>NC_054498.1:18269292-18591480 GCF_017639515.1 Carcharodon carcharias
CTAACAGCCACTGCCCTACATCTCTTGTACATCCCCAGTCTGTCCGGTGTGGTCTGGACTCTTACTCTCCTCCCAGACCCCTGCCTCTCCGCAACCAGTGGACCTGGCTTCACACTCACATACCATCTCCAGAGCTTCCTCCTCCTCCAGAGTTAAAATAAGGAGGTTTGGCACTCCACTACCTGTTCATCCTCACTCCTGCATGTTATGAGTCCTCTTCTCCTGTGAGAACATAACTAGTTCCCCTCCAAGCCACTCACCATCCTGACTTGGAAATATATCGGTCGTTCCTTCACTGTCACTGGGCCAAAATCCTGGAACTCCCTCCCTAACAGCACGGTGGGTGTACCTACACCACAGGGACTGCAGCGGTTCAAGAAGGCAGCTCACCACCACCTTCTCAAGGGGGAAATTAGGGATGGGTAATAAATGCTGGCCCAGCCAGCGATGCCCACATCCTGTGAATGAATAAAAAAAAAGTTGTCCCTCTATATGCCAGAACATACCAGCCTCCTCCCCTTTAGATGCAGGTTCAGGTGCCCATCATACTGGTGCACCTCACCCTTACCTACATGCCAGCCATCCGGCCGAATTATTAAGTCTTTCAAGGCACAGGGATGTGGGCCATCTTAGGCTCTGCATTTCACACCCGTGAGCATTAACAGGTCCTGCCACCCACAAAGACATCTACCCACAGGTCCAAACGGAGCCAGTACTCACCCTGGCAGAGCGCGGAAGGTCATGGGACCTTTATCTGCTCTGGGTCCATGTCCGGCGAGCAAACATCATGCCCGCTCACCCTGGGCTGCCACCTCCGTCCAGGCCTCCTTGGTTAGGCAAGACCGCCTCCTCATCTCATCAACGTACCAAAACAATCTCGCGGCGGGCACTCACTGAGTCCGGAAGAACCCGAAGGCAATCATTTGGAAATGGGTTGGGGGGTGGGGGTGGGGTGGGCAGATAGCGGGCATTTTCCATCCCACCTGGCATGATGGGCGACAGCTCCAGATGCCATAATGCTGCGAGCGACACCTGAAATGCCTTCCTGGTGCAGCAAATGTCACTGCAGTTCCCCCGAGGCTCCGAAATACCTATTGTCAACCCTTCAGGGAGCACATAAGAACATAAGAACTAGGAGCAGGAGTAGGCAATTCAGCCCCTCGAGCCTGCCCTGCCATTCAATACAATCATGGCTGATCTCATTTTGGCCTCAACTCCAATTTCCCACCCTCTCCCCATAACCTTTCAACCCGCTACTAATTAAAGATCTGTCTTCTCCTCCTTAAATTTATTCAGTGTCCCGGCATCCACTGCACTCTGAGGTAGTGAATTCCACAGATTCACGACCCTTTGAGAAAAGTAATTCCTCCTCACCTCTGATTTAAATCTACCACCCCTTAGCTTAAAACTGTGGCCTCTCGTTCTAGAATGCCCCACAAGGGGAAACATCTGCTCCAAGTCTACTTTGTCTATCCCCTTTAGCATCTGATGTACCTCAATTCGATCTCCTCTCATTCTTCTAAACTCTAGTGAGTATAGGCCTAAACTGCTCAATCTCTCCTCATAAGACAAAGCCCCACCTCTCTGGAATCAACCTGGTGAACCTGGTGCACGTGAGCCACTTTTAAACCACCCCACCCCCCCCCGCAACTTTCCTGCATCCTCATTGGTCCTGGTGCCTGACCCACCGGCAACGCCTCCACACACGCTTCACACTGGCCAGCAGCTAATTGGCCGGACAGCGTGAAAATGGGGTCACGGGGGGAAGCGGGTTTCACATCCACTTTGGGGCCTGTCGATCGCGTTCCCCCCTCCAGGCGAAAAATCCAGGCCCATCTCTTTAAGGAGGCTCTTAAAATTAAGCAGCTTCTTTTTGGCACAATTTAAAAGCTTTTTTGAATAACATTCTTCAATTTGTTAAAAAGAAAAACCATGCACTAATATCACTGGCAAATAATTCTGTACATCCTCTTAAAGTCATGTAAAACTTTTTTAAAAACCGTGCACTAATATCATTAGCAACTCCGAACGAGGGGCAATTAGGGCTGGGCAATGAACGCTGGCCTAGCCAGCGACTCCCACACCCCATGAACGAATTAAAAAGTTAATAATAATTCTGTATATTCTTTTAAAGTCATTTTCATGTTGTTTACAATTGGGTCAATCAAAGGTGGTCGACTGATAAAATTTTTTTGTGATTAACCCATTTTCAGCAGCATTAATAAACCTGCAGCAAATTATTATTCCTAAATGTACCCGGGAATATTTCAGAAAAAGTAAACATTTTTGAATTAAGGGCGGAGTCATTTCCTCACTGCACCAACCCCCCCCCCACCCCCCATCCCTCCCCCACCCCACTCGGGGGCGTCATGGAGGGATGGACAATCTCGCGGGGACATAATAATGTTTCCTGATGGTGGGATTTGATGATGGAAGTTTGCGGTCTTGATTGCACTGGCGGGGTAACGGCATGTTACCCACCCCTCCACGCCCCCCCAGTCCCCAGCACCTTCAGCCCCCACCGTACCCAACCCTGCCAGCCCGGGTCCGGAACACGCTCCGAGCAAAATGGCATCCGCTTGTCGGGTCTGACCTGGGTCGATCTCGGATGCGGGTGAAGATGGAGGATGGTTTCCTGAGTGAATCCACGTGCTGCCTCGATTAGGCCGGACATCGCTGGGGTCAGGTCTCCAGCAGGCGAGGGGCAGCGGGAGGTTCTGGGGCGCGGTGATGTTCTTCCTGTTGCTGGGGGGCAAGAGGAGAGGGAAGGAGAGGCGGAGCGGGTGTGGGGGTCTAGAGTGGGGCTGGAAATGTTGGGGGTCACAAGTTGGGGGATAGACTGAAAAGCCAGCCGGGGGGGATGGGGGGTGGGGGGGTAGGTCTGGAATGGGTGAGGTGGTTTATGGAGCGGGAGCGTGGGAGGGCTATGGCAGGGCAGGGGTATCGGGTGTGCGGGTGTGAACGGGCAGTGGGGAGGGTGAGGTGTGCGGGTATGAATGGGCAGTGGGGAGGGGGAGTGTGCGGGTGTGAATGGGTAGTGGGGAGGGTGAGGTGTGCGGGTATGAATGGGCAGTGGGGAGGGGGAGGTGTGCGGGTGTGAACGGGCAGTGGGGAGGGGGAGTGTGCGGGCGTGAACGGGCAGTGGGGAGGGTGAGGTGTGCGGGTATGAATGGGCAGTGGGGAGGGGGAGTGTGCGGGTGTGAACGGGTAGTGGGGAGGGGGAGGTGTGCAGGTGTGAACGGGCAGTGGGGAGGGGGAGTGTGCGGGTGTGAACGGGCAGTGGGGAGGGGGAGTGTGCGGGTGTGAACGGGCAGTGGGGAGGGGGAGGTGTGCGGGTATGAATGGGCAGTGGGGAGGGGGAGTGTGCGGGTATGAATGGGTAGTGGGGAGGGGGAGTGTGCGGGTGTGAACGGGCAGTGGGGAGGGGGAGTGTGCGGGTGTGAACGGGCAGTGGGGAGGGTGAGGTGTGCGGGTATGAATGGGTAGTGGGGAGGGGGAGGTGTGCGGGTATGAATGGGCAGTGGGGAGGGGGAGGTGTGCGGGTGTGAACGGGCAGTGGGGAGGGGGAGTGTGCGGGTGTGAACGGGCAGTGGGGAGGGTGAGGTGTGCGGGTGTGAATGGGCAGTGGGGAGGGTGAGGTGTGCAGGTGTGAACGGGCAGTGGGGAGGGGGAGTGTGCGGGTGTGAACCAGCAGTGGGGAGGGGGAGGTGTGCGGGTATGAACGGGCAGTGGGGAGGGGGAGTGTGCGGGTGTGAACGGGCAGTGGGGAGGGTGAGGTGTGCGGGTATGAACGGGCAGTGGGGAGGGGGAGTGTGCGGGTGTGAACGGGCAGTGGGGAGGGTGAGGTGTGCGGGTATGAATGGGCAGTGGGGAGGGGGAGTGTGCGGGTGTGAATGGGTAGTGGGGAGGGTGAGGTGTGCGGGTGTGAATGGGCAGTGGGGAGGGGGAGTGTGCGGGTGTGAACAGGCAGTGGGGAGGGGGAGGTGTGCGGGTATGAATGGGCAGTGGGGAGGGGGAGTGTGCGGGTATGAATGGGTAGTGGGGAGGGGGAGTGTGCGGGTGTGAATGGGTAGTGGGGAGGGGGAGTGTGCGGGTGTGAATGGGCAGTGGGGAGGGGGAGTGTGCGGGTGTGAACAGGCAGTGGGGAGGGGGAGGTGTGCGGGTATGAATGGGCAGTGGGGAGGGGGAGTGTGCGGGTGTGAACGGGCAGTGGGGAGGGGGAGTGTGCGGGTATGAATGGGCAGTGGGGAGGGGGAGTGTGCGGGTGTGAATGGGTAGTGGGGAGGGGGAGTGTGCGGGTATGAATGGGTAGTTGGGAGGGGGAGTGTGCGGGTGTGAATGGGTAGTGGGGAGGGTGAGGTGTGCGGGTATGAATGGGCAGTGGGGAGGGTGAGGTGTGCGGGTATGAATGGGCAGTGGGGAGGGTGAGGTGTGCGGGTATGAATGGGCAGTGGGGAGGGGGAGTGTGCGGGTGTGAACGGGTAGTGGGGAAGGGGAGGTGTGCGGGTGTGAACGGGCAGTGGGGAGGGGGAGTGTGCGGGTGTGAATGGGTAGTGGGGAGGGGGAGTGTGCGGGTGTGAACGGGCAGTGGGGAGGGTGAGGTGTGCGGGTGTGAATGGGCAGTGGGGAGGGGGAGTGTGCGGGTGTGAATGGGTAGTGGGGAGGGGGAGTGTGCGGGTGTGAACGGGCAGTGGGGAGGGGGAGTGTGCGGGTGTGAACGGGCAGTGGGGAGGGGGAGTGTGCGGGTGTGAATGGGTAGTGGGGAGGGGGAGTGTGCGGGTGTGAATGGGTAGTGGGGAGGGTGAGGTGTGCGGGTGTGAACGGGCAGTGGGGAGGGTGAGGTGTGCGGGTGTGAACAGGCAGTGGGGAGGGGGAGTGTGCGGGTGTGAACGGGTAGTGGGGAGGGTGAGGTGTGCGGGTGTGAACGGGCAGTGGGGAGGGGGAGTGTGCGGGTGTGAACGGGCAGTGGGGGGGGGAGTGTGCGGGTGTGAATGGGTAGTGGGGAGGGGGAGTGTGCGGGTATGAATGGGCAGTGGGGAGGGGGAGTGTGCGGGTGTGAACGGGCAGTGGGGAGGGTGAGGTGTGCGGGTGTGAATGGGTAGTGGGGAGGGGGAGTGTGCGGGTGTGAATGGGCAGTGGGGAGGGTGAGGTGTGCGGGTGTGAACGGGCAGTGGGGAGGGGGAGGTGTGCGGGTGTGAACGGGCAGTGGGGAGGGGGAGTGTGCGGGCGTGAACGGGCAGTGGGGAGGGGGAGTGTGCGGGTATGAATGGGTAGTGGGGAGGGGGAGTGTGCGGGTGTGAATGGGTAGTGGGGAGGGGGAGTGTGCGGGTGTGAATGGGCAGTGGGGAGGGGGAGTGTGCGGGTGTGAATGGGCAGTGGGGAGGGGGAGTGTGCGGGCGTGAACGGGCAGTGGGGAGGGGGAGTGTGCGGGTATGAATGGGTAGTGGGGAGGGGGAGTGTGCGGGTATGAATGGGCAGTGGGGAGGGGGAGTGTGCGGGTGTGAACGGGCAGTGGGGGGGGAGTGTGCGGGTGTGAACAGGCAGTGGGGAGGGGGAGTGTGCGGGTATGAATGGGTAGTGGGGAGGGGGAGTGTGCGGGTATGAACGGGCAGTGGGGAGGGGGAGTGTGCGGGCGTGAACGGGCAGTGGGGAGGGGGAGTGTGCGGGTATGAACGGGCAGTGGGGAGAGGGAGGTGTGCGGGTGTGAACGGGCAGTGGGGAGGGGGAGTGTGCGGGTGTGAACGGGCAGTGGGGAGGGGGAGTGTGCGGGTGTGAATGGGTAGTGGGGAGGGGGAGTGTGCGGGTGTGAACGGGCAGTGGGGAGGGGGAGTGTGCGGGTGTGAATGGGCAGTGGGGAGGGGGAGTGTGCGGGTGTGAATGGGCAGTGGGGAGGGGGAGTGTGCGGGTGTGAATGGGCAGTGGGGAGGGGGAGGTGTGCGGGTGTGAACGGGCAGTGGGGAGGGGGAGTGTGCGGGTGTGAATGGGTAGTGGGGAGGGTGAGGTGTGCGGGTATGAATGGGCAGTGGGGAGGGTGAGGTGTGCGGGTATGAATGGGTAGTGGGGAGGGGGAGTGTGCGGGTGTGAACGGGCAGTGGGGAGGGGGAGTGTGCGGGTGTGAATGGGTAGTGGGGAGGGGGAGTGTGCGGGTGTGAATGGGTAGTGGGGAGGGGGAGTGTGCGGGTGTGAATGGGCAGTGGGGAGGGGGAGTGTGCGGGTGTGAATGGGTAGTGGGGAGGGGGAGTGTGCGGGTGTGAACGGGCAGTGGGGAGGGGGAGTGTGCGGGTGTGAACAGGCAGTGGGGAGGGGGAGTGTGCGGGTATGAATGGGCAGTGGGGAGGGGGAGTGTGCGGGTGTGAATGGGCAGTGGGGAGGGTGAGGTGTGCGGGTGTGAATGGGTAGTGGGGAGGGGGAGTGTGCGGGTGTGAATGGGTAGTGGGGAGGGGGAGTGTGCGGGTGTGAACGGGCAGTGGGGAGGGTGAGGTGTGCGGGTATGAATGGGTAGTGGGGAGGGTGAGGTGTGCGGGTGTGAATGGGCAGTGGGGAGGGGGAGGTGTGCGGGTATGAATGGGCAGTGGGGAGGGTGAGGTGTGCGGGTGTGAACAGGCAGTGGGGAGGGGGAGTGTGCGGGTGTGAACAGGCAGTGGGGAGGGGGAGTGTGCGGGTGTGAACGGGCAGTGGGGAGGGGGAGTGTGCGGGTGTGAACGGGCAGTGGGGAGGGGGAGGTGTGCAGGTGTGAACGGGCAGTGGGGAGGGTGAGGTGTGCGGGTATGAATGGGTAGTGGGGAGGGGGAGTGTGCGGGTGTGAATGGGCAGTGGGGAGGGGGAGTGTGCGGGTGTGAATGGGCAGTGGGGAGGGGGAGTGTGCGGGTGTGAACGGGCAGTGGGGAGGGGGAGTGTGCGGGTGTGAACGGGCAGTGGGGAGGGGGAGTGTGCGGGTGTGAACGGGCAGTGGGGAGGGGGAGTGTGCGGGTGTGAACGGGCAGTGGGGAGGGGGAGGTGTGCGGGTGTGAACGGGCAGTGGGGAGAGGGAGGTGTGCGGGTATGAATGGGTAGTGGGGAGGGGGAGGTGTGCGGGTATGAACGGGCAGTGGGGAGGGGGAGTGTGCGGGTGTGAATGGGTAGTGGGGAGGGGGAGTGTGCGGGTGTGAATGGGGAGTGGGGAGGGGGAGTGTGCGGGTGTGAATGGGTAGTGGGGAGGGGGAGTGTGCGGGTGTGAATGGGTAGTGGGGAGGGGGAGTGTGCGGGTGTGAACGGGCAGTGGGGAGGGTGAGGTGTGCGGGTATGAATGGGTAGTGGGGAGGGGGAGGTGTGCGGGTATGAACGGGCAGTGGGGAGGGGGAGTGTGCGGGTATGAATGGGTAGTGGGGAGGGGGAGTGTGCGGGTGTGAATGGGCAGTGGGGAGGGGGAGTGTGCGGGTGTGAATGGGTAGTGGGGAGGGGGAGTGTGCGGGTGTGAATGGGTAGTGGGGAGGGGGAGTGTGCGGGTGTGAACGGGCAGTGGGGAGGGTGAGGTGTGCGGGTATGAATGGGTAGTGGGGAGGGGGAGGTGTGCGGGTGTGAATGGGTAGTGGGGAGGGGGAGTGTGCGGGTGTGAATGGGCAGTGGGGAGGGGGAGTGTGCGGGTGTGAACGGGCAGTGGGGAGGGGGAGTGTGCGGGTGTGAACGGGCAGTGGGGAGGGGGAGTGTGCGGGTGTGAACGGGCAGTGGGGAGGGTGAGGTGTGCGGGTGTGAATGGGCAGTGGGGAGGGGGAGGTGTGCGGGTATGAATGGGCAGTGGGGGGGGGAGTGTGCGGGTGTGAACCGGCAGTGGGGAGGGGGAGTGTGCGGGTGTGAACGGGCAGTGGGGAGGGTGAGGTGTGCAGGTGTGAACGGGCAGTGGGGAGGGGGAGTGTGCGGGTGTGAACAGGCAGTGGGGAGGGGGAGGTGTGCGGGTGTGAACGGGCAGTGGGGAGGGTGAGGTGTGCGGGTATGAATGGGCAGTGGGGAGGGGGAGTGTGCGGGTGTGTACGGGCAGTGGGGAGGGTGAGGTGTGCGGGTATGAATGGGTAGTGGGGAGGGGGAGTGTGCGGGTATGAATGGGCAGTGGGGAGGGGGAGTGTGCGGGTGTGAACAGGCAGTGGGGAGGGGGAGTGTGCGGGTGTGAACGGGCAGTGGGGAGGGGGAGGTGTGCGGGTATGAATGGGCAGTGGGGAGGGTGAGGTGTGCGGGTATGAATGGGTAGTGGGGAGGGGGAGGTGTGCGGGTGTGAACGGGCAGTGGGGAGGGTGAGGTGTGCGGGTGTGAACGGGCAGTGGGGAGGGGGAGTGTGCGGGTGTGAACGGGCAGTGGGGAGGGGGAGTGTGCGGGTGTGAACGGGCAGTGGGGAGGGGGAGGTGTGCGGGTATGAATGGGTAGTGGGGAGGGGGAGTGTGCGGGTGTGAACGGGCAGTGGGGAGGGGGAGTGTGCGGGTGTGTACGGGCAGTGGGGAGGGGGAGTGTGTGGGTATGAATGGGTAGTGGGGAGGGGGAGGTGTGCGGGTATGAATGGGTAGTGGGGAGGGGGAGTGTGCGGGTGTGAACGGGCAGTGGGGAGGGGGAGTGTGCGGGTGTGAACGGGTAGTGGGGAGGGGGAGGTGTGCGGGTGTGAACGGGCAGTGGGGAGGGGGAGTGTGCGGGTGTGAATGGGTAGTGGGGAGGGGGAGTGTGCGGGTGTGAATGGGCAGTGGGGAGGGGGAGTGTGTGGGTATGAATGGGTAGTGGGGAGGGTGAGGTGTGCGGGTGTGAACGGGTAGTGGGGAGGGGGAGGTGTGCGGGTGTGAACGGGCAGTGGGGAGGGGGAGTGTGTGGGTATGAATGGGTAGTGGGGAGGGTGAGGTGTGCGGGTGTGAACGGGCAGTGGGGAGGGGGAGTGTGTGGGTATGAATGGGTAGTGGGGAGGGTGAGGTGTGCGGGTGTGAACGGGCAGTGGGGAGGGGGAGTGTGTGGGTATGAATGGGTAGTGGGGAGGGGGAGTGTGTGGGTATGAATGGGTAGTGGGGAGGGGGAGTGTGTGGGTATGAATGGGTAGTGGGGAGGGGGAGTGTGCGGGTGTGAATGGGTAGTGGGGAGGGGGAGTGTGCGGGTGTGAATGGGTAGTGGGGAGGGGGAGTGTGCGGGTGTGTACGGGCAGTGGGGAGGGTGAGGTGTGCGGGTATGAATGGGTAGTGGGGAGGGGGAGGTGTGCGGGTATGAATGGGCAGTGGGGGGGGGAGTGTGCGGGTGTGAACGGGCAGTGGGGGGGGGAGTGTGCGGGTGTGAACGGGCAGTGGGGAGGGTGAGGTGTGCGGGTGTGAACGGGCAGTGGGGAGGGGGAGTGTGCGGGTGTGAATGGGTAGTGGGGAGGGGGAGTGTGCGGGTGTGTACGGGCAGTGGGGAGGGTGAGGTGTGCGGGTATGAATGGGTAGTGGGGAGGGGGAGGTGTGCGGGTATGAATGGGTAGTGGGGAGGGGGAGGTGTGCGGGTATGAATGGGCAGTGGGGGGGGGAGTGTGCGGGTGTGAACGGGCAGTGGGGGGGGGAGTGTGCGGGTGTGAACAGGCAGTGGGGAGGGGGAGGTGTGCGGGTATGAATGGGTAGTGGGGAGGGGGAGTGTGCGGGTATGAACAGGCAGTGGGGAGGGGGAGTGTGCGGGTGTGAACGGGCAGTGGGGGGGGGAGTGTGCGGGTGTGAACGGGCAGTGGGGAGGGGGAGTGTGCGGGTGTGAACGGGCAGTGGGGGGGGGAGTGTGCGGGTGTGAACAGGCAGTGGGGAGGGGGAGTGTGCGGGTGTGAACGGGCAGTGGGGAGGGGGAGTGTGCGGGTGTGAACAGGCAGTGGGGGGGGGAGTGTGCGGGTGTGAACGGGCAGTGGGGAGGGGGAGTGTGCGGGTGTGAACGGGCAGTGGGGAGGGGGAGTGTGCGGGTGTGAACGGGCAGTGGGGAGGGGGAGGTGTGCGGGTGTGAATGGGTAGTGGGGAGGGGGAGTGTGCGGGTATGAATGGGCAGTGGGGAGGGGGAGTGTGCGGGTGTGAATGGGTAGTGGGGAGGGGGAGTGTGCGGGTATGAATGGGCAGTGGGGAGGGGGAGTGTGCGGGTGTGAACAGGCAGTGGGGAGGGGGAGTGTGCGGGTGTGAACGGGCAGTGGGGAGGGGGAGTGTGCGGGTGTGAATGGGCAGTGGGGAGGGGGAGTGTGCGGGTATGAATGGGTAGTGGGGAGGGTGAGGTGTGCGGGTGTGAACGGGCAGTGGGGAGGGGGAGTGTGCGGGTATGAATGGGTAGTGGGGAGGGGGAGTGTGCGGGTGTGAATGGGCAGTGGGGAGGGGGAGTGTGCGGGTATGAATGGGTAGTGGGGAGGGGGAGTGTGCGGGTGTGAATGGGCAGTGGGGAGGGGGAGTGTGCGGGTATGAATGGGTAGTGGGGAGGGGGAGTGTGCGGGTATGAATGGGTAGTGGGGAGGGTGAGGTGTGCGGGTGTGAATGGGTAGTGGGGAGGGGGAGTGTGCGGGTGTGAACGGGCAGTGGGGAGGGGGAGTGTGCGGGTGTGAACAGGCAGTGGGGAGGGTGAGGTGTGCGGGTGTGAACGGGCAGTGGGGGGGGAGTGTGCGGGTGTGAACGGGCAGTGGGGAGGGGGAGTGTGCGGGTGTGAACGGGCAGTGGGGAGGGTGAGGTGTGCGGGTGTGAACGGGCAGTGGGGGGGGAGTGTGCGGGTGTGAACGGGCAGTGGGGAGGGGGAGTGTGCGGGTGTGAACGGGCAGTGGGGAGGGTGAGGTGTGCGGGTATGAATGGGTAGTGGGGAGGGGGAGGTGTGCGGGTGTGAATGGGTAGTGGGGAGGGGGAGTGTGCGGGTGTGAATGGGTAGTTGGGAGGGGGAGGTGTGCGGGTGTGAACGGGCAGTGGGGAGGGTGAGGTGTGCGGGTATGAATGGGTAGTGGGGAGGGGGAGGTGTGCAGGTGTGAACGGGTAGTGGGGAGGGGGAGTGTGCGGGTATGAATGGGTAGTGGGGAGGGGGAGTGTGCGGGTGTGAACGGGCAGTGGAGAATGGGAGGTGTGCGGGTGTGAACAGGCAGTGGGGAGGGTGAGGTGTGCGGGTATGAATGGGTAGTGGGGAGGGGGAGTGTGCGGGTATGAATGGGCAGTGGGGAGGGGGAGTGTGCGGGTGTGAACGGGCAGTGGGGAGGGTGAGGTGTGCGGGTATGAATGGGTAGTGGGGAGGGGGAGGTGTGCGGGTGTGAATGGGTAGTGGGGAGGGGGAGTGTGCGGGTGTGAATGGGTAGTTGGGAGGGGGAGGTGTGCGGGTGTGAACGGGCAGTGGGGAGGGTGAGGTGTGCGGGTATGAATGGGTAGTGGGGAGGGGGAGGTGTGCGGGTATGAATGGGTAGTGGGGAGGGGGAGTGTGCGGGTATGAATGGGTAGTGGGGAGGGGGAGTGTGCGGGTGTGAACGGGCAGTGGAGAAGGGGAGGTGTGCGGGTGTGAACGGGCAGTGGGGAGAGGTGGAAGGTGTTCAGAGGGAGGGATCTGTGCCATCTCCTGCTGAGTCGTGGGGGCAAGCCTAGGGTTTGGTGAGATGAAGGGGTAGTGAGGGTTAAAGGGGGTAGTGGTCTCCTGTAGGTGGGAGGTGAGGGTCCTGTGATAGTTTTTGTAGGAGTGCTGAGAGTTTGTGGAAGGAAAATGGAAATAGATGTGGTTTCTGGGGGACAGCAGGATGAGGGGAGGCATCTCGACAGTTACTGAGGTGGGATCCTCAGGAAAGAAGGGCATGGTAACGTTAATATGTACTGGGTGAAGGTTGATAAGGGTGAAGTGGGCAGGGTTGGTGTTCAAGGGTGAATGTGAGGAGGTCAAAGGTAACACCAGAAGGGCCAATGGTTATGGTGGGGAGGGTGTTGGTAACGGAGGGAGGGTGAAAGTTATTGGACTGCACTTCAAAGGTCACTTGGACCACGGCCACTCACAACCATCCAGTGCCTTGTGGTGGAGATGTCGAGATGCTGGATGGGTGTTGGGTCATCAGGTGAGCATATCAGCTCAGCTGTTCAACCGAAGGGGAGCCCTCGCATGTAGTTCTGCCAAAGCAAAGGCTTGGGGGTCAAGGAGGACATGAATGGCAAAAGCGCAGCGAGCACTGGAGGCTTCTTGCACATGGCTGGCAAGGGCACTGGCAAAGATCGATGCCTCCCTGCACATGCATGCTTCTGGGAGACATAGACCCAGCCAAGGCTGTCCCCCCCACCCCCGAGTATAGGGGGTGAGCACAGGCCTAATGACTAGGAAGCACAATGAAAAGCCATCACACCTTCTAAAAGAGCAAGAGAATATATATTAACAAAAGCGTATCAATATTGAACAGTGAGAGTGAACTTGTGCAAACTCATGCGACATCAAAACTGCTTAATTTTCCGTTACCTGCCACCAGGTCTAGGTGCTACCTTGACATCCGCAACAGGGGCAGAGGCAGCCTGGTGACCACGATGACTTTGGCGGGCAACCTCTGTATCTTTGAGGCCTGGAAAGCCCGGGCTCGCTGTAGGTAGTTATAGAGTTGATTTTCCAGGCAACTTTCTTAGTGGAAACACTGAACTTTATTTACACGACAGCAGCAACTACCCATGTGTATCTAACTTTATAACTAAAGATGAACTCTCTACTAGAGGTTCCCTGCACTGCTAACTCATTGGTTTGCACAGATCATGTGATCTTACAACACAGGATTATTCTTAAAGTTACAGTCTTTCGTTTATCAAAACTATAATTATTACATTCATACCCCTTTAACTTTTCTGAACATTTTGTATTTACAAGGATATTTATCTTATGACATTATAATGTTTACACAGGTCACAAAATTACAAGTTCAGTCTTTCAGGGGGTTTCCTGATCCATGTGGAAAGTTGCAGCTCCATGACTTCAAAATCTTTGACAGGAACCACATTCTCTGGAATTGCATTAACATCAGATACATCATTAGGCGCAGGCAGTTCAGTGTCTTCCACTCCGACAGAGACATCGGGCATGTCTATCCTTGGTTGGGCAACTTCAACAGGAACCACAGGTTCAGCAGTGGTTACAGGTAGAACATCATTTTGTTGGGGTATCTCCCTTCTTCTTTTGTTCGAAGACGGTGCCTCATCAGTAATTCTGCAGGTGTTGCGCCAGTCGTTGTGTTGGGGGGGTGGGGTTGTTCTGTAGTGAAATAGGAAATGAGCAAATTTAGTTTCCAACCATTCACCTGTTAACTTTTTCATTCCCGCCTTAAAAGTTTGTCCTGCTCTTTCTGCCAGTACGTTAGATGATGGATGGTACAGTCCAGTCTTCACATGGTTGGTACCATTTAGGCTGACAAACCTCTGAAATTCAGTGCTAGTAAGCGCAATATCAATACCTGAGATGATTACTTCTGGCAATTCATGGATAGAGAAGCAGTGGCGTAATTTTTCTATAGTAGCGCCTGACGTTGGTGACTTTACCTCATAAACGTCTAACCACCTGGAATGAGCATCTATAATCAGTAGAAACGTGGCTCCAAGAAAAGGACTGACATTATCTATCTGCCAATCTCACCCAGGGTCTACCAGGCCACTCCCATGGGTGTAATGGGGCTGCCACCAGCAACTTCTGTAGCTGCTGACATTGCACACAGTGTTTAACCACCTTCTCAATATCGCCATCCATTCCCGGCCACCAAAGTAAACTTTGTGCTATCGTCTTCATTCATGAGCTTCCCAGATGGGCACTGTGTAACTCTACTAAGAGTGGTTCCCTTCCTTGTGAAGGAACTACTACTTGTGCACCCCATAATAGAATACCATCTTGACTGCTCAGTTCATGTCTTTGTTTGAAAAATGGCTTCAATTCACCAGAGACTGGTTCCTGGGACCATCCATGTAACACCTGGTCTCTCACTCTAGAAAGGACTGGATCACGATTCATCCAGTTTCTTATCTGCCTGGCACAAACTGGTGAGGAATCCAGGAAACTCATGGTTAACACGAGCTCTAGGGGAATTGGGACATGGTCATTGTTCTCTTGCAAAGGAAGGTGACTTTAGGCATCAGCATTGGCTATATGAATCCCTGGTCTATGTAAAAAGGTATGCCACCAAAATTAGGGCCCATCTTTGAATTTGTGCAGAAGCTATGGGAGGAATAGCCTTTTCCTCAGTAAACAGACCCAAAAGTGGTTTGTAGTCTGATAATATCGTGACATGTCGTTCGTGCACGCATTGGTGGAATTTTTTCACGCCAAAAATAATCGACAGACCTTCATTTTTGACCTGAGAATTCCCCTTTTCCAGCTGCGGTAATTATCCTGGATACATATCCCAATGGCCTCTCTGTACTGTCATCCATCTGCTGAGATAGTACAGCTCCCACTCCACTAGGAGGACGCATCGCAGGTTATCACCAATTCCTTTGTTGGCCGGGAATGGGTGGCAATATTGGGAAGTGCACTAACAAATTTGAAGGGTGCAAGAGCTGTTTGACTTTCATGAAGGCTTCTTCATGGGGTGACTTCCAAACCCAACAAAAAAAGTTTCTTTAGCAGAACTGTTGATAAATGTGGTAGAAATCGGCCATAATAATTTACCATCCCTAAAAATGATTTAAGTTCAGAGACGTGCTTAGGTGCAGGTGCCCCTCTGATTGCTTTAACCTTCTCTTCAACAGGGTGTAACCCTTGGGCATCTACCCAGTGGCCCAAATAAATCACTTCATTTGCCTGAAAAGCACATTTTTCCTTCTTCAGGTGCACTCCTACTTCTAAAAATCGTTTCAGGACTTCCTCTAGATTAGCCAAGTGTTCCTTTTCTGAGAATTCAGTCATTAGTACATCGTCCAGGTAGACCACAACTTGAGGCAGTCCTTGTAACAAGCTCTCTATTGCCCTCTGGAAACTGGTACAGGCCAAAGAAACACCGAGGGGCAGGCGTGTGTATTGATATAACCCTTTGTGGGTGTTTACGATCACAAATTTTCAGGAGGCGTCATCCAGTTCCAGTTGGTGATATGCATGACTCATGTCAAGCTTTGTATACATTAGTTATGCTAGTTTGGCACAGAGGTCTTCAGTCTTGGGAATAGGTACCTGTCCAGTTTGGTTGCTTTGTTGACCATTAGTTTATAGTCCCCACAGATCCGGATGGTCTGGTCTGTTTTAGGACTGGGACTGTGGGTGCTGCCCACTCTGAGAACTGAACCGCTTTTATGACCCCCAGCCTCTCTAGCTGGTTCAACTCAGCGTCAAACTTCTCTCTCAGGGTGTATGGTGCTGATCTTGCTTTCAAGGAGTGAGGACTTGGTTCTGGGTCCAGCTAAATCTTGGGCTGTAGGCCTTGGAATTTCCCAGTTCATCCTTGAAGACGGTGTCATATTTTTTCAGCCGCTCTGGCAGTCCCCTTGCTCACAACTGGGAGATTTTGGACCAGCTTAATTTAACCTCTTTCAACCAATCACGACCTAGAAGGCTTGGTCCTTCACCTTCTACCACCATCACTGGGAGTTGTGCCGATTGGTGTCTGTAATAAACAATTACTCTGGTGATACCTTTTACCTGGATTTCTCCACCTGTGTACGTTTTCAACTTGGCAGAAGTTTGTTCCAAATTTAATTTTTGAGCACCTTTATTTAAATATCTGAAAGTGTGTTCTCCTACTACAGTGGAACAAACACCCGTGTCTATTTCTAAGGGTTTACCATTCACTTACACTGTGATAGTAATTGCCTCTGTCTTCCTAGCTTTCACACTGGGTGAGGAGTAAATATCAGAATTGGTTGTTTCTGGCTCTTCCACACTCTATATTTCATTGGACTTCATTTGTTGCCTGGAAGCCTGTTTGAATCTTGCTTTGCAATGTTTCAATATGTGCCCTCTTTTGTGACAATAATAACACTCTTCCTTTTTAAATTGCCAATCGTTAGGCGTATGATTGTTTCCATGTCGATAAAAATTAGTTTTCGAATTTGCTGCTAAGCTGTTTACTCTAAATTTTCGGTTAGTGGGGGCTGTTTCCCACTTTGCGTCAGAGTCCCGGCTTTACGCACCACTGTCGGCTGACTATTCCCGCCCAACTAGGAGAACGGTGCCATTTTGCGCACCTTGATTCCCTTGTGAAACCCTCACAGCGCTTTCCATGGCAAATGCTATTTCTAACGCTTTCTTAAAACCGAGATCCGCTTCAGCCAGCAATCTTCACCAAACAGCATCCTCCTGCACGCCACAGACCAAACAATCCCTGAGCATATCATTCAGGGTCTCACCGAAATCACATTATTTCTTTAGTTGCCTTAATTTCGCCATGTAGGTAGCAAGGGTCTCCCTTGGGCCTTCTATTCCATAAATTGAACCTGAAACTCTGCATTGTGTCTGAGGGCTTGGGTTGAAAATGTGACTTAATTCACTTAAGGTCTTTGAATTTGGGGTGTCAGGGGCCATCAAGCTTTGAATTAAACTATAGGTTTTGGTCCCGCAAGTACTCAGGAGAATTGCTCTCCTCTTTTCCTCCCTCTTGATTTTGTTGGCTTGATAGTAGAATGCAAGACGTTCTACCTATTGAGACCAGTTATCTGAGGCTGGTTCAAAGGGATCGATTCTGCCAAACTGTGGCATCTCGGATGAGTATATCTTCCTTTCTTTTTAATTATTTTAGACACTCACAGTCGCTGGGCAAGGGACATTACTGGATCTGATTTATCCTCGTCACCAGTTTGTCATAGAGTTGGTTTTCCAGGCGACTTTTCTTGGTGGAAATATTGAACTTTATTTACAAGACAGCAGCAGCAGCTACATGTGTGCATCAAAGAAGAATTCTCTCCTAGAGGTTCCCCGTGCTGCTAACCCATTGGTTTACACAGATCATGTGACCTTACAATGTAGGATTATTCTGAAGGCTACAGTCCTACGTTTATCAAATAAAATTATGACAGTCTCCTGCTCTGGTGCAGCTGCACCCTTTGTAATCACAGAGGCCAAAGTTGATGGGGTCACAGACAAAAAGGGGACCAAAGGGCGGCGCACTCTCCGAGGGTCCTGAGTGGAGCTCCCAGGGACGCCTGCCTGCTGCTCCTCTTTCCTTTAGGTGCCCGAGGGCCTCTCCCTGACTCCTTGAAGAGAAGGGGCGCCTGAATGGAGGTCAGGGTGCCCTGCCCCTCTCTCGCGTAGCCGCTGTGAAATCTCGCCCATGGAAACTGCGATGGAGTGCAGCTCTGTACACATCTCCGGCAGGAACTGGGCATTCTGTTGGGTAAGCGTCTCCATGGCAACTGCCACAATCCCCATAGAGACCTCAATGCGCGCATGTATCGGTATCACTTCACCAGACAGCAGGCAGACGGCCTCCTCCACCTCGCTTGCCACTATGTTGAATGCCTCTGCCCTCTCTGCCTGTTGCTCCCCCACCTCCTGATGGATCTGAAGCATCCTGTCCCAGAGGCTTCACATCTGACTCGGGCTTTGCAGGGGCCTCTTCCCCAGCAGATATCCGAGTGCCAGTGAGCTTGTCCCTCCCCTGCCTCCTCCTGCCATGGAAACGTGTCCGTGCGGTGATCACCAGAGTGTGACACCCTGCCTGAACTCGTTCTCATGCCCCTGGGCTGGTGGAAGGTGCAGGTGACTGGCTGTGACAACTCTACAGGCGCAATCTCGTCTTCGCCCTCGTCATCCTCGCTCCTCCGTGGGCTGGAGCTGCTGATGGAGTCGGGCTTGGCATCTGGCCTCACCCTCCTCTCGCTGGCACCTGCAACTGCGAAAGGAGAAAGTGAGTGACTGCATGGGCTGCCTCCAACATGGCACCACGCACGACCCTTAGGTTTCTAGGCAGTGACCTTAAGCGTTGTTCCTTACTGGATGTAGGCCAGACCCCTCACTGGCTGTCTCCACATGCCTGGTCCCGATCCTCCTCTACCCGCTCTTTGTATGGCGTGAGCTGCCGAATTTGAGACCTGAGCCACTTGTCCTCTCTCTCTCTCTCTCTCTCTCGCGCTTGTTGTGCCCCAACTTGTCCTGCACAGAGAGAGAAGATGGTTTGGCAGCACTTGGAATGCAGGTGGCATGCATATGATGCCAGTCGACAGCAACAACCCGCTGGCTACTGTATGCCACGTGAAAGATGCACAACAGCGTGTCCACCCTCCAGAACCATGAACTCAAGCAGATAGAAGGATAAGGAATGAGGAGGCATGGCATCAGCTGTGCTTGCTGGTCCCTTCTACACCACATCCCCTCCCCTTCCACTGTATGAGCTCCCTGTGTGGCCAGGTCAATGGCCCGCGGTCCACTCTCTACCTGCAGACTACATGGACTGCACTATGAGGGATCAACCCATCACATTGAGAAGCCCTTTATGCATGGGCATCACAGGTGGTGGCCATTTGAGGCCTATGTCCCAGTTCCCGCTCTGTGTGGTGAGTTTGAGCAGTTGAGGGTTCACTCCCTCTGGCAGCACAGATGAGGTTGTTCATCCTTAACCTGCACTGCAGGGCTGTCCTCTGGCACACGCTGTTGGCACTCGCCACCCTGGCAACAGCCTCCCAGGCAGGGTTAGCCAGCTGGGTGGGCCTCCTCCTTCCATCCCTGGAGTGTAGGACGTTCCTCCTGCCCTCCACTGCATCCCAGCATCACTTCCAAGGATGAATCGCTGAACCTGGGTGTCGGTGCTGCTTGAGGCCTCTGAGCCGTTTCCTGAACCACAGCTCAGAGTGGGATAGAGCAGCAGCTGCCTGGGTGGCTTTTAAATATGGCGAGGCATGTCATACCCAGGCTACGCGCCCACCGAAGATGCCGGGAAACCCCTAGCTGCATAATTAATGAGCCCAGCGCATACAATTTGGCGCAATTTCCCACTGGGTTCTTTGGAGGGAAAGACTCCTAATTCTGGCCCAGGCCCGGAGTGGAAAATCCCGGCCTACATTTTAAAACACTGCCGAATTGTGCAGGTTCATGCTAGATTTTATGTTCAACACTATGCACCTTAGGGAAAAAATGCTACTCAACTGTAGCCCAGTAATGGGGCACAACTTGGGCCTGAACTGCATGTAAAGTCAAAACACTTTTTTCCCCTATGTCAGATGCTGGTGTAGTGGTTATGTTACTGGGCTAATAATCCACGGGCCTAGACTAGCACTTTGGGGGCATGGGTTCAAATCCCACCACAGCAGCTGGTGGAATTTAAGTTCTATTAATGTGGAATTGAAGCTCGTCTCAGTAACGGTGACCTTAAAATTATCATCGATTGTTATAAAGGTCCATCTGGTTCTCTGATATCCTTTAGGGAGGGAAATCTGCTGTCCTTACCTGGTCTGGCCTACATGTGACTCCAGACCTACAGCAATGTGGTTGACTCTGAACTGGTTTAACTGGCAAACCACTCAGTTCAAGGGCAATTAGGGATGGGCAACAAATGCTGGCCTTGCCAACGACACCCACATCCCATGAAAGAGTAAATTTTAAAACGCTATTAGATATTGGAGGCAAATGCCCAGTTACTTCAAATAAACATGATTTTTAAAAGTATAGTCATTAGCTGAATATCTAAATACTTTTGGAACTTATGTTTTTTTAACTCATGTTTGTTTTTCTGTGGTGACTTTGCAATCTGTGAAATGAATTGGCTGTATTTCAGCTAATGCATATTCCACTTGGAATGTGGTGTATGGAATGAGAAACACATTGGTATCTGTTACGAAATGGTGAATGCATTTACAGAGATATGCACAGGACGCTTGACCAGGAGCGAGCACATAGTCTATGAGCAGAATTTATTGCCACCCTCCCATCCACCCCTCCCCCCCCCATCTCCCCCGAGATGAGGTTGTAGGCGGAGGGGTGGGTGGGGGTGCTTTTAATCAGGCGGAGGGTGTGGGGTTGGGACCCTACCACCACCTTAAGTCCAGGGTGAGAAGGCTTGTGGAAAGCCTTCTGTAGTAATTATGGTTTTATTTAGTGTGTAATGTACCTTTAAGAATAATACTTGTTGGGAAAGATCACATGATCTGTAGTAACCAAGAAGAAAGTAGCGCAGCAGACCGCGTAGAGATAGAAACAAAAACAGAAAATGCTGGAAAAGCTCAGCAGGTCTGACAGCATCTGTGGAGAGAGAAACAGTTAATTTTTCGAGTCCGTATGACTCTTCTTCACAGCTGGAGAGTGTAGAGATAGAGTTGGAGTTGAAAGCACACATGTAGTTGCTGCTGAGTTTATTGTAAGTAACCTTAATGTTTCCACCCAAGAAGTGTCCGCAGATCAACTCTGTCACTAATAGTACAACCCGGCCACCCTACAACACCTTTCAGCCCTGATGCCCATTGAGACCCCTAAGTGGGCAATTAATACCCACTTAAGGGCCTCATCCTGCTGTTGCTGCTATTCAACATGTGACGGGAGGGGGAATCGCCACACAGGAAGCTCAAAAAGCGAACCCTGTTGGGTTTGCTTGCGAGCAGGCAAGGTTGGGGGGGGGGGTGGTGGGTGGTGGGGGGGAGGCGGGGGGAGGGGGTGAGAAGGCCCCCTCATTGTCAGGGTGGGAGGGTCCCCTCATTGTCGGGCACTCCGTGCCAGATTGAGCGACCCAGCACCGGGAAGCAGGGGCAATCCTGCTGAGAGCCAGCCCCTAGCCCTTCCTCCTGACCCCACTACGCCCCCGCCCAGCCACCGAGTCCATCCTTGCGACCCCCGACCCCACCCTCACTTACGTATGGCCTGGGACCTTTGCTGATCCCGGGCCTCTGCTGGGTGCATTACCAGCAGCTACCACTGCTCCTGGTGGCGCTGCCGGCAATGGCGAGCTGCTGGCCTCTGATTGGTTTGGAGCACAATTGTGCAGTTTTAGTGCCTAATGTCAAAACCATGTTTACTCTGTGTGGTAACCTGGAAATCAGTGCTGTGCTGAAGTGGTGTAAATAGACTGAAAGGTTTATTCGAGAGTAATTATTGAGTGTTTATTGTGTGGATTCATATCCGTGTTTAAATCCTTGCTTTAACTCTTGGCAAAAGGCAGGTTAATAAGATCAATGACTGTGTCTTCTTGCTCTTGGTTAATCATTTTGATCTTTCGAGTTGGGATACCAGCAAGCGAAATGCAAGACTTTCTTATCCGAGCATCTCTTTTGACAATGCCAATGATAAACTAGATGATATATGTTTGACAATGACATGACAATGACCCGCAATACCTTGTCAATGTAGACAACACAATTCTGGTGCGAGGAAGAAGCTTTCCCTTTAGTAAAGTCGAATTTCACTTAGTAACCACAGCCTGAGGTCATTCAAATTTAATTATTGTTTGGCGAAGGAACTTTGCAAATTGGAATCAGAAACATTGCGTGTTTTAAAGTTGTTTTTCATCTGTAACAAAGTGGAAATCTGGAGTGTGCTGTCTGGTTGAACGTTGGTGCACTATTCCTAATGTGTTATTAATAGAGTTCCCAAAGTGTTACACACATCACCTAGAATTAGTCATTGGCACCGAACACCTGCAAGTCCTACTTTGTTGCTGTAACCCTGATGGAGTGAGCCCTCCGTTCAATGGTATTTGCACCCTGACCCTGTTTGAATTCTTAGGGTCAGTGCCATTCATGTAACGTGGATTGGTACCTATAGTGGGACAGCTGACCCACCTGGTTGTTGGGAGATAGGAAGAATTTGGGAGCAGAGGACAGACATTGGGCCATTCCACCTCACCCAGCCCCTCCCCAAAATCTGGCCCTATCTTAAAGAGGCTTATGAATGGCAACCATAACGATATTGGACCCCATCCTCCAAGGGCATCACTGAACCCTCCCTATCTCTGTGACCTCCCTCCAGTCCCTACAACCCCCCCATCTCTATAACCTCCCTCCAACCCCCAAAAACATCCCTATCTCTATAACATCTTCCAGTCCCTACAACTCTCCCTATCTCTGTAACCTTCCTGCAACTCTCCCTATCTCAGTAACTCCCCCCATCCCTTACAACCCTCCCTATCTCTGCACTCATCCAATTTTATCCCTTTGTGCATCCCCAATTTTCATTAGTTGATCTGCGTCTTCAGCTGGTTAAACCCTCAAATCCAGAATTCCCTTTCTAAACATCGAAGTCTCTCTCTTTTCTCCTGTAAGTTGCTGCTAAAGACCTACTTCTTTGACTGAACATTTAGTCACATCTCTCAGTATCTCCTTGGTATCAAGTAATGTTTAACTATGTTAAAGGTGCTGTATAAATGCAAGTTGTTGTTTTTGCCTTATGAAAAGCTCCACATTTGGTTCAAGGTGATGGGAGTGGAACAGACAGGAAGTTCGTGAAATGACATCTGTTCACACTGTCCACAGAGTCTCATCTTGCCTTATCCTATGAGTGACTCTTAGGGTTGAGGGCAGCTGGTGGTGGGCATTGGAGGGGGGGGCGGTTGCGGGGAGGGGGCAACACCCATTCTTCACTGAGGCAGCTTGACAAAGGCCAAACGGGTGAGGTGTAAAGGGAAGATCCACCATAACTGGGTCTTGGCACAACTTCCACTCCTGCCCTGCTAGTGCCCAAAATCCACCAGAAGTATCGTGGACTATCAGAGCATCAGTGTTTAATTGCTAATCTTAAACAGAATGGGATCCCTTTCTTTAGAGTGGAGGAGGCACAGGGGTCATTTGGTGGAGATCTTTAAAATCCTGAATAGGTTGGACAGGTTAGATGTGGAGAGAATGCTTCCACTTGTGGGAGAACCCAAAACTCAAGTTCATAAATACAAGAGAGTCACCAATAAATCCAATCGGGCAATTAAGAGAAATTTCTTTACTCAAAGGGTATTTAGTATGCGGAACTCATTACCACAGGAACTTGTTGAGATGACGAGCTCAAGATGCTCAAAAGGACACTAGACGAGTGCGTGAGAGAAAAGGGTATAGAAAGCTGTGCTGAAAGGTTGAGATGGGCCAGATGGAAAGAGAGGAGGCTCGTGTGGAGAATAAATACCAGCACAGATTAGTTGGGCTGAATGGCTTGTTTCTGTGCTATACTTTCTATATAATCAGAAAACTGGATATGTTTGCCTTTTGGAAAAACTCAGCAGGTCTGGCAGCATCGGCGGAGAAGAAAAGAGTTGACGTTTCGAGTCCTCATGACCCTTCGACAGAACCAAGTTCTGTCGAAGGGTCATGAGGACTCGAAACGTCAACTCTTTTCTTCTCCGCCGATGCTGCCAGACCTGCTGAGTTTTTCCAGGTAATTCTGTTTTTGTTTTGGATTTCCAGCATCCGCAGTTTTTTTGTTTTTTTTCTCTATGTTTGCCTTTTCCTCACTGTAATTGGCATGATCAGTTAAGAGGCAGCCGACATTCCAAGTTTGGTACTTTCTGTTCTGAGAGAATGTCTCTGTACAATTTGCTTTTTGAAAGGAATGTGTGTGACACTTGAAAGTGTGATGGAGAAGTGTGAAGATCAGGAGATCGAGCTGTGACAAACAGGAAATGCATTCCAGATGTGCTGTTTATATCATATGGACTTGTTAGCCCTGGTGTAAATGTTACCACTCCTGCCTCCGAGTCAGAAGTCATGGGTTCAAGCTCCCACACATAATCCAAGCTGCCCCTTCTGTGCTGTACTGAGGGAGTGCTGCACTGTCAGGGGTACTGTGTTTCTGATGAGATCGTAAACCTAAGCCCTGCATGCCTTCGATACACTGGCACCATTTGGAGGCATCTCAGTAAATATTTGTCCTTCAAAGCCAATACCACTAAAACGTATCAACCCATTAACCTTCCTGTTGCTGTTTGTGGGATCTTGGCATTTGCCATGGTAGCAGCTGCATTGCCTGTGAAACAATAATTACTTCTGAGCCTTCCTGATGTTTTTGTCCTGTGTTGCGAAACTCACCTTTGATTGTTCTCATTACATTAATGTTTTTCTTGCATAACCCTTACACTTACTTTCAATCTGCTGCCTGCAGAGTAACTGTGAATAAGACTTGAAATGGGCTGACCCAGGAAACCTAAGCACGGGTAGCACGTGAACATTGAAGCAGTTCTTGCAGCTGTTGTGGGCAGTTGATGGATCCATTTGGAGTTTAGAAATTTCTACACCCCTGATCAAAAACCCAGAAAACCTGACTCTCAGCTCGAAGTGAACCCCCCTTTGTGCTTGTAACCAGGGTGACCCTATCGTAAAATTGCTCGATTTTACTCTCTGTTCAAGTCAATGGAGAGTATTATCAGGTGAGGTGTAAAACTGACATTCCACCCAATTCTCACCCAATGAATTAGGCTTAAAATCACCCAAAGGAGTTTCTCCTGGCTCTACTTGGCTCCTGATCAAGCATCATTGTGATCTTAAAGTTCTCATCCTTGTATTCAAAATTACTCCATGGCCTTGCCTCTCCCTCTCTCTGTAATCTCTTCCAGCCCCACAACCCTCTGAGATTTCTCACTCCTCTAACCCCGGCCTCTTGATCATCCTGGTTTTAATCTCTTCACCATTGGTGGCCATGCTTTCAGTTGCCTGGGCTCTAAGCTCTGCAATTTCCTCTCTAATTCTTTCTCTCTATCTGACCTTTCTCCTTTAAGAGCTCCCTTAAAACCTACCTCATTGACCAAGCTTTAGGTCATCTGACCTAATATCTCCTTGGGCAGATATTTATGGACCCCTGCCAGGGGTTTTGCAGGCAGAGAGGGGGGGAGCCCGCATAAAATTTTGTGGGTATCCTTCTCGCCACCTACCCAAAGCCCCCTCCCCCTCCCTCCAACCAGGCAGTGATTTTACAGGGCACAGGCCAGGCCTAGGATAGTCCAACCACCCTTAGCCCAACTAATGGCCACCTAATGGCGACTTCCTGCCCGGCTGCAAGTTTTAGACTATCGGGACGAGATCAAGGACAGGGGTGGAGGCCCAGCAAGTGAACCTCCCTGGGCCTTGAGGAAGGAGGGGTGCGGGGGTGCACATCCCTCATCGGCCTGCTTTCCTGATTGAGGGCCTGCCAATGTCTGCTGCTTCCCCACCCAGGATGTCCCCTCCCCTCCCTGAACCTTCCAACTCAGCACCCATTCTCCCTGCCCCCCCCCCCCACATACCCCCCACCCCCATTCCTTCTCCCCAGGCTAATCTGAGAGACCTTTGGATCTACCTTATCCACTTTGTTGTGTGAGACTCGGTGTAGTCCCAGTGGTGGCCTCCGCACTTGGTGGCGCTGCCGGGACTAGAGACCTGTCAGCCAATTAGTACCCAACAGATGGCAAAATGGCTGCAGAGCAGCTGTCAAGAGCTGGGGGTGCGTACCCTACCAGCTTTGTCGATGGTCGAGCGGGAAACCCTGCCATCTCAAAAACTCTGCCCCTCATGTGGCTCCGCGTCATACTTTGTTTAGTAACTCTCCTGTGAAGACTCTTGGTATGCCTTCTTATGTTAAAGGTCCTGTTATAGTTGTTGTCAGGGCCTACACCTACTGATTAAGTTTCTTAATTCAAAATTGCCGAATGGTTGGAATTAGAATTGTGCTTGAGAAAATATAATCCTCAGGTAAGCCTTTGTCGTAGTTTCTTAATTCATATTACTGGATACGTCAAAGATTATCCAGTCAAAAAATAATTGATCAGAGTATCAGGTATAGAAATAATACAGCTTACTGCAGACCAAGATTTTGTTGTGTTGCCGCAGCTCATTAGAACCTGAACCAAGTAAGGACAACACTGTGGGTGTACCTACACCACACGGTCTACCGCGGGTCAAGAAGGCAGCTCACCACCACCTTCTCGCGGGCAATTAGGGATTGGGCAACAAATGCCACCAACGCCCACATCTCGTTTAAAAGAACATAAAAGGAAAAGGACTGAGCGTTGGATGGAAGAATACAGTTCTTTGCTCTAAAGAAGAGTCATACGGACTCGAAATGTTAACTGTTTTTCTCTCTCTCCACAGATGCTGTCAGACCTGCTGAGTTTTTCCAGCATTTTCTGTTTTTGTCTCAGATTTCCAGCGTCCACAGTATTTTGGCTTTTATATTGTTCTAGTTCTTTTATTCACTCATGGGATGTGGGCGTCGCTGGCTCAGCCAGCATTTATTGCCCATCCCCAATTACCCTTGTTCAGAGGGCATTTAAGATTCAACCACATTGCTGTGGGTCTGGGGTCACATGTAGGCCAGACCAGGTAAGGATGACAGATTTCCTTCCCTAATGGACATTAGTGAACCAGATGGGTTTTTATGACAATTGGCAATGGTTTCATGGCCATTATTAGTCTTTTATCGGATTCAAATTCCACCAACTGCCTCCCCTCTGTTCATGAGAAAAGCAATATGAAAACTTCCATCTGTATTGACCTATTGGCCCTGTCATCTCTAACATTTCTAAATAAAACCATAATTACTACATTCCTCCCCCTTTAACTGGGCTATACATGTTATATTTACAAGTACACATTTTTCAAGACAACATAATATTTACACTGGGTAAGGGATTTACAAATTCAGTCTTTCGGGTGGTTTCCTGGTAAATGTGGAATGTCGCAGCTCCACAACTTCAGATTCTTTATCAGGAGCCTCCTTTTCCAGAGTTGCCTGAACATCAGGTACTTCGGTGGGCACTTGCAGTTCTGATTCCTCAAATCTAACAGAAACATCAGACATTTTAGTCCTGGGTTGAGTATCCTCAACAGGAAGCGCGGACCTGGTCATGATCACTGGTGGAACCAAATCTTGGTGATTTGTCTCTCTCTTCCTGAAATGGTCCACATGTTTACAAATGATCCGGCCTTCCACCTCCACGTGGTAAGACAGAGGTCCAGTCACCACACTTATTTCACCCGGTAACCACTTTGGTCCTTCCCCAAAGTTCTTCACGTATACCGGCTCTCCCACGGTAAATTTCCTCTCGCGACTAGGCCAGTCGTGTCTGGTTTTCTGGCTTCCCTGACTCCTTTCCACCTTCCCCTCTAAGTTCAGCATTAGTAAGTTCAATCTCGTCCTGAGATGGTGTTTCAACAATAACTCTGCAGGTGTGGCATCTGTTGTTGCATCGGGGGTAGTGCTGTGATGTATAAGAAAGTATGCTAGCTGGGTTGCCAAGGAGCTTTCTCATGTCTGCCTTGAATATTTGAACTGCCCTTTCGGCCAGTCTGTTTGGGGAAGGGTGGTACGGTGCAGTTTTCACATGAGTGATATCGTTGGGGCTGATAAACCGTTGAAACTCAGCACTCGTAAATGCCGTGCTGTTATCGGAAATGACTACTTCTGGTAATCTATGAATGGCAAAATTTTGACGTAGTTTCTCAATTGTAGCAGCCGATGTTTGTGACTTCACCTCATATACATCCAACCATTTTGAATGGACATCAACAATGAGCAGAAACATTGTTCCCAGGAAAGGTCCAACATAGTCAATGTGTAACCACACCCAGGGTCTACCTGGCCACTCCCTTGGGCGTAATGGAGCTGTCACTGGCAACTTTTGCAGTTACTGACATTGCACGCAGTGCTTTACTAAACTCTCTATTTCACCATCCAACCCTGGCCACCATAGATAGCTGCGTGCTGTGGACTTCATCCGGGAAATTCCTGGATGGGCACTGTGTAGTTCAATTAAAGTGACTCCCTTCCCTTTGGAGGCATAGTCACTCGTGCTCCCCACAATAAGATGCCATCCTGGCTGGTTATTTCATGGGCAGAGTTTTCTGCCTGTTGGGCGGGCAGGCATGACCCAATCTCCAGTGGGCGGGGAGCTGATCCCCGCCAGTGAAGTGGGCCCCGCCACCATTTTATGTGGGTGGGCCAATTAAGGCCCGCCCAGCGTGACATTCGGCGGGAAGCGCTATGCGCTCCCTGTGCGGGCGGGGGAGATTTCCCCAAAAGCGAGGGTGCGCTCATTCACGCATGTGCACGATAGAGCACACATCTCCCTGAGGCTAAGTGCAGCTTCAGGGAGATCGTTTCCACTTTGAAAAATATTTTTAAAAAAAATTCCCCTAACATGTCCCCCTCATGTGACAATGTCCCTTGAGATGGGACATGTTCATAATTTACATTATAAGTTTATTAAACTTTTTAAATCCCTGCATGAAACCTCATCTCGCCGGTGGATGAGGTTTCATGTTTTCTCTATTTGCCACTGGGGCTCCTGGCCAACCCGCTAACCTTAAGGTTAGTCGGGCAGGGCCTTTAATTGTATAACTGATCTTGTCTGATTTGGCTGTGCCCCCGCCTTCCTGAAAATTTAAATGGGGATTGGGTAACGTCGGGGGTTCCGCCCGACATCATCCCACATCATTATACACGTTGGCGTGCAGGCCCCACCCCCTGCTCGCTGATGGCAAAATTCTGCTCCATGTCTTCCATTGAAGTTTGGTTTCATTTCATCAGATGGCAATTTGACTACTAGGCCTATATACAAAAGTATATTCATATGCTACCTGAATTAAAGCCCATCATTGTATTCTTGCTGAGACTATGGGTGGTACAGCCTTGTCCTTACCAAACAATCCTAGCGATGGTTTGTTGTCTGACAGGATTGTAAAATGGTGGCCGTGTACGTCCTGGTGAAGTTTCTTGACACCAAAGATGATGGACAGGCCTTTTTCTATCTGTGAGTATCCCTTTTCCGCTGGTGGAGCGTTCTTGTTACGTAACCCATTGGCCGTTCCGCGCCATCATCCATCCAATGAGAGAGCACTGCTCCCGCTCCATAGGGAGATGTGTCACATGTCAGCACCAACTCTTTCCTCTGCTCATAATGCACTAATGGATTATGGGCGAGTGCAACAATTGTTTCACCTTTCTGAAAGCTTCTTTCTGGGGCATCTCCCAAGGCCAATATTGGTTCTTTTTGAATAGAGAATGCAAGTTGTAGACAAAGTGGGTAAGAAACGCCCATAATAGTTGATCATTCCTAGGAATGATTTAGGCTCTGAGGTGTTCTTTGCCGCAGGTGCCTCTTGTGGCTCTCACTTTCTCCTCAACCGGGAGGAGGCCCTGTGAATCTACCCAGTGACCCAGATAGACTACCTCCCTCACTTGGAACATGCACTTTCCTTTTTTTAAATGCACTCCAGCTCGCAAGAAATGTTTTAAGAATTCTTCTTTGTTCGCCAAATGCTCTTTTTCAGTGAATCCTGTCCACTTGCTGTCAACTGGATAATTTCAGTCCATTTTAACTTAATCTCCTTTAATCAATTTTTCCCCAGGAGCTTTGGCCCTTTACCTGCTACCACCATCAATGGTAGCTTTGCCGATTTGGCTTCCATAATGGACAGTTACTCTGCTTATGCTTTTTACTTGAATGTCCTCACCTGTGTATGTTTTTAGCTTGGTGTCTGTTTCTTCTAAACTTAATTGATGTTCACCTTTATTCAAATATCTGAAGGTATGTTCCCCAATTACTGTAATGGAAGCTCCTGTGTCCATTTCCATTCTAACAGGTTTGCCATTTACTTTCTCTGTGACAAAGATTGGTTCTGTCTTTCCAACTTTCAGATTAAACAACGAGTAAATGTCTGAATTTGTTGTTTGATGCTCATCTAAATTTTAGATTTCATTGGGCTTCTTCTTTTGTCTACAAGCCTGCTTGAATCTTTCCTTGCACTGCCTCATTATATGTCCATTTCTATGACAACAGTAGCGTTCATTTTTTCAAACTACCAATTGCTAAAAGACTGATTGTTTCCACCCCTGTTAAACTTATTCTTTGATTTCTGCTGCTGGGTTATTTCCCTTTATTCTTTGGCTAGCGGGGGCTGTTTCCCGCTTCCCAGCGGAGTCTCGCTTTTTTGCGCCACTTTCAGTTGGGGTTTCCCACCTGATGTGGAGAGTGGCGCCATTTTGTGCCCCCTGTATTGCTTTTGAATCTCTTACTGCACTTTCCATGGCCAGCGATATCTCTGGCGCCTTCTTGAAATCCAGATTCACTTTGGACAATAATCTTTGCTGAATAGTGTCATCTTTCACCCCACACACTAAACTGTTTCCCGCTTCCCAGCGGAGTCTCGCTTTTTTGCGCCACTTTCAGTTGGGGTTTCCCACCTGATGTGGAGGGTGGCGCCATTTTGTGCCCCCTGTATTGCTTTTGAATCTCTTACTGCACTTTCCATGGCCAGCGCTATCTCTGGCGCCTTCTTGAAATCCAGATTCACTTTGGACAATAATCTTTGCTGAATAGTGTCAGCTTTCACCCCACACACTAAACGAGCATGTCAGTCAACTCACAATGTTTTTTAGCTGCTTCAAATTTGCCATGTAGATGCAATTGTCTCACCCGGGGTTCTATTTCACAAATTAAACCTGAACCTCTGCATCATCACTGAGGGCTTTGATGAAAATGACCCTTCACGGGGTCCACCACTTCTTCGAAACCCTTTGAACCTGGGGCACTGGGTGCCATCAAGCTACAAATCAAACCATAGGTTTTGCACCTACAAATACTCAAGAAGATTGCTCACCTCTTCTCTTCCCCTGTAATCTTGTTCGCTTGAAAAAAGAACGTGAGGCATTCTATGTATTGAGACCAATCATCAGTGGCAGGTTCCAAAGGATCGATTCTCTCAAATTGTGGCATTTTGAGAGGATAACCTCTTCAATTCTAACGGAGTTTGCCATTTACAGCCAATGGGCGAGGTACAGTGCCGATTTCTTTCTAACTTGATTTCTTCTGTTCAATTCTGTTTTATTCTCATCACCAGTTTGTTGTAGGATGGCTGGGTTGTGTTATTAATGATAGAATTGATCTTTCTTAACAAGTATTACTCTTTAATGTATATTACACACTAAATAAAGCCATAATTACTACACCTATGAAAACCATCTACACCTTCTCTCTTCATGTAGTACAATCAGTATCTCTAGTGCAGTGCTATTTTCAGGGTGGCAAAAATGCAGGCATAAATATTGGTTCAGGCTAATTTACTTAATCTGTCCAAGTCCAGCTATCTTTAACCTATCATACACCTTGTCCACTGGCTCATTGCTTCTCTAAGTACAGCTATCCATACCCTATCATACACCTTGTCCACTAGATCACCATCTCTGTAAGCACAGCTATCAATACCCTATCGTATACCTCATTCACTGGCTCATTACTTCTCTAAGTACAGCTATCTGTAACCTATCCTACACTTTGTCCACTGGCTCACTACCCCTGTAAGTACAGTTATCTTTAACCTATTGTATAACCTCGGCCAATCGCCCTGGGCAGAATAGTCCCATATTTGCACTAAGTGAGGTAGCGGGCAGGTAAGATGACACGATGCACTCCCGGGAAACATGCCGTTTCCATGGCGAGTGGGCTCTCATGTGCTTGGCTGCCATCACCCCTCTGCTGCATCATGCCAGGCGTCATGTTTAAAGTCCAGCCACAAGCACATATCTCAGTGCTTCCAGCTCACCACTGCTGCATGGAAGACATGGCCCTGAAACTGAAGAAGACCCCCAGTCCCCAGGTTTAGCAACATGTCCCTCGAGCACCTTTTGGATGACTTGGAGGCTCGCCAGGATGTCCTCTACCCGGCTCTGGTCGCAGGATGGGCAGCAACATCGTTAATCTGGCTTGGGAGGCGGTGGCAGTGGTGGTCAGTGCCAATGCCTTTCAAAAGAGGACAGCCTCAGAAAGAGGATGAATGGTCTCCTCCATTCCCCCAGGGTAAGTCACTCTTTTCATCAATGTCAACTCACACACTCACAAACCCATCACACATCCACAGGGCCCTCACTCACTGCCAGTGTAAGGGACATCACCATTCACTCTCTCACACTCACCATCATTGTCCGCATCCTGTCCATGGGACCACTCACCACCCTACTTATCATCTGGCCTGGCAGGCATCCTGCTTACACTCTCTCCATCTCTATTCATACAGGATAACTGGCACACAACAAGAGGGAGAGGGTGCAGAGTGTTGGTCTCAGGAATGCCTGAAATCAAGGTCCTCACGGACTTTGTAAACAGAGCCACCCAGCTGGCCAACAAGGATCTGGACCATTCCTGTGCTGACAGTGAGGTTGGTGCTGCTCCACCAAGTGAGGATCCAGCAGTGCAACATCCATCAGACAACCATGCTGTGAGTGATGTGTCCTCTTTCACAGGCCACTGCCATGCACTAATTATCTCCCCTTGCTTTCACAGGCACGTCTGGGAAACAGCCAACAGAGTCCATGACCCAGGGCCTCCAATCAAGCCCTGAAGAAACCTCTGAAGAGGAATCTGGAGGCACCCTCCCTGAAGTTCCGTCACAGCCTCACCCACACCCTCCACCGGCGCAGAGACACACACCTCGGTGGGACCGAGCTTTAGAGCAGCCTCAGGATCACAATCTGGTGAGCACCTCGCACTGTCTGATCCACAGCAGGTGGAGGCAGGGACTTCCCATTACCTCAGCACTCCACCACTGCTGGAGGCCAGAACATTGCTGAGTCCGAGTCAGGTGATGAGCCTCTGGACTCAGTCATGTCACAGTTGCTGGAGCTGCAAAGGCAAGCTCGGGAATATCAGGAAGGGATGTCCACTGCACTCCTCAGATTGCAAGGCACGATGGAGGAGTCTGTCCGTCTTCAGTCTGAGGTGATAGCGCCAGCATGCCAACTCACCAAGGTCAACACTGGTAGGATGGTGGCTACCATGGAGACCTTGGTCCAGGACATCGGTCCTGCACTGCTGCGCAGGCTCAACTCCATCACTGACACTATATTTGGCCTCCAACAGTGTGTACATGAGAGGGGTGCTGGGCAGCTCGATCGCACTCCAACTACCCTTGCTCCTGGAGGAGTCAGCCTGGGGTTCCCGGGTACCCATAGGGAGGAGGATCAGCAGGTGCGCACTCCGGGGCCATCTATCCAGGTGACTCCGAGAGTGTTCAGCCCATCCAACTCTCCTCTTCCTGTGACCTCCACAGCTCCAGCTCCACAGGCCGAGGAGGGTGCCACTGCCACACAGCAGGACCCCAAAAGGAAGCCGGGGCCCTCCAAGTCACCCACCAAAGTCAACACAGACAGGGTGTAGCAGTCAGCAGCTGCCTCCACCTACACTGTAAATGCCTGGGGAGCACCAGACATAGCGGCAGGGTTAGGACAGTTAAGGGGAATTAGTTGCACAGCCTGGACACGGGTGTTAAATGCTTATATATATTGTTCACTATTGTCAATAAATTCCTAAGAATGTCTCCCTGCCTGTGGCTCCTTGTTCTGATGAGCAGTGTTCATGTCACTCAGATGTGGAACATTTCTGCACAAGATAAAAGCAGGTGTCTCAGTCCTCGGCCTCTTCCCTGTGCTTTGTGCAGCCTTCAGACCAAAGTGATGGTCTGGCCTCACACTCCCTGATACCTGTGCCTCGGTGGTGCTGGTCAGTGCTGTCAGAATGTAGTCAGCAGCATTCTCTCTGTGTGCTCTCAGCACCTTTCAGGAGGAGCTGGCCCCCCTCTCTTCAGTATCTGTGACCACAGATGCCGTGCTCCTGAAGGGCTCAGGTGCTGAAGGCTGACAAAGGATCAGATGCTTCTAAAGTTTCTTGGCTGTGTCTCTATGATATGACCCTGATCACAGAGAGCAAGCGAGCTGCCCTCGGCCAGACAGGAGTCAAACATTCTCAGAGGCTAGGTGAAGATCTATGGAGTGTCCTCTTTGCATGGCATCATCATCCTCCTGCATTTGATCAGCTATGAGAGTCTCCATGACAGGAGCGTTCCCACAGAGGGTATGTGCACTGCCATAAGCCAGACTGGAGTCAAACGTTCACTGATGCAATGTGAGGATCTATGGTGTCTCCTCACTGCATGTTGTCATCATTCTCCACAAATCGAGCAGCTATGAGGGCCTCCCGAGCAAGCCTGCCTCATCTGGCCAGTGCAACAGCCTCATCATTGTCATCATCGCCTCCAAGGACATCCTCACCCTCATCCCCGTTAGCGTCCTCCTCATCGGAGGAGACCTCCAGCTCCTCCATCTCCTCCTCAGCCAACTCCTCACCCCGCTGCAGTACCAGGTTGTAAAGGGCACAGCAGGCGGCGATGATGTGTGACACCCTCTGTGGACTGTATTGCAGGGCCCCACCAGACCGGTCCAGGCACTGGAACCTCATCTTCAGCCTCCTGATGGTCTGCTCCACCAAGTTGTGATTTGCAGCATGAGCCTCATTATAGCGTCGCTCTGCTGCAGTCTGAGGCCACCACACGGGTGTCATCAGCCACAGCCTCTGTGGGTAGGCCTTGTCCCCGAGGAGCCATCCCTGCAGCCTCAGTGGATCCTGGGATCTGTGAGCGACTGAGGATGTAGGCATTGTGCACACTCCCTGGAAACTGTGCACACACCTGCAGGATGTGTTTCTGGTGGTCGCACACCAGCTGCACAGTCAGTGAATGGAAGCCCTTGTAGTTAATGGAGTTCACCGTGTGTCACGACAGAGATCTAAGCACCATGTGAATGCAATTGATCACGCCCTGCCCCTTGAGGGAAACCTGAGATCTGGGCGAATCCAATCGCTCTTGCACCCTGGCTGTCCTGGTCCCGGGCGAAATGCACAAAGTTGTGTGGCCCTCACAAAGATGGCATCCATGACCACGTGGATGCATTTGTGGGTGGAGGATTGTGAAATCCCACAGAGGTCACCTGCCGAGCCCTGAAAGGAGCCACTGGCATAGAAATTGAGCACCGCTGTCACTTTCACAGCCTCTGGCAGTGGATACCCTCCATGTCCCTGTGGCACCAAATCCTGCAGCAGGTGGCAGATGTGACTGACCAGTTCCCTAGACATGCGCAGTCTTCGGTGACACTGGTTCTCGATCATCTGTAGGAATAAAAGACGGTGTCTATGGATCCTGGATGTGGCGAGGCACCGACCAGCGATGCCTTGCTGTGGCTCTTTGGTGGCGTGTGTGGGAGCCCCAGACGTCCCTTCTTCCTAAGGTTGCTGCTCCTGCCTCTGTGCAGCCAGGAGCCTCTGTCGCTCTCTCCTCCGTCATCTCTGCTGTCTGTACGCCATAAGGCATACAGCTAGTTCACCAGGCTCCATGGTCCTGATGTAGTCCTCCTGCAGGATGAAAGGGAGAGACACGTGGTTGGCATGGGTGTACTAAGAACCCGTCCTGGTTAAGAATAAAGGCCCCTTAACGCTTCCCGGAGAGCGATGGCCATCTCTAGGATGGTCAGAGGTTAGTGCACAGCATGGCTGCCCTGTTAGTTTGAATGATGGGGGGGAGACAGATCCAAACTGGGCTGCTGACATTGCAAGGGGCTGTGAGCATCTCCTTGGCCAGCATTAGCGAGGAGATTGTACACCGTGTGCAGTCCAAATGCTCTGCAGTCCACTATAGAACGCTCATGAATTTGCAGTCTGTGCCGGCAGTGGGGGACAGGGGGATGGGGTGGTGGGGGGAATCTCTGGAGCACTTGGTGGCAACTTTGATGCCCCTGCCACCCCAATTGTATTAAAGTGGCTGTGCCTGAACTGTCTCAGTTGCAGAGGAATGGTCACTTTCTCCAATGCGTGGGCCACTTCCCTCATCCATCCTACTCCCTTTGCCCCGAATGCTTGTGCGCTATGTTCAACAGCAGGGCTGCCCTTGCACCCACCATTCCCTCAACCTCCTCCCCCCCACCACCACTAGTTGCCTCGACAGCAAGGCCGCCCTTAACCCTGACTCCCTGACCGCCCCCCCTCCTCCACCCCCCAAAGCTTGAAGTCCAACAGGCGACCGCTGCACAACCTTTACTGTGCACTCACCTCCCAGCTCCCCTCAAAGTGCAGGCCGCCGAGTGCGCCTCGCTTACGCACTGTTGTGGAACGCGTCGGCCTGCTTTCCCACCGATGTGGACGGGCGATCTAGGGGTGGTGGAGGGGGTGGTGGGGGGAGGCCGACTCCGGCAGGCTGGCTTGATAATGATACGCTGAAGTATCGCGATGAGGTTCCCCAATGTCCGATGGCGGGAAATGCGGCCGCTGTCATTGGGCTGAGCGGACGATCGTGAACCGGTTTCCCACCGTCGGAGAACCGATGGCGCCATATTGTCCGCTCACGCCACCGATCACGCCCGACACCAGCGGGCATGGAAAATGCCACCCTCTGTCTTTGCTGACCTAAATTATCGTCCTGTCTTCCAAGTGGAAACGGTTCATTGAACTCCTCGGACTTTTTTATAGCATGACACCACCTTCGCCCCTCTCCATTATTAAAATCTAATCACATCGCTTTGCTTTCATTCGGCTAGTGGCACCAGAGCCATCAGCACTGATTCTCCCGAATCCCCACCCTAACCCTTCACCACACTCTTTCCACTTCTGCCTCACTCCTTCAAAATCCTCTTCAAACACATCTTTTTGACCATTTTTCCCAGTCCCTCGACTTGATCTCTCCCTGCTCGGTCATTGGCTTAAACTGTTTCCATTTGTGAAGCAGTTGGAGATATTTTTACATTAAAGGTGCTATAGAAATGGAAGTTATTACAGTTGTGGGTACCTGTTAATTTTGGTCTATACTTAAACGTTGCTGTCACATCTACTGCCATGAAGAGTGTCTCAGGATTAAAATTCAGTCGTAAGTGCAAAATATGAGGCACCTTATTAATAGTTTAAAAGAAATGAAGGATGATGAGGGATAAACCCGTGCTGCCCATGAGAAATAAATTAAAATGTGAGAGAAATAGCATGAAGAGCATATAAACATACGAATTAGGAGCAGGAGTAGGCCACTCGGCCCCTCCAGCCTTGCTCCACCATTCAACGCTGATCTGATCGTAACCTCAGTTCCGCATTCCCACCTCCCCTCCCCTTCCCCTCCCGATAACCAAACACAGTTACCTCAGGCTTGATTATTAAGCTCCGCCAGGGCTGGGTTTGGAGGCGGGTGGATGCTGAAAATGGCGGACCACCTGCCCGTGTGTGACAGCTAGCCGACAAGGCTCGTCAACAGCCTGTTAAGGACAATTAAAGGAGGCCGACTGGGATGTTTTCAGTCAGCCTCCAGCTTCCCGTAGCTGGCAAGGGTCAGTTACCCGGTGGAGATGGTGCCATAGTGGTAATGTCATGGGTTAAGTAACCTAGAGGCCCAGGGTAATGCCCTGGGGGCAAGGGTTCAAATCCCTCCAGGGCAGCTGTTGGAATTTAAATTCAATTAATAAAAGATCCAGGAATGAAAGCTAGTCTCAGTAATGCTGACTTTGAAGCTATCATCATAAAACCCCATTTGGTTCACTAATGTCCTTTAGGGAAGGGAATCTGCCATCCTTTATGTGTTCTAGTCTACATTGTGACTCCAGATCCATAGCAATGTGATTGGCTTTTAACTGCCCTCTGAAATGGCCTAGCATATGGCATTCAGCTCTAGGGCAATTAGGGATGGGCAACAAACGCTGGCCTTGCCAGTGACACCCACATCCCACGGAAGAATAAATAGAACTGCTTGGAGGCATCCTCCCAGTGACGGACAGGGGTGGGGGGGGGTGGGGGGGCAGTGCTCTAGGTAGGCCTAGAGGCTCCTCCCTACTGCAGAAACCACAGGCCCCTCAGTGGAGGACTACCTCCTCATGACCCCCAACAGTGGTGACCCGGCTGCAAAAAACAATTTTCAGTATAAATTTAAAAAGTTGGAGAGTGTGTGCTCCCACCTTGAAGTGTCTCCTCTCTTACTCACCATCGCAGCCTGCTGTTCCTTTCCAGCAGGAAGGCCCCTGATTGGCCGTCCAGCTATGTCTGTCATTGAGTGGTTAGCCTGCCTTCCAGCCATTAATTGGCTGTCGCTGGGAGAATCACATTGAGCGACTGTTTCCCACACGTCATGGGCTTCTGATGGAGGTCGTGAGAGACAGTGATAGATCTGGGCCAGAAGCTCTGGGTGTAAATCTGGCACACCTGATGGCAGTTGGTGAGAGTGGCAGAGTTTCCTGGCCAGCCACACTGCAGGAGGCAATGGCAAACCACTGCAGAACTTTGCCAAGCATAATTGTGGACCAATCCAATGGTCACCAACTCCCTCTTAGGGCCTGGTACCTGGAGAAGGAGGAGGCAGACTTCTGACACCCATTTCAACCTTGACGGTGGGGATCAGAAACCCAAAAAGAAAATCCTGCCCCTCAGTTTCTGGCAAAATGATACCCCCACCCTGTGTTAACTTGGCTCAGTGGAAGTATACTTGCCTCTGAATCTGAAGATTGAATGTTCAAACCCCATTGCAGGAGGTGAATATCTAATCTAGGCTGACGTTTACTGCAGTCATCGAGGGAGTGCTGCCTTGTCAGAGGTGCCTCTTTATAGATGGACATTAAACAAAGGCTCTGTCAGCTTGTTCTGGGGATATAGAAGATCCCACTGCATTAAGGGGAGATAGTGGTGATGTTGCAGGACCAGTAATTCAGAAACGCAGGCCAATGCCCTGCGACATGGAGCTGGTGGAGTTTGAGTTCAGTTAATAAATCTGGAACATAAAGCTAGTCTCAGTAATTGTGACCATGAAACAATTATTGTGAAAAATCTACCTGATTTACTAATGCCTTTTAGGGAAGGAAATCTGCCACCCTTACCTGGCCTGGTCTACTCCTCTTACCCACCCTCCGAAATGGCCTAGCAAGTCACTCAGTTCAAGGGCAATTAGGGATGGGCATCAAATGCTGGCCTTGCCAGTGACACTCACATCCCATGAAGGAATAAATTTTTAAAAAATCTCAACAAAGGAGGATTTTCCCTGGAATCCTTATTAACATTTTACCCTTTAACCAACGTGGGCCAACATGGCAGTAAAACAGGTCAACAGGTCAGTTATTTTCGAACTGTTTGAGGAACATGCTGTGTGAATTGACTAAAGTGGCTGCCTCCAGATGGTAATAACTGAACAGCCAGATAATTAATTGGCTGGCAAGCACTTTGGGATGTCCTGAGGATACAAAACGCAAAATCCTTTCCTTCATCATCCAAAAATGTAATTGGAGGTGCAGTTGCTGACTCTGTCTTATTGCTGGTCGCTGGGGTTCGGATTTGAGCGTTTGTTGTTGAAATTCTTGTTTCTATGTTTGTTATTGAGATTCTTTTTTTCTCCAGGGCAGAATTTTACAGACCCACCTCTGCACCACCCCCCCCCACCCCCCCACCCCCCACATCGACGGGTTTGCAGGCAGGGGTGGGGAGGGGGGGGGCGGTCTGTAAAATTCCCCAGGTGGCCTTTCCTCAGGCCTCCTGCCCGCCCCTGACCCGTCCTCAATTTTACAAGGAGAGGGCGAGGCCTAGGCCCTGCCTTGCTCCAATTGAGGCCCCCATGTGGCCGGTGTTTGTCCATTTAACGGACAGCCCCCGGCCCCAGCCGCTGTTTGGAGGCCAGCGGGAAGGGTACAGGGACAGGGCAGGGTGAGAGGATGGGGGTAATGTCCAGCAGGTTATCCTACTCAGGCTACAATGGGCATGGTTTGAGGCTCTTCCATTACTGGCCGTCTTTTGAGAGCAGGTGCCCGCCCCCTCCCCCTCCCCCTTCCACAAGGTTTCGGCTCTCCCCGCCCTCCCAAGTACTCCCTCCCTGCCCCACTCCCCCTCAACTCCACCCCACTTCTGACACCACAGAACCGTGCCCCCCGGACCCCACCACCTTCTTCCCTGTGAGACGCCGGACTCCCCTATGTCCTGCACTCCGGCACTTTGACCCTGGCAACCGCCTGTAGTCCCGGCAGTGGCCACCGCCCTTGGTGACCCCTGAGGCCGGACTCCTGCCCAGGAGATGCTCCTCGGGGCATTAAAGTTTCTGCGGGGTATCCCTGATCGGTGCTCCCTGCTGACCTCTCCAACGTGGGGCAGGGGACCCCGCCGATGGAAAATATTGCCCCTTATTTTGATGCCATGCAGTGCGATATGTGTGTGTCTCCTGTGACATTACTTATTGTCCACGTGGGAAGAGCATCAGCAATCAGCTGGATGCTGGAAGACATCTTGGGTGCTGACAGCTAAGGGACCGTGTGGCGGCTGGTGACAGCATTTATGATGAGGGCCTTAGTTTAACAACAAGGGGAGGACTCTCCCCGCAGGCTTCAAAACCAGACCCCCGCCATGGTCAAATGGGGGTGGGGGGGGGTGGGGGGGGGGTCAAAAGGCCGCACTGTCACCCGGCTGTGATTTTCCCCGAATTGGGCCAATTAATGGACCGAAAGGAGGCCCCCCCTGCTCAGAAGAAGCAACGGGCCTACACTTGCAGGTAAGCAAGAGAGTGAGGGTGTCCCAAGATGGAGGCACCTTCTGCCCAACGTTTCTAAGTTCAAAATACAAAATGGCCTCAGCAGCCAGTCCACTAATGCGGGAGGGGAAATCCACTCCACTGGGCAGCCCGTGGCTGAAGCTGAAGTCAAGCAGGCAAGAGAAGGCCTCTGAGCCTGCCTGGAGTACTGCTCATCTGCCCCCCCACCCCCTCACCTCACAGTCTGCTGCCAGGAGGGTGTCACCAGGCAGATACACTGTTCTCTGATGCCTCTATGGACCTGGACGCCAACTAGCAAAGCCCAGACAATAGGCCCTTAAAAATCCCAACTGGTCACTCGACACTCCCTCACCCAGCTTAAGGCCACGTAGCCTGGGAGGAGGGGGGATGATTGTTGGCGATGGTCATTGCCTGCGGGGAGGGGGACATGGCAGGTGGAATCAGTAAACTGACAACGCAGACAGCAGCATGAAATAACCTGGCCGCTCACCCAATCAGGGTCTAAAAATCCCGCCCGAGATTTCTTTATGTCTCTGTGTAGGTTTTCAACTTACAAACTGTGGTACAGTGAAGTGCTATGTACCTTTAAGAGAATGTAGTCAGTTGACTGAGGGGAGGCGATGGCATCGTGGTATTGTCACTGGGCTATTAATCCAGAGACGCAGAGTAATGCTCTGGGGACCTGAGTTCAAATCCCACCTGGGCAGATGGTGGAATTCGGGTTCAAGAAGTTAAAAGTCTAAAGATGACCATGAAACCATTGTCGGTTGTTTAAAAACCCATCTGGTTCAATAGTGCCTCTTCAAGCAGTGTTCATATCAAGGGCACAGTTGGCGTTCACAGTGAACCTGATAACATAAAACTGGCGACAAGGATAAACTGGATCAATTGACGGAAATCAAGAAAGCTGCGGTAAGCCAGCTACGTTACTTTGCCACTACCGTGAAAACTGTTTGAAAGCTCAGCCTCCTTAGTCATCGAGTACGTCACTGTTTCGCCATCTTGAACCATTCGACCCTGTTTCCGCTGACTGGTCTCATTACGTCGACCGCTTTGTGTTCTTCTTTACTGCTAACGACATCACGGGGGAGGACAAGAAGAGGGCAATTCTTTTGTTCACATGCAGCAGCAAAACGTATGGGCTGATCCGCAGCCTCACATCACCTCATACTCTCAATACGAAGACTTTCCATGAGTTAGTAAATATTGTAAAAAAGCCACCTGAAGCCAAAGCCCTCCAGTCACTATGCAGCGTTTTAAATTCAATTCGAGGAATAGGCTTCCAGGAGAGACAATCACTGGCTATGTAGCTGCTTTAAAGGAATTACAGAATATTATGAGTTCAGAACTTCAATTAATGACATGTTGAGAGACCGATTGATATGCGGAATCGGGGACAATGCTATTCAAAAGCTATTGCTATCTGAAACTAATCTAGACTTCAGTTAGGCATTAGAATTGGCAACAGCCATGAGGAGCACTGTTAGAGACTCAGAGGCAATAACAGATACACAAAATGGTGCCGTCCATCTTGTAGGGCGGGAAGGGCCGGTAACAAAATGTGCAAAAACGTTGGACTCCACAGAAAGGCGGGGAATGCCCACTATGTACAGACCATTGAAGAACAACAGGACTACAGTGAAAACCCATGAAATTAATGAGAGAAATGCATCCAGGCAGCCAGCAGGTGATGGACAGTTTAGAAATATCTAATGCTTTTTCTGCCACCACAATGGTCACATAATGCGGCACTGTCACGATCGGCTGAGACAGCATTTTAAAAAAAAGGTAGAAATCGTTGAAGAACCAGGTGAAGCAGAATCTGACATCTATTCATTATACAACCTGAAACTGGGTAGAACTGAGTCAATCCAGATCGTCATTGGAGCGAATGAACAACCCATCAAGATGGAGGCCTATACTGGGGCATCAATGTCTGTCATAGGAGGACGTACGTCCATCTTTTAAGTTTAGAGCAATCGGACACTAAATTAAAAACATATACGGGCCAAGAAATAAGAGTGAAAAGGATATGTCAAGTCCTGGTGCAGTATGGGGGAATCAGTCTGCAAATTTACCCCTTATAGTAGTAGCTGGGGCAGGCCCCAGTTTAATTGGTCGTAACTGGCTCAAAAAGATTAAGTTGCAATGGACCGATATGTTTCAAATCTGAATGAGAAACTTACAGGAATTGTTACAGAAGTGTGCTTCTATTTTCAGTGACGACCTAGAAAGGATTCGTAGGCTACAAGCCAAAATCCACGTTGACCCTAACGCAACCCCCAGATTTATTAAAGCCAGACCAGTCCCTTATGCTCTACGGGACAAGGTCGAGGCCGAGGTAAACAGGTTAGAAAAGTTGGATATTTTACAACCGGTGCAATTTTCCGAGTGGGCAGCTTCCATAGTAACCGTACTGAATCCAGGCCAAAGTGCTTGATTATGCAGTGACTATAAGTTAACTGTAAACAGAGTGGCCAAACTTGATAGACACCTGATACTGAAGATTGACGAATTATATTCTAAATTGGCAGGAGCACCACATATTTAAAACTCGACATGAGCCACGCCTATCAGCAGGTAGAGTTGGAAGAAGGCTCTAGGGAAATCGTGACCATCAATACACATCAAGGATTGTATCAATATACTCAGTTACCCTTTGGGGTCTCATTGGCGTGTGCTATTTACCAGCGTACAATGGAAAATCTGCTTCAGGGACTTCCCCATGTCATTGTTTATCTGGATGATGTCTTAGTCACTGGATGAACTGACGATGAACACTGAGCTAATTTGGAGGAGGTGTTGAGATGCTTCTCACAAACAGCGGTATGTTTGAAGTGTCTTTTCCAAGCCAAAGAGCTTGGGCCATAAGGTCAACGTGCAGGGCCTGCATCCCATGGAAGAAAAGGTCAAGGCTCTTCATGAGGCACCTGCTCCAAGAAACACTACAGAACTAAAGGCCTTCTTAGGCATGGTAAACTACTGTGTCTAACTCCATCAACCATACTGGCTCCGTTATACACATTGCTTAAGAAAAACCATAAATGGATTTGTCAAGCTCTGCACCAGGATGTGTTTCTGAAGGTAAAGCAATTGTTAAGATCATCGGCCCTGGTCCACTTTGACCCAAAGAAAGAATTGATTTTAGCTTGTGACACATCCCCTGATGGAGTTGGGGCTGTTGGCACTGGATGGCGGGTGGCTCCGAATGACCCACTGGTTATACATCTCGCACTCTCAGTGCTGCAGAGCGACGATTTTCTCAAATTGAGAAGGAGGGTTTGTCCGTTGTGTTTGTGTTCGGGAATTCCATCAATACAGTTGCCATTTTCACATTATATAAGCTCTACTTCAATCACAGCTATGAGTTCACCAGCCAGGACAGCATGTTGCTCTGGGGAGCAAGGGTCGTTGTGCCCCCAAGAGGGCGAAGGCCATTACTGGCCGAAATACATAGTGCTCACCCTGGCAATAGTAGGGTGAAGATGCTCGTGCGCAGCTACTTGTGGTGGCCAGGGATGGGCACAGACATCGAAACCCTGGTCAAAAGTTGTCTTCAATGCCAGCAGGTACAAAAGCTATCCCACTTAGCTCCGTTGCACCCCTGGGAATGACCGGGGCGGCCATGGATGTACCTCCACCTCGACTACTCGGGGCCTTTCTTGGGCACAATATTCCTTTTACTATTAGACGCCCACTCCAAGTGGATGGGTGTCTACAAATTCCAGTCACCCACTTCTGCTGCCACCATAGACCATTTGGGACAGAATTTTGCAGTGAAGGGGGTTACTAGAGGTGCTTGTATCAGACAACGGAACTGCATTTACCAGCAGTGAGTTCCACAGGTTTACAATCCTCGACAGAATAACTCATATCAAAACCTCACCTTACCACCCCACCCCCCCCACCCCACCCCCCCCAATGATTTGGCTGAGCGGGCAGTCCAAACTTTTAAGTCCAGGATGAAAAAGCTGAACGGGGATTCCATCAGCACCAGATTGTCACGGTTCCTGTTCACACACCGGATGACGCCACACACGACCACCGGTATTGCCCCCGCTGAATTACTAATGAAGAGACATCTCCGCACCCGCCTAACTCTTATAGGCCAAACTTAGGAGGGAGGGTGGAGAGAAGCCAAGAGGCCCAGAAGGCCAGACATGATGGCCATAATCTTGAAAGAAATTTCACGGTGGGATACACAGTTCCCATGAAGAAATTTGGAGATGGACCCAATCGGCTATTGGGTGAAGTGAGTGTCCTACAATGTGTCGGTAAACGGCCAAATAATTAGACGATACATGCATCATCTCCGGAGAAAAGAGACAGCCCCACAAGAAGGAACGCCATCACCATTTGCATTGGAGTCTGCACCGCACGTGGAAGGAATGTCACACGATTTGCAAGTACCGCTGGGGCCTGTTGGACCAGAAAGGGTTGAGGACACAAACTTGCTCACTTCCCCCAAAGAGCCTGGTGGACAGTTGACCCCTGAGAAGGGGGTCTCGAAAAACCAGCCAAGGCCGTTGAGCTACGATGCTTGACACATCCGAGGAAGCCCCCTGAGAGACTTGACTTAGTAAATAGTTATTCAAGTAAATAGTTGGGATGTTGTGATGCTTGTCAATTGTACTTTCAGGTAAAGGGAGATGAGTGTGGTACAGTGGAGTGCTATGTACCTTTAAGAGGTTGTGGTTAGTTGACTATGTGACTGTATTAGCCAATTGCTAGACAGCACGGGCTTTTTGGATAACTGTAAGTCTAGAGCTGGAGGTGATTGAAGAAGCACATATGGTGTTAGTGCTCTGATCTTAGTTCCAATAAACTGCCAGTGTTTGTTCAGTTAATCATTCTCTCTGCCCGTATTGTTTCAAGCACCAACTAATGTGTTAATATCAAGGGCGCAGCTAGCGTTCGCTGGACAAAGCGAACCTGATCACCAAAAACATAAAACAAATATTAAGTGGAAAATGTAGGCATTAAGTAATGTAATGATCTATGTGGCAGAACCATACGGGTACAGTGAGGGGGTGGGAGGAGTGCATCCGTTTATAACTACTCTGTTTTTTCCTTTGGCTTCTTAATTTCTTCATGAGGTCAATTTAATATAATTAGCGCATAATCACCAGGAATGCCCTTCAGTCAATCCCTAAAGATAGGCTGCAGCTGGCGGATGTATAACCAAATTTTAACATAGAACCACCAGTTTTTGTACTAGTTTCGCACAAGGGAATGCTTTGGGGATTCTTGCTTAGCAGATGCTGCAGCTATTATATGATAAAGAGGACTCACCCTTTTCTCGGTGACTGCAGAGGTCTTGCTGAGGCCGAACATAAATTTGCTGCTAGTGAGCAAAGGGAGTTCAGGTCAATAAGAAAGACCTTTTCATCGCTCGTTTCCTTTGATGATCAAATGTGACTGATGCTGACTTCAGTCTGCCCAGTATTTACATCTGAATGTACTTTCAAACCACTTCATTTATTGGACCGTATAAAAATAAACACACCAGCCTGTAATTTTACCCTAAGGATGGAGGTGAGCTGAGGAAGAGAGTGGAAAGAGATGAACGAGTCCCGGCTTGGATGGACTGGAGTCAATGGGAATCAGGGGGAAAACTCTCCGCCTGTTGGTGTCATACCTAGCACAAAGGAAGATGGTTGTGGTTGTTGGAGGTCAGTCTTCTCAGCTCCAGGACATCACTGCAGGAGTTCCTCAGGTTAGTGTCCTCGGTCCAACCATCTTCAGCTGCTTCATCAATGACCTTCCTTCCATTATAAGGTCAGAAATGGGGATGCTTGTTGATGATTGCACAATGTTGAGCACCATTCGCGACTCCTCAGCTACTGAAGCAGTCAATGTCCAAATGCAGCAAGACCTGGACACTATTCAGGCTTGTGCTGATAATTGGCACACAAGTGCCAGGCAATGACCATCTCCAGAGAGAATCTAACCATCACCCTGTGACATTTAATGCCATTATCATCATTGAATCCCCCACTATCAACATCCTGGGGGGTTACCATTAACCAGAAACTGAACTGGACTAGCCATATAAATACTGTGGCTACAAGAGCAGGTCAGAGGCTGTGAATCCTGTGGTGAGTAACTCACCCCCTGACTCCCCGAAGCCTGTTCACCATCAACAAGGCACAAGTCAGGAGTGTGATGGAATACTCCCCACTTGCCTGGATGAATGCAGCTCCCATAACACTCAAGAAGCTTGACACTATCCAGGACAAAGTAACCCACTTGATTGGTACCCCATCCACCACCTTAAGCATTCACTCCCTCCACCACTGACGCACATTAGCAGCAGTGTACACCATCTACAAATCTACATTTCTGCACTGCAGAAATTCACCAAGCCTCCTTAGACAGCACCTTCCAAACCCGCAACCTCTACCACCTAGAGGAACAAGGGCAGCTGATGCATGGGAACACCACGATCTGCACATTCCCCTAAGCCACTCACCATCCTGACTTGGAAGTATATCGCCATGCCTTCACTGTCGCTGGATCAGAACCCTGGAGCTCCGTCCCTAACAGCATGGTGGGTGTACCTACACCACATGGACTGCAGCAGTTCAAGAAGGTGGCTCAAGGGCAATTAGGGATGGGCAATAAATGTTGGCCTTGTCCATGACACTCACATCCAATGAAAGAATAAAATAGATGGAGGACTATCTGAGTAAATTTGCAATTAATCAGCCAGCAGTGGTATTTGTAGGTGTGCTTAATCCGCAGACTATTCCCAGTCCCGGGCCAATTAGCTCAGTTAGCTAGACAGCTAGCATGTGGTTCAGAATAACACCAGGATAGGTTTTGTCCCCTGTTCCCGTGACGTTGGATTCAGGCCTGTCTCCTCCCACTGTCCTGCCATAAAATCACAGCATGGGCCATGGATCAGCAGCGCTCGAATCATCGAGGATGCTCCCTGGAAGAGACTCTCGCCCACAACCCAGTCCATAGTCAGGAGCAAGGGTTTAAGTAAAGCTTTACACCACCTGAGCTCATTTCTGTTTGCACAGATTTTACACTAGTACGAAGAGCTTGGGAGGCAGGTAAAGCTGCACTAAGTTTGAAGTCACATTCTGGAACACAGGTCATTTGGAAAATGCATGGTGCTTGCTGCCATAAGGATGAATAGCATCGATGCATTTAAGGGGAGGATGGATAAACAGATGAGGGAGAAAGGAACGGAATGATATGCTGATAGTGTTAGACGAAGAGTGGGAGGAGGCCTGTTTGAAGCATGGACAATTGGGCACAGTGGCCTCTTCCTGTGCTTTACGTTCTATGTAATGGGATGTAACCTCCCTGCCTCTCACAGCTATCTCATCTTGTTAACGCGTATTTTCTCAGCTGGGAGAACAGAACGTTCCAAATTGCAAAATTCTCCACAGCCACTATCCACTGTAACTAAAACAGAAACAGAACTACCTGGAAAACTCAGCAGGTCACTGGCTGCCTGACAATAAATATACACTGACTGGGCTCTCTCCTCCACTCCCTGAGACCCCTTTGCGATTGTGAACTTCCACTGGGGCAAAACATGATGCAAGACAGACATTATCCAGGTTTCTCAAATGCTGAGGGGAACATATACGGTAGAGGCAAACTGACTATTTAAGTTGGACTTCAGTGACCAGGGAGCTGGAGGCGTAAGTATTAAATTTAAAAAGCTTTAAGCGCAAATAGAGATTCAATATTGGTTGGAAGTTGGTTAGAAATTAGATTTGCACGACGGAGAATTAAATGGGTGCTGTGGGGTATTAATTGCCCCCTCCCCACCCCACCCCCCACAATTACCAATATTGCCAGCAAACCTCTCCAGCAACTCTGCCAGCTGGGACGTAGTGCAGGTGATCTAGGTTCTACCCAAAGGATTAGTGAGTATGATTTCACTTCAGTAGATGGTGTGATATTCTTTCAGGACGTCAAATGGGTCAGCTAGAGTCCTAGACAGAATGCCGTGTACACGACCTGCGAAAGGGATGAGCTTCACATACTCAACTGGTCAACAATTCCACTTCATATGTAAATCTATGGGCTTTAAAGAAAGAAAAGGGAGCTTTGCATTTATATAGTGACTTTCACAACCTCAGAACGCCCCAAAGTGCTTTGCAGCCAATGAAGCACTTTTGAAGCATAGCCACTATGGCGGAATGGAAGCATCGTGGTAATGTCACTGGGCTAGTAATCCAGAGGCCCAGTCTGATGTCCTGGGGATGCAGGCTCAAATCTCATCATGGCAGCTGGTGGAATTTGAATTCAATTAGTAATCTGGGATTGAAACGATAGTCTCAGTAACTATCACTGATTGTCATTAAAACCCATCTGGTTTACTAATATCCCTTAGAGAAGGAAATCTGGTGTCCTTACCTGGTCCATGTGACTCCAGACCCACAGCAATGTGGTTGACTCTTAACTACCCTCTGAAATGGCCTAGTAAGCCACTCAAATCAAGCACAATTAGGGATGGGCAACAAATGCTGGCCTTGCCAGTGGCACCCACATCCCATGAAAGAATAAATTAAAGAAGAGCTGTTGGAATGTATGATAGACATTTGTGTAGCACTTTGAGACTAAGAGAATGAACTACAATCTTGATGGGGCACAGAATGGCCAGTCATTGTACACCTTGCCTGAAAAATTGGGAATGATGTTTTTATAAGTTATTCATTTATGGGATGTGGGAGTCACTGGCTAGGCCTAATTGCCCTTGAGAAGGTGGTGGTGAGCTGCCTTCTTGAACCGCTGCAGTCCATGTGGTGTAGGTACACCCACAGTGCTGTTAGGAAGGGAGTTCCTGGATTTTGACCCAGCGACAGTGAAGGAACGGCGATATATTTCCAAGTCAGGATGGTGAGTGGCTTGGAGGGGAACTTCCAGGTGGTGGTGTCCCCATGCGTCTGCTGCCCTTGAACCTCTAGATGGTAGTGGTAGTGGTTGTGGGTTTGGAAGGTGCTGCCTAAGGATCCTTGGTGTATAAGGTGTGGGCAATCTGCTACACTCATTCATACCCCCTATATGAAAATACAACCATCATTTCTAAACACATGGTGGAAAGGGAAAACTTAATGTTGTCTGGAGTTTGGACCTGCGAGCGTCTGGCTAAGAATGATTTTCACTGGTAGTGGTGTCTTTTTGAGGAAAGCTAGCTTGCTGAGCACATGGATTTGGCGATGGGAACTTTATGTGAGGAAATTAAGTGTTAAGATTTCAAGGACTCAGTCATTCGGTAAACCACTTGCCAAGTCATGTGGGGATCATGCATGTTAGCGAAGTTGCCTGAGTGTTGGATTCTCACCTGTTACCAGCTTCAATACAGAGGTAAAGATGAATTAATAATCACTGAAGTTAGTGAGGGGATGCAGGTCATATATATTTTTTATATATTCTTTCATGGGATGTGGGCATCACTGGCTAGGCCAGCATTTACTACCCATCTGTAGTTGCCCTTGCTCAGGGGACATTTTTAAGAGTCAACCACATTGCTGTGGATCTGCAGTGACATATAGGATGGCAGATTTCCTACCCTAGAGGGCATCAGAGGATTTTGATAATTGGCAATGATTTCGTGGTCATCATCAGACAAGATTTTTATTGAATTCAAATCTCACCATTCGCTGTGGTGGGTTTCGATACCAGGTCCCCAGGGCATTACCCTGGGTCTTTAGAATACTAGGCCAGTGATAATACTGGTATGCCACAGCCTCTCCCTAAGTATATAAATATAGGCCTATGTGATCGAGCCACAGACCTCATTTGCCTTTGGAGACTAAGCGGTGAAGACAAGTCTCTTTCTGGAAAAAGCAAGAAAATGAATCCACCATTTTAAAAATCAAAAGCTCAGCTGGGGGAAGTTACATTTTCCCAATTGTGGTGATTTTGGATCAGTTCAGAGCTTCAGTTTGGTTTGGACTTCATCCCAAACCATAGCTGGCAGTCATGTAGTGATTCTCAGCATTGTAACAGGATGATTCGCTAAACGTTGTGCTTTCTCCTTGTGCTTTTATGCCCTTTTGTTTGTAGCATTTTCCCACTGCCTCCACCACCCCCCCCCCCCCCAACACCACCACCACCACCACCACCACCCCCGTCCTCCTCCTTTAAGGGGAATTGTCAAAGAGTTGTCAAAGCCCAGTAAAAACCTGTAATGCTGGCACCAGTAATACTGGAGTTCCATTTTAAGGACCAGTCCGTGCAAGTTTTACTGGTAGTCTTCATTTCCATGTTTTACTGGTTTTCCTTCAGTTATACCTGCTGGGACTCAGGCAATCCTCTTCAACTGAGGAGCTCTGGCCTCTTGATCAGAAGTGCCAGCAATATCACTCTCACTTCAGATGCTCGGTAGCACTCATCATCATTCAGATTTGCTTCCTTTAAAGGGAGGAGGCTTGGGTGGAGGGTAAAGTGGAGTGGGGTGGCATGGACTGGCTGGGCCAAATGGCCTCTTTCGGTGCCATATATCCTGTGTAATCCTATAAAAATCCAACCATCCTTGTTCTATCTCTTCGCTATGAGCTCCATTGGCCTGACTAGGCTCAGCAGTCTAAAATAATGGCCCCCTGGACTCAGTTTAAACATAGGCTTTCACTTAGTCTTCAACAATCCTTGACAATCATCCAGAAATAAATACCAAAATTGAATGATTTTGTTCCATGGAATGTCAACATGCTCATTTTAAAAATAAATCACCTCATGATATTGAGTGTCTTCCTGAGTGCACACTTGCAACACACCCACCTTGTCTCTTGTACCAGGCCTTGTCATCTGGGTTAATTTTCCTTTTTCATTCCCACCAGTATAAAGGGATCTTCATGACAGAGAAACTTCTGATTGCAATACTGATTCTCGACATTGTCAAATTTCAGGTGCTCTCTCTCTCTCTCTTTCTCCCTCTCAGCCCCAGATTTTCGCAAAGTCGTGGACTCTCTGCAGACCTTCCAAAATGGCTGGTACGACCAGGATCCTGAAGTCCTGCCGCCAATTCTGACAGATCCCATTTTCGCCGGTAGGGGAAAGAGAGCGGTGTGAGACTCTCACATGAAGAAAACCTGAACTCAGCTGAACTCAGAGACCCCATTTCCACTGTAGCTAGGGCCTTTAACCTACAGTGTGGGTGTTACAAAATTTTAGAGTGGACATAAATTCTCTTTAAAGTCAGGTAAGATATATAGCACTGTCAAGCTGTGAAGTTGTTAAAATCCAGAGCCATTTAAAAATAAAAAAAACAGCCTTCCTGTGTCAGTACGAGGTAAAAAGATCTATTTTAGCAGCTGCATTAACTGCTGGATGACATAACCCTAAGCTCATTATGAATGTTTGGCTGCATTGCAGAATATTTTATTATCTCAGTGGGGGTCTAAGTTCATGGCTTGATTGACAGCCCAAGGAAGTTATTAAAGGATTAGCTGCCTTTGATTGTGGGGTTATGGATAGGAGTTTGTTTTTTATAAGGGATTAAGTCCTTGAGGAGATGTAAAAGTTTTGAATAGGCTTTCATGACTGGGAGTGATTTTTTTTATTATAGCGAAGGTTATAATAGATATTTAGAACTTAATTTTATCTCATTTCAACATGGCTCCTGAGGTCTGCCCATGGCACATACTGGGTGAGTTGGCACAGAGGATATAAGTGCCAAGGATGGTGGTCGGTTGATGTTTTGCATTAAGTTGGCAGTGGGGTATAAGGAGCCATAGTGATGGAGAGGTTGGCATTGATTGGTATGAGTTGGCATTAAGCTGACATGGGGGTTATGTGATGCCACTGGGTGTGGGAAGGGGGCACGAGTTGGCATGGAGGGTATGAGTGGCCAATGGGGGTTGTGTAGGATCAAGACTTGGCATGAATTGACATGGATGAGGCAAGGGGAGTGGGCGGTGGGGTGATGGACACAAAGGGCTGAATTTTACCTGCCCCCAGCGGGCGAGTTTCCCGCGGGGATGAGGAGCACATAAAATGGGGTAAGCACCCATCCACCATCTTCCCACCCAAACCCGAGCTCACCCCTATAATGGGGGGGGGCGGGGGTGGCGCTGAATTCACAGCCCGGCCTCTCTCCCTAGCCAAACACTCCCACCCCCAAGGCCCCGGGCTTACCTGCTCCGGGGATCCATGGGCCTTGATCTTCTTTTCCTCCTGTGATCCCGGCCGTGTCCGTGGACACCTTCCTGGCGCTGTCAGGACTGGTGAGGCCGCCAGCCAATCGGGCTCCTCTGCCCTCGTTAGTTCAGCCCACAATACTTTATGGCCGCGGGGCAGGTCAGTGAGGAGCACATCGGATCCATGACGACATTGGGGGCACACACCATTCCCTGCCTTACCCCTCCCCACCACCCCCCCATGTCATTCAGCCCAAAAGATCCCATGACACTATTTCAAGCAGGAGCATGGAGGTTCCCCCAATATTCATGCATCCAACCTCACTAAGAAACAGGTTATTTGGACATTATCACATTGCTGTGGGAACTTGCTGTGCTCAAATTGGCTGCTGCGTTTCCTAGGTTCCAACAGCAAAATATACTTCAGATGTACTTCACTGCATGACGGGCGATCTTATTGAAATGCTTAAGATCCTGAGGGGACTGGATAGGGTGGATGCCAGGAGGATGTTTCCACTTCTGGGGGACACTATAACTAGAGGACACAGTTTAAGACTAAGAGGCCTCCCTTTTAAGATGGAGACAAGGAGAATGTTTTTTCTCTCAGAGGGTTGTTAGTCTGTGGGATTCTCCTCCCCAGAAAGCAGCGGAGGCTGGCTCATTCAAGGCTTATTCAAAGCTGAGTTAGATTTTTGATCGTCAAGGGAGTCAAGAGTTATTGGGAGGGGTGGGGGGGCGGGGGGGGCGGCGGGGGACAGACAGGAAAGTGGAGCTGAAACCACAATCAATTCAGCCATGATCTTATTGAATGGCGGAGTAGGCTCAAAGGGGCTGAATGGCCTACTCCTGCTCTGTTCCCATGTTCCCCGCCTGGCAGCCAGATTAACACTAAATAACTGTCATAGGTCAATTGGATGCCGGACCAGGAGAAACTGTAACAGGAGGTCACAGCAGGGAACCTGTTAGTGACTGTTTCATAGCCTCAGGGTGTTCCAAAGCGTTTTACAGACAATGAACCATAGTCACTTGAACTCAACAAGATAGCATATAAACATGTGAGATAGGAGAAGCAGGCCATTCAGCTCTTGCACCTGCTCTGCCATTCAACATGGCTAACCTGTGTGTGTTTTGAATTCCACATTCCATCTACCACCGATCACCTTTGGTTCCCTTGTCTAACAAGAATCCATCTACTTCTGCCTTAAAAATATTCACTGACCCCACCTCCACCACCTCCTGATGCAGAGAGTTCCAAAGTCGCACAACCCTCTGAGAGAAAACAAATTCTCCTCATCTCTGTCCTAAGAGGGTGACCCCTAATTTTAAAATACTGCCCCCTCTATTCTGGACTCACCCACAAGAGGAAACATCCTTTTCACATCCAGTTCGTCAAGGCCGTTCAGGATCTTGTATACCTCAATCAAGTCACCCCTCACTCTTCTAAACTCCAGTGGAAACAAGACCAGTCTGTCCAACCCTTCCTCCTAAGGCAGAGAACGTAACAATGACCAGGCTATGTGTTTTAGTGATGTTGGCTAAATGTCTGGAGTTGAAAATATTCTAGACTGAGATCCATAGTTCTGTTGACCACTAAGGGAATTAAGGGATATGGGGATAGTGTAGAAAGGTAGAGTTGAGGTAGAGGTCTACTATGATCTTATTGAATGGCACAGCAGATTCAAAGGGTGAAATAGCGTACTCTTGTTCCTATTTCCTATTCTTATGAGCGAGTATCGGCCTGGACGTCAGCGAGAGCTCTCCTGCTCTTCGTCAAATGGCGCCAGGGCCCTATACATTACCGAGGCCTCAATTTCACACTTTATTGGAAACGTAGCACTCCATCTTTGCTGCACCGACATGTCTGCCTACAATTTGTGCTTAAACCTTGTGGGGTGAGATTTGAACTCACAACCACTTACCCAGAGGCTCCCCTTCAGGCATGTTTTTGTCTGTGAGAATTCTGTCCCCTTTAAGGGAATCCAGGCCTGTTGAGTACAGGCATGTGACTCCTATTTTGAAAGAAAAGTATAACTCACCTGCTAAGAAGTTTGAGAAGCAGAGAATCAGCCAACTTCACTTGGGGCCAATAACTTCCTTTGAAGCACTTTTATTACACTAAATAAAAGCCAAGGACATGGCTGGAGAGTGAGAGAACCAACAAATGCATTGGTCTGTAAATTCCAATGTACCTCAGCTGGTCCCAGGAGGGGTGTATATCGGAGCAATCAATAACTTTCAGCAACCACAGTTAAGCTCTCTGGATATCTAGGTCACCCTAGATTAATCCATCAGCTGCTGCCTCTTCTCTGAGAGCCATTTAAATCTGGTTATTGTCTGAAGAAGTAGTGAGGAGTTTGGAACTTTAACCAGCCACAAGAAACAGACGTCTCCACTCCAGTCTTCACACTACTATCTGATGACCCATGTTCTGGGAAAAGCCTGTATTTTCTTTTGTGCAATGTCCCTTTAAGAACAAAATGGTCTGGGGAGGATTCTGAAAGAGGGTTAATTTTATTCCTGACTGTGCATTAGGTTCCATGAAATGCCCATGTGACGAGAGGTTGTCACAGGGACGAACAGCTAAGTAGCAAAGAGTAATTAGAAATCTAACTGCATTGGAGTTGGGTCAGCCAATGTTTTCTCTTTGGCAGTTCAGAACACATAATTTGTGTAAAGAGGAAACAATCAAGGTTCTCTCCAAATGCAACAGTTTTCTGTTTGGCAATCTTTGAATAGATCCTGGTGTTGATGCAGGTCTCTGAGAATAAAGCACTGTGTTGCTCTGTGTGTTACCTACTTCACAAGAGCTAGGAGGTAAAGACAGAAAAGGCAGGGGGTTGCAGATTGGACAGGACTAAGTGTTGCTGTTTCAGTGTCGACAGAGCCCACTAGACCAGTTAAAGGGGTCAGAGTAGGAAGTCTTTGGGGATTCTGTACATCAGGACTGTTGAGACCTGAGTGAGAGATGTTTCAAAGATGTGTGACTTGTTGGTGGTAACCGTGTCCGGGGACTTTGGATGGAATACAGCTGCTGGTGAATATGATTTAAGGGCTGAAATGATTGAGTGTGAAGTGAGAGATCTTACTTATTGGAGGCCAAGTTGGAAAGACTGTGAGATTGCGCATGGCCCTTCATTTGTACAGGAAGTAATGCGAGTCCTTGCAACTACATGAGTGTACATTTGTTGCATCAACTATTTAAAGTGAAATTTACTTTTTTATTTGAAATATCCTCCATGTATTAATCGATATCTGAATTATGCTGATTTTAGCTGGCTTTGATACAATAAAAATTTACAAAAGTGAAATCTTGTCAGTCTGCTTTCTTTCTGTTGGCTTTGTGGAGATTCCTTTTAAAAGCTATCAGGGTTGTAACCGCTAATACTGGACGTTTTTCCAATGTGGGTTACAAGACACCATTAAAGAACAATTTAAGAATGCCACATATGGGTATTTTTTTTTGTTAGTCTTAAAATGACCATTATGAAGTTACAATGCTCACTGATGTACATCAGCACTACCTCAAACTTAAAATTCTCATCCTGGTGTTCAAATCCTTCTGTGATCTCCCCCATGCTTACCTTTATAACAAACACAGCCTTAAAAACCTCCAAACTCTTTGTTTTCCAACAATTCTGACCTTTTGCGCCTCCTCGATTTCTCGTGCTCTACCTTGTTATGACTTCAACTGTTTATGCCCCTAAGCTCTGAGATTTGTTTTATTCCTTCACGGGATGTGGGTGTCGCTGGCTGGGCCAGCATTTATTGCCCATCCCTAATTACCCTTGAGAAGGTGGTGGTGAGCTGCCTTCTTGAACTACTGCAGTCCTTGTGGTGTAGGTACACCCACAGTGCTGTTAGGGATGGAATTCCAGGATTTTGACCCAGCGACAGTGAAGGGACCATGATGTATTTCCAAGTCAGGATGGTGAGTGGCTTGGAGGGGAACTTCCAGGTGGTGGTGTTCCCATGTATCTGCTGCCCTTGTCCTTCTAGATGGTAGCAGTCGTGGATTTGGAAGTGCTGCAATGCATCTTGGGAATGGTATTATTACTCCTTCCTACATTATTCCTTCCCTAAATTGCTCTTCCTCACTACATCTCTCTCCTCCTTTAAGATGCACCTTACAATGATCCTCTTGGAATAAGATAATATCTCCTTAGATGAAAGCAGAATACTTCGAATGAAATTAAAACAGGAAATGCTGGAAAAACTCAGTAAGCCTGGCAGCATCTGCGGAGAGAGAAACAGAGTTAACGTTTCAAGTCTGTATGACTCTTCAGAGCTAAAGAGAAATTGAAACGTGATGGACTTTATATAGTTTAAGAGAGGGTGGAGCAAGATAAAAGATCAGGGATAGGTGAGAGATTGACAAAGATGTCATGGACGTAGGACAAAGGGAGTGTTAATGATAATGGTAAAGACTAAAGAAGGTGCTGATAGTGGCATAAAAGTAAGAGCAGAATGTGTCAATACCAGAACAAGGAACAGCGCTCTGTGAAAGCACAACATAGAAACTAGTGACATTTTATCTCTTTAAGTAGTTTGGTATCAAATTTGGTTTGATACCTTCCTCTCCACTGAAATGTCTTAGAATGTTTTACTACATTTAAGGTGCTATATAAATGAAAGTTCTAGTTTAGATATTTTGAAACTATCTGTTAAATTACTTAGTGTTTTGTTAACTAGTTTCTCTTTAAATTACAAAAACTTGGTAACTTTCTGGTTAAGAAGAAGTTGAAAGATGGTTATGTTGGCAAAAGCTGTGTGTAACTGGCCAGGTAGGCCCAGAAAGGTTGAGGTTTGGTACACAATCTTTCGTGAATATTTTTTAAAATATAATCGTTCATGGGATGCTGTAACTCTGGCATTGACAGCAATGTTGCCTTGAATGGAATGGCTTGCTCGGCCATTTCAGGGGGCAGTTAAGAGTCAACCACATTGCTGTGGGATATGGAGTCACATGTAGGCCAGACCAGGTAAGGACAGCAGATTTCCTTCCCTAGAGGGCAATAGTGAGCCAGATGGGTTTTTACGACAATCAATGATAGTTTCATCATCACTACTACTGGGGTTAGCTTTCAATTCCAGATTTAATTAAGTGAATTTTAAATTCCACCAGCTGCCATGGTGGGATTTCTACCCATGTCCCCAGACCATCAGCACTGGGCATCTGGGTTGCTAGTCCAGTGACATGAGCACCAGCCACTGCCTCCCCAACTTAACTAAGTCACCTTGACCAGACTGGCGATAGAGACACTAGGCAGAACTTCCGAATTTAACTGGGTCTTAAATCAGGAGCTGGTGGAACAGCTTCCATTATACTCTCCGCCCTACAATTGGTTTCCTGAGGGAAATTGCTGGTCAGGTTTTCCGTTCCCTCTCTTTGCCATGTGCAGGAAAATGTGAGCACAAGGACTTTCAAAGTTTGTAATTATCTATAATTTTCCTCCCCCTCCACCCCCACCCCCCACCAGGGTAGAATAGCTTAAAAATTCTTATAGGCTAGCTTCATGCAAGAAGATTGGCCATTTAGATAAGGAACTAGAGGTGTATGTGTGTGTGGTGTGTGTGCGCGTGTGCATGCGTGTGTGTGTATGTGTGTGCATGTATGTGTGTGTGTGTGCGCATGTGTGTGTGCGTGTGTATGTGTACACATGTGTATATGTGTGTGTGACAACCGGCTTCACCTGGGACAATCGTTTCCCTGGGTACACTTTACAAGAGTGAAGAACTTGGTTTGGAGGAATGAAGACCTCACCCAACAGGAGTCAACGGGGGCAAATTTGGATAACACCAGTCCGCCAGCGTGAACTGGGAGTAGGGCACAATCCTTGCACCAGAATGGGTAGGCCCAAGGCAGTCTTGGCATTGGGCCTTGTGTAGATTAGAGTTGGGGTACGAGTGATTTCTGTAATAGGACATTGCCAACCGCACACTCCAGTTTAAGAGTCATTGGTGTCCCACAGTGTCCTCAGTTCTTAGTTATGACTCCAAGCAGCTGGTAATGTACACCAATGGGCATATCCTAGTACCGCTCCTCAGCTGATGAGCTAAACTAAGTGAGGGTATCATTGGCTTTGCCTGGTTTCAATAGGGGATGTCACCCCACTAACTGCATGAAGCCTAGAATGATGGAAGTGGAGGCAGATGATCCCAACAACAGAACGATGGCTCTGAAGATGAACACCAGTATGGTTGGATGTACCCAGGGCCCTATCTTGATGAGGTGGACTTGTGGTCAGTCACCTAATAAAAAAAAGACTGGGGCCTCACTGAGCATCGTCCCAAAGTTAGCAATGAAACCTAGTCACAAAAATGCTGTTGCTTACAGTAGAAGGAACTGGGGCAACATTGCATCCGACCCTCAGCAAGAGGAAGGATCCCGGAGAAGAGTAAATTAGAAGGGGATTTAAATTTCAATAACTGCCGGCAATCCTCAGGCTAATCCAGCCCAGGGCTGTGAGTGGGGAAGATCTAGAGAGGACTGAGCGGGAGTTGACGATGGGCTTTGGAACTGCTGGGAGAACCTCCATTCACCATTTCTCTTTTTAACTTAGCATCTTTGGTGGCAATATCCAGCAACTCCTTTAAGCCCTGTTTGTTAGATCAAATTTAACCATAGCCACCCCGAATGCAACAGGCCTGGAACTGGAAACATTCAGGGCTGTCCAGCTTCGGGAAGAGGCACAAAACAGATGTTAGGACCCCCCCCCCATTTGTACATGAGAAAGGCCTAAAGTCTGCTTCAGGAGTGGACTCTGGACAGCCTGCACCACTCGGGTGAAAGGCTTATTAGAAGCTCAGGAAGGGATCCAATTTCTAGGTAATTTTATTCACGAAAAGAGTGGGGAGGAAATCAGTCCAAATGCATTATTATACCCAGGGAAATGACTATTAGTAATGGCATTTGAATGCTTAGTATGTTGGTCTGACACTCCTCTTGATAGATTGACCTTACGAGTACAATTACGAACAGAGGAATCTTGTACAAATATATTGAACATTCGTTGGCTAATAGCTAATTGGGCTAGTAGGGTAAGAGCAGATATCACCTGAACAATGTTACGATCTTAGGTTGAAAAACTAATGAGCCCATTTTCCGACTTCAGAGATGAGAGATTAATGGAATCACACAGCTCAGTAAAGGCGTTTGGTTCATTGTAGTTTTTTGGAAAAAAGCTATTCAATTAGTTCCACTCTCTCGCTCTTTCCCCCCTTAGGCCAACAAATTTAGTCCTTTCAAGACTTAAAAAAAAATTTTTTTTTCATGAGATATGGGTAAGACCAGCATTTGTTGCCCATCCCTAATTGCCCTTGAACTGAGTAGTTTGCTAGCCCATCTTCAGAGGGCCATCAAGAGTCAACCACATTGCCGTGGGGCTGGAGTCACATGTAGGCCAGACCAGGTAAGGACAGTAGATTTCCTTCCCTAAAGGACATTAGTGAAGCAGATGAGGTTTTTTAAGCCAATCGATGATAGTTTCATGGAGCCAGGCGTGTTTTAGGTGAGGCGGTGGGTGGGCACATATAAAATACAGCAGGTGCCCACCCCACCACCTTCCCACCCACCCCTGAGCTCACCCACTAATACAGGCGCCGAAATCGGCAGCCTGACCACCATATTTAAATAGATAATCCAGCGTCAATTACGCTTGTTACCCTGATGACACCCTTCCCACGCCATGGAACGTTTGCCGGGGGCAGTGGGGCAGGAATGAGCAGCCCGGATTTTTAAGATAATCCCTTTGGGGTGGGGGGGGTGGTGGGCTGCACCCCCTAAGTGAGTTGCCTCAGTGAGGGGTGGAAGTCCCCCCCCACTCAGCTCTTGTTTAGTCCACCCACAGCACATTAGGACTGCGAGGTGAACCAGCATCACGCTGACTTTGCTTCTGGGGCCCTGTAACCTTCAGCTCATGGTCATCGACACTTAGACTAGCATCCAATTCCAGGTTTGATCGATTGAATTTAAATTCCACCAGCGGCTATGGTGGGATTTGAACCCATGTAACCCCACCCCCCCCGCATTCCATTCTCCCAACCCCAACCCCCTCAAACACCCGAAGTTTAGCCCAGGCCACTGGGTTACTAGCTCAGGGACATCACCTCCCTGTTCCCCACCCCCTTGTTTTTATCCAATTCCCTTTTGAAAGTTCCTATCGACTCTGCTCCCACCACCCTCTCAGGCAGCGCATTCCAGATCGCAACAACTCGCTGCGTAAAAATCCTTTCCCTCATGTCGCCTCTGGCTCTTTTGCCAATTAGGTTATCTTAAAATACACAAGGTGCATTTGTGAGGCATATGTGAAGCCTCAGTAGACACACGATAGGGTGTTAATACTGCCACACCAAATCTCGGATTCCACCTTGGAACATCGACTGCATAACAGAACCTCGTAAAATTAATCCTCTAGTTTCAAGCAATGCAGTTAGAAGATTATTTATGTCAGTGTTCTTGATTTATATACCTTTTCACAGAATGGGTGGTGGAACTCTATCCTCCAGAACACCGTGGATGCTGGGTCAATTGGATTTTTAAAAATTGAGATCGGCAGATTTTTAATTGGGTTAGAATATCCAGGGTGAAAGGCAGGTAATTGGAGTTGAGGTGCAGATCAGACAGGTCGAATTGGATGGCTTGAGGGCTTGAATGGGCCTCTGCCTGTTCTTACCTTTGGAGGAGGCAGGATTTTTGCAAAGCCAGCCCTTTGGAGATTAAATGCGTTTTGGGCAGAACGGCTGGGGGAGGAGAAGAGACATGATTTGTAACTTGACGGGCCAGACGGCGTTTTCAGGTTCTGCATTTTCCTGCTGTCCTACTTCAAGCCTTTGGAAGGATTAGCCCCAGCTCCATGCAGGAGAGGCCCGACCCAGCCAACTCACACGTGACACTCCACTGACGGCTGCCTGGGTTTTTGCCACAAAGAAAGAACACGTAACTCGGGGTAAGTATGGCAGCCGCCGTTAACCCAGGTTCAAGGCTCCAAATTTAACGGCTACCGAATTCCTCATGGATGAACAGGAAGGGCACCCACATTATTATGGGGGACAGGGACTGGCAGCTCAACCAATTAGCTGAAGCATTGTTCCTCTCACAGGAGATTTAGTGAGGTGTTCAATACCAGGACCGGTTTTGATAGTGGAAATGGGGAGAAGGGCTGGTAACTAATTTAACATGACTTGCAGAAGAACCAGGGGGAAATGAGGAATCATTTTCTTCCACAACGAGCGAGTGTGATCTGAGGGGTCGGTGGAAGCAGACTTAATGGTAACTTTCAAAAGGAAATTTGACAAATACCTGAAAGGGCAAAAATGAACAGAGCTATGGGGAAAGAGTGGGGTTAGTGGGATTAATTGGATTGCTCCACTAATGGGCTGGCACAATCACGGTGGGGTGAACGGCCTCCTTCTACCCTGTAACATTCTGTCGGGGTGATATCCCCAGAAGCTTTAGGCCCTAAAAAGCCTACCTTTTGTGTAAGCCCCAATCTTATTCAAGGAGTCAAAACTTATTCACTGGAAACTGCCACCCCAAGGAGTGTCAAGGGGCTGATTGACAACTAACTTGTCCTCGAGTGCTCATTGAAGAGGACGCATGATAATTTGGTAGCTACCAATTCAGTTAACACCTTCTCCTCTGACAGTGACCAGTTGTGTTATGTTCTTCTTCCCAATGTGCACATGCCGATCATACACAAGGATTGGCGAAACAATAATGGGAGTTCTATATTTGAAGGTAAGACTGTATACCGATAAAGTTGACTGGGAGGCAGTGAGGCACCATGCCTGACCCCTATCACTTCTTGCAAGCTGCCTACAAGTCATGAGGCTAATACATCACATCCTGTCGAGATATGTAATGATTGACAATAGTTTAAGATACGTCCACATCATATCACAACAAGTTGAACAGGAGTAAGGAAATCATCCCTGATCATTTCGAGAGCTACTTAAAGCTATGCTTAGCATTCAATGGTTGATTGCTGCTGGAGGAGGACTTTTAAGGCACGTCAATAGTCTTTCTGGGACACTTTGTCAAGACTTCACCAATACTCTGTCAACATTTATTCCATTTACTCTCCGAAGTCTTCAGCTAAAAAGAGTGAGTGTGGCGCTCCTCCACATATCGGAAACTTTATAGCAGTGGCCAGGAGAAAAGAAGTACGAGTTCATCAGCATCTTGCGAGGGGACCCCTTGGTTTGGGTGAGGGTTGGGAGGAGGACAGGAGGTCAGGCAGAGCAGCACCAGCCTGGCTGCTGCAGGAGACAGGGGCAGGAGGATGAGTGACAGGTATTGTCCGACCGACCCCCACCGACCCCCCGCTACGGCTATAGGACATCCCTCTGTCCCTGGGCCTCCTCCACCGGGACATCCAGTGCTACATCCTCAAAACCCCGCAGCCTCTCCCTCGGTTCCTGAGCACTCCATACCTTCAGTGGAAGCGGCTGCATGGAGGTTGCACACACTTATCCATGGAAATTTTTTAAAAATTCATTTATGGGATGTGGGCGTCGCTGGCTAGGCCAACGTTTATTGCCCTTGAGAAGGTGGTGGTGAGCTGCCTTCTTGAACCGCTGCAGTCCCTGTGGTGTAGGTACACCCACTGTGCTGTTAGGGAGGGAGTTCCAAGATCTTGACCCAGCGACAGTGAAGGAACGGCGATATATTTCCAAGTCAGGATGGTGAGTGGCTCGGAAGGGAACTTCTAGGTGGTGATGTTCCCATGTGTCTGCTGCCCTTGTCCTTCTAGATTCTAGTGGTCATGGGTTTGGGAGGTGCTGCTTAAGGAGCCTTGGTGAGTTCCTGCAGTGCATCTTGTAGATGGTACACACTGCTGCTGCTGTGCATCAGTGGGTGGAGGGAGTGAATGTTTGTGGATGGGGTGCCAATCAAGCGGGCTGCTTTGTCCTGGATGCTGTCAAGCTTCTTGAAGTGTTGTTGGGGTTGCACTCATCCAGGCAAGTGGACGGTATTCCATCACACTCTTGACTTGTGCCTTGTATTTTGTAAACAGGGTTTGTGGAGTCAGGGGGTGAGTTACTCACTGCAGGATTCCTGACTTCTGACCTGCTCCTGTGGCCACAGTATTTATATGGCTAGTCCAGTTCAGTTTCTGGTCAATGGTAAACTGCAGGAAATTGCTTTGAAACCATGTTTGAGTGCTATAACTATATGTTTTAGACATGTTTCAATCATGGTAATCATCAAGTGTCTCCAAAATTGTGGACTATAAATAGACTTTTAAAGAGGCGTGTCTTATTGATACAGGCACCTGCTTAAAGCTGTTCAGCAAAATAGCCCCTACAGATCCAAGACTCTGTGAAATGAAACAGTTCAAGATTGATCCAAGGGAATTTTTTTTTGGTGCTTTGTCCCAATTGAATTCGTCGACATTGACAGACACATGGTCAATGTCATCGACTTGCCACTTTCATGGGATAATGGATGGAGTCCAGGGAGTGTGATGTTCAAAGTATCAAATTAATTCCCTCGATATAAGTTGCTTTGGCCTGCACCTGTCACACTCCAGATGTCACACCTCAAAGTGCTGTGCTTTGTAATGGGTGAAGAACGCATCCCAGAGAACCAGTCACTGACCTGGAAACTGAAATCTTCCCACAGTCACGACTGTTCCTTGAGTGACCTTGACAATTTAGCAACAGTAACAATTAATAGGAGCTTTCCTGTTGAGAGCAGTGACCTTAACAAGGGGGCCAGGTTAGCAGGTAAATGCCGTAACCATGTGCATCCCTACCAGAGACCCTTCAGTGTCATATAAACGAGGTCACTGATTCACACTGACTGAATAAGTCAAGCTATAATCAGGAACAGGCGGACTGTGATTCCCAAATTGCTGGTAAAAGTCCTGGAATCCCAGCTAATAAAAATAGGTTTTGACGTAACTAAAATTAGTGGCATGGGTCACGGTGCTGTATCCAATTATAAAGTACTTGCAGATACATTGAGATGCTCATATTGAGGATCTTACCCAGTTTCCTTTGGTAAGGAGCTTGAGAAGTGATATGATATGGGCAATTGGAAAAGGTTTAGGCTGGTGAAGAGTAGGGGGTGGAGAGGGTCAATGGTTTCGCTAGCCGTTGGATCAATTTTGGATAGTGTGGGCTGGGGTATTTAGGTAGGTAACAGAGAGCTAGGATCATCTTCTGTTTTCTTTTGGTTATTGGGGTGAAAAGGGAGCCTGCGGGAGTGGTGAACTGGGGTAGATTGGAGTCCACCTACCTTCAGGTGGCATATACCTTCCTGACGCTTCCCAGCTCTAAGCACAGATCATACATCAGTTAATTAGTGAGCTGGCCACATGGTTTAATTTAAAATTGTATTTCATGTGCTTGTGTCATGAGGATGTGTGGACAATGGTTACTGCAAGAGTTGCACAGGAGGTAAGAGAAATCCACTTTAGCAGTCTGCCTGTCAGGGCTTTCAATGTTTCCTCTCATGATTTTTTGGTGTATATATTAGTGATTTTTTTCTGAATGACATGTACAATTTTGCCTTTTACTGTTTAACAGGTATCATTTGAGTAAAACCGGGTACTAAACTAAAGCTGAACCTTGTTTTCCATCGCTAATTGAAGTCACCAATGGCAACCATTTTGACCGATATGAACATCCTCCGAATTAGACAGTCTTATCACATAGGATTAAAAACACTGTAAAACCCACCCCTCTGGCCAAGCTTGAGGTCACCGGCTCGAACGTGTGGCTGGGGGTCAAATATTGGTTTTGCTCTCCAAATAGTCCCGTCCCGTCCGCAAAGCTGCCCGCCAGTGTCAGAACCGGAAAATCCCGCCCATTGTGTGGGCACAGGGGCCAATTGGAGGCCCCCCCCCCCCACCCCCACCTCCAAATGGGGGATGGTTAATCCCAAAGGGCCTCTTGATCCAAGTTACTGAGCTGTGTTCCCCATTGCCACGGGTGCAAGTTAGCTCAGTCTGCATGGGCAAGTCATCTTTATAGTTAACGTATTCAAAATGCTTTCAGCTTGCATTCTGTGACTCATAATCGCTCGACAGCAGTGAATGTAGTGAAAGATGTCCCAGTCTGGCATGACTCAGATCACTTGTTCTATGTCCTTTTACAAGTAGACAAGCCTAAAGCAGTAGCTTTTATCATTTTGTCCCACATTTTACCCCGAGCTTATAGCAGGACCCTGTTGATAAGGGACTTCCTCAGTTGTTATCACTTGGCTCTGAGTGAACTGTGCTAGCAATGAGGTGACAGACGCTTCTGCAGGAGAGATTAATTGTTGGTTGAGATAGCGAGCAACGATGTTTTTAGCGGGGGATGATTTGTGGTAGTCAATTAGTGTCACTTAAAGATGGAATGCTCCAAAGAATTTTCATGCTTGTATGAAAGTGAACATTCCAGAAGAGATCGACTACTGCATTCCCTCACAGATCTCCACATTGACCCCTAATTTTTTTTAAAAAAAGATGTGTTTTTGAATAAGTTGTTTGGCCATCTACTCGAGAGACCGGAACACATAATCTGGACTGATGCTACAGTGCAGCGCTGAGAGAGTGCATTATTGTCAGCAGTGCCATCTTTTGGATGAGGCATTAAACTGATGTCCCATCTGCTGTCTCTGGTGGATGTAGAAGGTCACGTGTTAGCATTTTGAAGAAGAGTAGAGGAGCTCTCCCCGGTGTGCTGGCCAATATTTATCCCTCAACCAACATCACTAAAAACAGGGAGTTGCTGCGCGCAAATTGGCTGCTGTGTTTCCTACTTAAAATAGTGACTACACTTCAAAAGTGCTTCATTGGATGTAAAGCACTTTGGGCAATCCCAAGATCATAAAAGGCACTATATAAATGCAAGTCTTTCTTTCCTTCCTTTATCTTCTACCCTTGTTTTGTGACATACTCTGTAGTGACCCAGTCTATCTCTGCAAGAATTGGTTTCTCAATGCTGCTTCCTGGCTGAGAGTGTATGTGTGGGCCCACCTCTACAAAATACAAATGCTTATATTGGGAGTGGCTTGGCTGCTCAGGGTTGAGTTGAATAGTAAGATTGTTGATTATTGGACACATTGTGTGGGCTGGTGGTAGGGGTGGAACTGGTCAAGTGCAGAATGTGAAACCCATTGTCGATAAGCTATTGTCCATTTTGTGCTGCTCCCCAAGATCAGTTTTACTGGTTATTCAGGGTGTGCATTTTTCTAAGCAAGTTGGAATTTGGGGCATGTCTGAAAATTGGATTTGCCTTGGGCAGTAGGTTTGAAATTATTCACATTCCTTCCAAATTAAAAGGAATGTTTTAATCCCCCCAAAAGGGTTGGGTTTGGGTTGCATAGTATGTAGAAATGTTTAAAAGTTCAAACACAAACCTAACCCGCCTCCTACCCGCCCACTCCTGGTTTTACTGAAGGCAGGAGAGGGAAGGAGGAGCAACAGACCCGGCCAATTATCAAAACGAGCAGAGACAAACAGTAAACTGGCCCACGGGACCAAGGCGCTTATCCCCAGGGCCTGCATCCTAACCCATTGCTACAGGGCAGCAAAGCCTGGGCAGCTTATGGCTCCCAAGAAAAGATGCCTCAATAACTTCCATATCCGGCGCCCATGAAGCATCCCCGGCATCACATGGAAAGGCAAAGTCACCAATGGAGCAATCCTCTCTGGGGCAAACATGCCAAGAATGCTGGCACCAAGTCAAGCAAAGAAGGTTTCACTGGCTTGGGCATGTGCACAGGGTATAGTAGGGCCACATCTCCAGTGATATGCTGTACGGGGAGGTAGCCCATTGCCAAGAGACCAGCTGGGTGTCCAAATCTCCGACTTAAGGACGCTGTCAAAAGAGACATGAAAACCCTCAACCCCAAGCGTGACAAACAGGAAACGCTAGCCAGCGATTGGTGCAAATGGCGACACCAGCGGTAGGGAGACATTCACCATCCATGATGGTTTCAGAAGCTGCAAAGCAGACACCAGCCCTGTAAACAAGGCCTCAGCAGAGATCATCCCACACCCCTGCCAGCAAGGGGCAACTTCATGTGAGGCAGCTGTGGCAGACTTTGCCTTACCGGAATCGGCTGGAAAGAAATGCAGGAGATGACTTCACCTGACCCCCAGCAAAGCTCTGAGGCTGCATTCCCATCATCGCTCGTCAGAAGGATGCCAGTCCATGGGAACATTTATAATCCTGTTTTACAAATGGTGCATTCTGATTAATTTCAAAATACTTTCCTTGTTTCATAGCTGGTAGATTTTAATCCAACCAATAAAGAACTCCTGAAGTGTCCTCACCGCTGTAGGAAATACAGCAGACATTTTGCACACAGTAAGCTCCCGTAAACAGCAAAGTGATAATGATCAGCACAAACTAGTGGAGGTGGGGGGGGGCTGGGGGGGCTGAATGGTCTGTTTCTGTGCTGTAAATTATCATGGAATCATAGGGCTGTGGGATAGTACAACCCAGAAGGAGGCCATTCTGCCCAGTGAGTCTGTGCAAGCTCCTTCGAAGGGCAATCCAGTTGCTCCTGCTCCCCTCTTCCTCCATATCTGTGCAAGTTTTTTCTCCTCTAAGGCATTCATTCAATTCCCTTTGAAAGTTACTATTGAACCTATATCCACCACTCTCTCAAGCAGTGCATTCCAAATCCTAACTACTCACTGCGTAAAAAAATGTTTGTTCTTATGGCTTCACTGGTTCTTTTGCTAATGCCCTCTGGTTAGCAACCTCTCAGGAAACTGTTTCTCTTTACTGACTAGATAAGCTAGCAGAATGGGCAGACAAGAGGCAGATGGAGTTTAAGACAGAGAAGAGTGAGGTGATGCATTTTGGCCGAAGAGATAGCGAGACAGGCAATATAGACTTAGTGGCGCAATTTCTAAAGAGTGCGCAGGGACGGAGGGGCCTGGGGGTGCATGTGCCTCGATCTTTGAAGATCGGGACACCATGAGAGAGAGGTTGGCAAAGCATATGAGATATCGGGCTTCATAGGTAGGAACATTGAATACAAAAGCAGGGCGTTATGCTGACTCTTTATCAAGCTCTGGAGAGTGATGAGGGGCCGGGTCTGGGATTTGGGGAATCGGGTTGGCGGGGCGGGGGGATGGTGGTAGGACAGGCCGGAGGGCTGGTTGGGTGTGTGCGTGGCATGTGTGCTGGGGAGGTGGGGTGGGGGGGGGGGGTGGGTTCAGTTGCACCGAGTTACTCCAGAGATTTAAAAAGTGTAACATTTCCAGGGTAAGCAGGGTATCCATTCCAAGCCTCTGACACAGACCAGTGTAACAGACATTCACAGAGATTCCCGGGCAGTGCAAATCAGCCCATCGGAAATTTAAACTCCCCAGGCAATTACCAGCGTCTGTGCATGAATCAGGACTTCCAATGGGTCCTGAAGCACTACAGCAACTTAAGTTTAGTCCATCGACCCTCCCAATAGCAGAGGATCTGGCCCTTTTGCTCTATCTAAATCCCTCATGAATTAATTACCTCCATCAAATCTTTCTAAGCCTTCTCTCCCCTAAGGAGAACAATTCCTGTTTCTGCAGTTTTCCCATGTGATTGTAATCCCTAATTCTAATCCTAATCCCTGCAACCATTCCAGTGAAGCTCCCGTGTACTCTCTCCAACGCCTTCATATCCATCTGAAGGAAATGGACACGGCAACTCTAACTGGGGCCAAAATAGCATTTTGGATAGTTTTAGCAGAACCTCCCAACTTTTGGACTCTTATGAAGCCCAGAATTCCTCATGCCTCATGCTAACCTGTCCTGCCATCTTCAAAGATTTGAATGCAAACACCTCTCCTCATCTCTCCTCATTCTTCCGACCAAAATATATCACTTCATACTTCTCTGCATTGAATTTCTGCCATGTGTCCGCCCATTTCACCCGCCTTGAAACTTACAAAATTCTTGCAGGTTGTGACAGGATAAATGTAGATAGGATGTTTCCCTGGCTTGTCAATCGAGAACCAGGGGACGCAGAAGGGGAAGGCCATTGAAGACTGAGATGGGGATGAATTTCTCACTCAGAGAGCGGTGAATCTTTGGACTTCTCTACCCCAGAGGGCTGTGGAAGCTCAATCATTGAGCGAGTTCAAAACAGAAATCAGTAGATTCTCGGATACTATTGACATCAAGGGATGTGGAGATAATGAGGGGAAATGGGGATAGAGGAAGATGATCAGCCAGTTCGAATGGTGGAGCAGATTCGATGGGCCAAATGGCCTATCCCTGCTCCTACTTCCTATGTTCACTGTTCACTTCATTCCCAAGTTTCCTGCCACCACCAAATTTTGTAACTGTGCCCATACCCGCAAATCCAAGCCGTCAATCTATATCAAAAACATCAGTGGTTTGAATACTGAACCTTTGGGAACTCCACTGTATATGTCCCTCCAGTCTGAAAAAGAGCAATTCACCACAATTCTATTTTCTATCCCTTAGCTGATTTTGTACCCACTCATTTATCGATCCCTTTTGTTCCAGAGGCTTCAACTTTTCTGAGGAGCCAAATATGTGGTGATTTATCAAACACCTTTTTATCAACATTTTATCAAACACCTTTTGAAAGTTTTGAAAGTTCCTATACTCAACATCAACACACAGCAATGTGGTTGACTTGTAAATGTCCTCTGAAATGGCCTAGCAAGCCATTCAGTTGTATCAAACTGTTAAAATGTCTCAAAGGAAAGAAACCAGACGGACAACCTAGGCACAGAAAACAACAACAGCAAACTCAACTCTGTCGCCCCTGCAATATCTGGGGGCTTGTGCCAAAATTGGGAGAGCTGTCTCACAGCTTACTCAAGCAACAGCCTGACATAGTCATAGCCACAAAATTATATCTTACAGACAATGTCCTACACAGCACCAGCACGATTCCTGGGTATGTATTGTCCCATTGGATGGACAGACCCAACAGATGTGGCAGCACAGTGGTATACAGTTGGGATGGAGTTGCCCTGAGAGTCCTCAACATTTATTCCGGACCACATGAAGTCTCATGGCATCAGGTAAAACACAGGCAAGGAAACCTCCTGCAGATCATTACGTACCACCCACCCTCAGCTGATGAATCAATGCTCCCCCATGTTGAACACCACTTGCAGGAATCACTGAGGGTGGCAAGGGCGCAGAATGTACTCTGGGTGGGGGACTTCAATGTCCATCTCCAAGAGTGACTCAGTAGCACCACTACTGACTGAGCTGGCTGGGTCCTAAATGACATAGCTGCTAGACTGGGTCTGCAATAGGTGGCGAAGGAACCAACAAGAGGGAGAAACCTCATCCTCACCAACCTGCCTTCTGCAGATGCATCTGTCCATGACAGTATCGATAGGAGAGACCACTGCACAGTCCTTGTGAAGATGAAGACCTGCCTTCACATTCAGAATGCCCTCCATCGTGTTGTGTGGCACTACTACCATGCTAAATGGGATAAATTTTGAACAGATCTAGCAACTCAAGACTGGGCATCCATGAGGTGCTGTGGGCCATCAGCAGCAGCAGAATTGTACTGAAACACAATCTGTAACCTCATGGCCCAGCATATCCCACGGTCTATCATTACCATCAAGCCAGGTGATCAACACTTGCTCAATAAAGTGTGCAGGGAAGCATGCCAGGAGCAGGACCAGGCATACCTAAAAATGAGGTGTCAACCTGGTGAAACTATAACACAGGACTACTTAAATGCCAAACAGCATAAGCAGCAAGCGATAGACAGAACTAAGCGATTCCACAACCATTGGATCAGATCTAAGCTCTGCAGTCCTGCCACATCCACCCGTGACGGTGGTGAACAGCTCACTGGAGGAGGAGGCGCCACAAATATCTCCATCCACAAAGATGGAGGAGCCCAGCAAAACAGTGTATAAGATAAGGCTGAAGAATTTGCTACAATCTTCAGCCAGAAATGCCAAGTGTATTATCCCTCTCGGCTTCCTCCAGAGGTCCCCAGCATCACAGATGCCAGTTCTCAGTCAATTCGATTCACTCCACGTGATATCAAGAAACGGCTGAAGACACTGGATGCTGCAAATTCTATGGGCCCTGACAATATTCTGGCAATAGTACTGAAGACTTGTGCTCCAGAACTTACCACGCCCCTAGCTAAGCTGTTCCAGTGCAGCTACAACACTGGCACCTACCCAGGAATGTGAAAAATTGCCCAGGTATGTCCTGTACACAAAAAGCAGGACAAATCCAACCCGGCCAATTACTGTCACATCAGTTTGCCCTCGATCATCAGTAAAGTGATGGAAGGGGGTCATCAACAGTGCTATCAAGCAGCACTTGCTTAGCAATAACCTGCTCACTGATGCTCAATTTGGATTCTGCCAGGGCCTCTCAGCTCCTGACCTCATGGCAGCCTTGGTTCAAACATGGTCAAAAGAGTTGAACTCCAGAGGTGAAGTGAAAGTGACTGCCCTTGACATCAAGGCTGCATTTGACTGAGTGTGGCATCAAGGAGCCCTGGCGAAACTGGAGTCAATGGGAATCAGGGGAAAACTCTCCGCTGGTTGGAGTCATACCTAGCACAAAGGAAGATGGTTGTGGTTGTTGGAGGTCAGTCATCTCAGCTCCAGGACATCACTGTAGGAGTTCCTTAGGGTAGTGTCCTAGGCCCAACCATCTTCAGTTGCTTCTTCAATGACCTTTCTTCCATCATAAGGTCAGAAATGGGATGTTTGCTGATGGTTGCACAATGTTCATCACCATTCGCAACTCCACAGATACTGAAGCAGTCCAGGTCCAAATGCAGCCAGACCTGGACAACATCCAGCAGTTACATGGACAAGTAACATTCACACCACACAAGTGCCAGGCAATGACCATCTCTAACAAGAGACAATCTAACCATCGCCCCTTGACATTTAATGGCATTACCATCACTGAATCCCCCACTGCCAACATCCTGCGGGTTACCATTGACCAAAAACTGAACTGGACTAGCCATATAAATACTGTGGCTCCAAGAGCAGGTCAGAGTCTGGGAATCCTGTGACGAGTAACTCACCTCCTGAGTCTCCAAAGCTTGTCCACCATCTGCAAGGCACAAATCAGGAGTGTGATGGAATACACTCCACTTGCCTGGTTGACCACAGCTCCAACAACACTCAAGAAGCTTAACACCATCCAGGACAAAGCAGCCCACTTGATTGGCACCCCATCCACAAACATCCACTCCCTCCACCACCGATGCACAGTAGCAGCAGTGTGTACCACCTACAAGATGCACTGCAGGGACTCATCAAGCCTCCTTAGACAGCACCTTCCAAACACATGACCGCTACCTTCTAGAAGGACAAGGGGAGCAGATAGATAGGAGCACCACCACCTGGAAGATCACCTCCAAGCCACTCACCATCCTGACTTGGAATTATATCGCCGTTCCTTCACTCTCACTGGGTCAAAATCCTGGAACTCTCTCCCTAACAGCACTGTGGGTGTACCTACACCACATGGACTGCAGCGGTTCAAGAAGGCAGCTCACCACCACCTTCTCAAGGGCTACTAGGGATGGGCAACAAATGCTGGTCTAGCCAGCGATGCCCACATCCCTTGAATGAATAAAAAAAACTGCGGTGCCCTTATCCACACTCTCTGCTATCTCATCAAAAAACTTATTCAAGTTAATCAACAAATTAACAAATCTGATCTGTGCTTGTCCAAGTGGCTGTTACTTCTGTCCAGGATTATTGTCCTCGAAATTAAGCTGACTGGTCTATTGCTGCTGGGCTCATCCTTTTACCCTTTACTGACCAAGCGTGCAACATTTACAATCCTCCATTTCTTTGGCACCATCCCCATATCTAAGGGAGGTTGTAAGATTCTGGTCGGTGTCTCCACAATTTCTCATCATCCTAGGATGAGTCCCACCCAGGCAGGACAATGGAATTAGATAGCTTCACAAATAAATTGATAAAGGATACTTCCTAATGACATCGCGGACTGAATCCTGTGCATAGATAATGAAGGTAGGCCTGGGCCTACCAAAATTGGGGATTCAGGTTTCTTCCGCGATCATCAGATGTGTAATAATCAGCTTTAGAGATGTTTGTTGAAGGATAAATATTGGCTAAGACACCAGGAAGAACTCTCCTGATCATTTCTGTAACCATGTGCAAGGTCTTTTAGGACAGATGGGGCGTCAGTTTAATGGCGCCTGTGACAATGCAGCACTCCCTCAATGCTACATTGACGTGTCAGTTTAGATTTTGTGCTAACAAATCGGGTGTAAACTAATGAGCACGTACAGTTAAACTTAGAGACAAAACAACGTTTATTGCAAGAGGTATGGAATACGGAAGTCAGGATGTTCTGCTACAGCTGTACAGGTGAGACCACATCAGGAATATTGTGTACAGTTTTGGCCTCATTATTTAAGTAAGGATGAAGTTGCATTAGAAGCTATTCAGAGAAGGATAACTCAACTGATTCCTGGGATGAAGGAATCTTATGAGGGAAGGTTGGACTGGCTGGGCCTGTATCTATTGGAGTTCAGACGAATGACAGATGATCTTATTGAAACATAGGGGACTTGATAGGGTGGATGCTGAAAGGATATTTCCCCTTGTGGGAGAGACTAGAACTAGAGGAAGTGATTTAAAAATAGGAGGTCTCCCATTTAAGATGGCGATGAGGAAAAACATTTTCTCTGAGGGTCGCGAGTTGGTGGAATTCTCTTCCCCGGAGACCAGTGCAGGCTGGGTCATTGAATATTTTGAAGGCAGAGTTAGATAGATTCTTGATGAACAAGGGAGTCAAAGGATGTCAGGAGTAGACAGGAAAGTGGAGTTGAGGCCACAATCAGATCAGCCATTATCTTACCAAATGGTACAGTAGGCTCGAAGGCCCTGCTCCTTATTCAAATATTCTTTTGGATCAGGGTTGGGCAGGATCCCAGTCAGCTAGCTCCGAATTTCTCCGCACTGGCCAATTAGTGGCCAGAGGGCGGGCTCGCTGTCCATTTAAGGATGGCGGGTGAGAGCTCAAGGCTAGAGGACTAATAAGAGGCTCTCCAGCTTGGAAGGAGCAGCAGCCTGGTCGTTCAGGCAAGAGAGGAATATGACCCCCTCCATCTTGAGGCATCCTCTCTGCAGCTTTTTAAAAAAGTTTTAAATTCAAAAATGGCCACGGTAGCCGAATCACCATTGTGGAGGTGGAACCCCTCAGCACGGTGATTTGTGACCACACATATGAGGAAGGCCTGTGAGAAAAGGCCTCATAAGTTATTAAGTCCCCCCTCTCGGGAAAGTGGCTGATGGGTGGGGTATGGTGCTAGTGCACTGGTATTCTGGCCGGCGGTGCCAATGTTTGAGCCCATGCCGGGTGTGCGCAGCTCACTGATAGAGTGCCAACTACGGGCAAATGTAGCCAGGCAAGACTCTCACAAGCGACACTCGCCAGACTCACATGAGTGAGCCAGTGCGGAACACTGAATTTACTCTAACATTTCAGCCTGAGTAAATAGCTCAAGGATAGAGCAAGTTGGTCAGAAATGCTGTGGACCCTCCCCATCAAGTTGGCAATTACAGTCACAGAGACACTTTTAGTTACTTTAGGAATAAGTAGGCCAGAATCAATGTGCATTATGTCAGATGCCATGGTGCATTAATTAGTGATGCCCGCTGTCATATGTAATCTAATTTACACAGACCTAACGCAAGGATAAAAGCTCCATCTGGGCAAAAGTTAAAGCCATGTAAAAATTGGCCTAGATTCTGGAGTGGAGTGGAACACAGGTGATACAGAAACACTTGCTCCTCCATTGATTCCAAGCCAGCTCTTCCTTGGCTAAAGTTTTGTGCGAATGAGATTACATATGACCGGGGCCATCACTGGTTACTATGCTGTGATATCTGACATAACACCCATTGATTCTGGCCTTTTTTTTGTTAATTGAGTAACATAGAAACATGGTTTTGTAGCTCCTCAAAACCCTTAGTGGGGAGGGTGAGCTGTATTTTTTCATCGTCAGGGTCAAAGCTTGTTTGAAGATAGTTACAACAGCGCAAGCAGCCATCTTGTATCTCATTTTTTACAGATGCCCCTCCGCACCACACCCCCCTCCCCCCTCCCCACAGACACTGATTGTTGATAGGCTTTCCAAGTGGGGGAGGGATCCCCATCACAGCCCAGTCCAACTCTGTGATCAGCTGATACCCTAAATGATGGGCCTTCTAAATGGGATTAGTGCGTCAAGGAGAAGGCCTCAAATTTTATGAGGCGGGGTGGAGGGGGTGGGGGTTGGGTTGGGGTGGTTGGCACGGGGGTGGGGAGTGGACGTGCACAGGGAGGGTGCAGAGAAGCCCAGTAGGCAGCAATGAGCCAGCAAGGGCCAGGGACAGCAGTGTTTATGTTACTGGGCTAGTAAAGCCGAAAGCTTGGGCTAATGTATCGTGAGTTCAAATCCCACCACAGCAGTTGTGGAATTTAATAGCAAACTCTCTCAATAAATTTCATCATCTGTAATGGTAACTGTGTCTTGTCATAACAACCTATATGGTTCCCATATAAGTAAAAACCAGTAAAACTTGGAAATGGCTGGTACTGGTCTGAACTGGAGCTTCATACTAAGGTATGCAAGACCAGTTCGGAACAGTACCAGTCATTCGTAAAGCTTTACAACCTCCCCAGATAGAAAAACCAGAATGATGATGACCTGAAGCTGCAATCAAAGTCGGAACATATCCCAGCGGGTGTGGAAGGAGAGGGAGACAATTGGCCACTTGTGAGAATCTTGCTCAATTCTATGAGTGTTGGGAACTGAAATCTTTCTCTGCTTTTGAAGATGTCAGCAAGCGATCTTCAGGTTTAATTAATTTGACGTAACTTAAAATTCCTGCCTCTATAAACTTAAATGAGTCAATCCCATCACTTGAAGAGCACTGACTACTGCACAGTTATGTATTTCTATTTTGCAAGCCATCTATCCTCATGATCTAAGCAAGTTCACTCCAGTACAGTGTCAATTAGTGTCAAATAATTGGCAGTTTTTATGCTGTAGACTTGTTTCCCCTAGGAGATCAGTCGAGACTTCCAGATTAATTTGACTTCAGACCCTTAGCAACCAGCAGACAGAGGAGATTATCGTCCTATCTGTCTTGGCTACATTTGGACAAGTCCCAGAGGTGTAAGAACAGCATCCTGCTCTACCACCCAGCCTCTTTCAGTTGGAAGTTTTGCATGAACACTTTCATTGAGGAGAGGTGGCAGAAAATTGCTCATTTTCAATTAATACTTTCTTCCCATTATACAACTGTACAAACATTCACAGCACGAAGTCAGGCTGTAAAATAATGGTAATATAAGATTTATTCATCTTACAAGAGTTGCTCATGGTTGTGAAGTCTCATTCAGTTGGCAAAATGGAAAAGACTTCATTCTAGGCAACTTCTATTGTTGACATTCCAATGGACGAGTATATAGGAACAAACTCAGGATGGATCACGAATAAACTTATGACCTCTAATGTACTGCACAGAAGGCACCAGCCCTTTCAAAGAATTTGGTCGGAATTTTCTGCCCCCGTTGGCATCGGGTGTCATGGCGGGCATGAACGGACAATAAAACGAGAAGGCCAAAAATCGGCTTTACATCTTCGTTTGCAATTGTACACTCCGCCCATCAATGGCCTTCCCCACCTTCCAACATCGGGAACCTAATTTGAATGCATTTGCATCTCATTATCTTGCCTGCCAGCTGGAATCGTCCTCCCCCGACGCTGGATCACTCAGGCACATCAGTGTGACTGCACACCACATGTTTCACAATTGAACAGAAGTGACGTGCACCTGGTGGGCTGCCCTTCACTTGAGACTTCAAGGTTTGTTTGCCTACCTTGCTCCAGGCAGCACTTGCAGTCATCAGCTCCAGGCTTCACAGGCAGCACCACATCAGTTTCAGGGGGGGCTCATGGGCAGGTCTCTACCCACCACATCAGCTGTAAGGTGAGGGTGGCTTTTCAATGGCTGCAGGGCTAGGCCTTGCTTGGGGAAGGGGGAGAAGTGGCCTCAGGCAAGGGAAGAGACTGCAAGGTGAAGGCTGTACTGGGGAAGGAGGGTATCCCAGGGTGTGCGTGTGGGGGCACATGTTGATTTGTACAAGTGGCCTCAAGAGGGTGAGGGCTGAGGAGTCGGTCTCCAGAGGAGATGAGGCCGGATGGAGATGTGAGGGGGTGTGTGTGAGAGAGTGAGTGGTGATGTCCCTTGAGCTGGCAGTGAGTGAGATAATGGCCTTGTGAGTGTGTGAGTTTAGACTGGTGAGATGGTTGCCTTACCCTGGTAGCATGGATGAGATCATTCATCCTCTTTCTGCACTGGATGGCTGACCTCTTCTGTGCAGCATTGGCACTGACCACCTCTGCCATCGCCTCCCAACCTGAAATCAGAGAGGGGGTGGAGGACATCGCAGAAGCCCTCCTAGGCATCCAAAAGGCGATCCAAGGATGTGTCAGGAAAATGATGGGCTGCCGTCTTCTTGGACTTCATGGCCATGTCTCCTGTGCAGCAGTCCTGGACTGGAAGCATTGAGGGCTGTGTGTGCAGTTGCAGCGTGAGGGAGCAGCAAGGTGACAGTGTAGAGGGTGAATGGGAGGAATCCCGCCAGCGAAACAGCGCTTTTCCTGTGTCTGCATACATAATAAGGCAGGGAGGGGAATATACGGTGCAAAAAGCCCCCATTGCGGCCGACAGGTAGAATGTCCTTTTTCTGCCCGCTACCGCACTAAGTGCAAATCTGGGACGATTCCACCCTCTGTCACACTCCCCCTGCTCTTTCTCCATAATCCTGCAATCCCTCTTTGGGGTGGTTGTCCGATTCTCTTTGAAAGGTTTCTTGCGAATCCATTTCCAAACCCCTATCAGGCAATGCATGCCAAAATCTAACGACTCAGACATTTTTCCCCTGTTCCCTCAACTGTTCAGTCATTGCAAACAGTTTCTCTTTACTTCCTCTCAACCCTTCTTGATCTTAAGCTTCTATCAAATCTCCTCTTTACTTTCTCTGTGGCTATGCAGTCTCTTTGAGCTGTCCCACTCACTCCATGCAAATTGGACTCTACAACCCTTGGTGAGCCATTAACATCACTCAACAAGAAAAGGTTATTTTAGTCCAAGAGCCAACAGGAAGAACTCCTTCTAATAGAGAAAGGAATATAAACAGCGGCTTGCAGCAGAGTCCACTGATACCCCAAGACATCGCACCAACAGACCCTGACCATACTGATATGGACATGATAGTGTTCCTACAATGTAATAGCTCTGCTCTGGCAGATAATAAGATGCAGAACAAGTGGCTAAAAATGTTTGAGGTCATGCGGTAACAGTTCTTTATTGAGATGTTTTGACATTGTTAAAAAACAGCGTTTCTATTAAAAAATATTTGACTGATGTAGCCGAGCAGTTTCTGATCAGAGCCTGATTCGAAGGGGCACACACCAAGTCCTCTGGGCTGCTGCTACAGTGTGTTAACCGTGGCTCGGTGGGTAGTACAGTGCCTCTGAGCCAGAAGCTTCTTCAACATCCCAGGGACTTAAGCACAAAATGCAGGTTGACACTTCAGTTGCAGTGCTGAGGAAGAGCTGCACTGTCATTGGTGCAGTTCAGATGGGGCATTAAACCAAGGCCCTGTCCTCCCTCTCAAGGATGTAAAAGATTTTGATGCACTAGTTCAGGGAACAGGGGAGCTCTCCTTAAGGTGTTCCTCCCAATAGTTTCCTCCGATCAACAGAGGTTATCTCATTATTATCACATCGCTGTTTGTGGGATCTTGCTGTGCATAAATTGACTGCCACATTTCCTACATTTCAGCAGTGGCTACACTTTGAGAGCATGTCATTGGCTGTAAAGCGCTTTGGGAAGTCTTCCATTTGGCTTTCTCCTTGAGTGTGGAGGCTGGACCAGTCAGAGACATGGGCTTCTGCATGGTGACCTCATGGTGACCTCCAGCCAGTCAAAAGAAGGTTGCCACAACACTCAGGATTGGCCAGGAACCTTCCAGGATGGATCTCCCGGGCACTGCTGCTGTTAGCAACCCTGGAAGAAGGTAACGTTTGCACTTTGATTCTGCCGTTCACACCTGTGTACTTTATTCACCTGCTCTAGGGCAGCCTCCTAGTGCTTGGAAGATTTTACAAAAGCTAATCCTCAGGATGCGGGCATCTATTTAGGTATTTGTTGCTCATCCCTAGTCATCCTTCACAACGTGGTGTTGGGCCTTTTCCTTGAAGCACTGCAATCCGTGAGGTGAAGGCACTGTTAGATAGGGGACTCCAGGCTTTTGGCCCAGCAACCATGAACAACTTACAAGATGGCCGATAGCACAAAACCGTGGTTAAAGATGCACACAGGTCAAAAAAATCCATGCACTGTGAGAAGAACAGGTCTCCCGATAGCAGGCTCATCTGAAAATTCCATGGAATCACAGCCTTGGTTGGCCAATCAGTGGATAATTTTTAAAAACGCGCCAACGATGGGTTACCCCATTTTCCAGGGAGGGATACTCCCAGCTTCCACCATGATAGCCGGAATTGAGATTAGGTGTAGGTTTAACGTAGCTTTTTAGTTTTCATGTTTTATGCTGCTATTCTTAAAGCCAAGAAAACTGTTGATCAGTGCACCATTTTAGCCACTTGGCTTTGTGCAAATGGGAGTATTTGGACTCCTTTTGCTCTCCTGCTCCTTTGTAAACTTTGGCCACTTAGTCCACATCTTCTCCTGATGCCCCTTCCCAAATCACCTTTTGGATCCGACACCCATCTACGCAACCGCATGTAACTGGAGTGTTCCTGGTGCGATTCTTGGTTCTGCTTAAATGAACCAAAATGGCTGATTTTTGCATCGGGTTGAATTTTTCAGATCCCTTTCCACCTGCAAACCTGGTGGATTTCCTAATAGCCTGCTTGGGATCAAACTCTGGCTGCGTTCAGTCCATTGTATCCAAGCTGGCCCTCTGAGCAACTCCACTAGTCCCGCTCTCCTTCCTTTTCCCTTTAGCCCTGCAGACCCTTTCTCTTCAGATAATTACCTGACTTCCGATTGAAAGCCTCGAGTGAGCCAGCCTCCACCACGCTCTCAGGCAGCCCCGGTTCTCTCTGTCCAGACCTTTCATGGTTTTGAACGCCGATATATCAAATCGCCCATTAGTCCGCTCTCCTCTAAGGAGACCAGCCCCAGCTTGCACGCTGGAAGTCTCCAGCTAACGTGTGCCCTCTCAGCAGTGGTGTTCCTTCAGCCACGGCGAAGATCAATAGCGCATACAAGCCCATCATGGAACTGATCCAGCGCTGCCTCTTTTGTTCAGCTGACAACTGGCGACTAGTGGGCAGAACAGAAGACAGGATAAATAATGCAGAAATGCAACAACAATAGCACAACATAAGTCAACATAATGTGAGAGGAGGTATCAGCAGCTGTGTGGCCGTGTGCATGGATGTTGTAGCGGTGCGATTGACATGGACATCATTTTTAAATTTGCTTTCATTTGCTGAAAGGTTGTATTTCTTTTGTGGCTGATTAATCTGTGAGTTTGCTAACTGCGGCCAGTTTAAATAGTTCACACTGCATCAGGTTGGCCTTGGGAGCTTCGGAAGGTTTGCTGCTGTGTTTGCATCTTATGTGCGAAACGGTAAATGCTACGAGACCTGGGCTTTGTAAAGTGCTCCACAACTTTTTCAAGAGAGAAAAAAATCCCTCTCTGGAAGCTGATACCCTATGATGCACTGACCCAACTAGGAGCACTGTTTAGCTAACTCTGGTTCCTAAGCAATGTATTCATAATAAATCCTAGGAAGATTTATCGCTGTCTATCTGCACTTGACATTTGTTTCGTCGTTAACCAAAGGCTCTGTCACTTGTTTGAACTCCACACAAACTTGATCGCCATAAAAGGCAAATGTTTCTACAGAGCTGGAGCAGATTTTAAATAGCATTGTATTAACTCCAATTGTTCCATATTTCACTGCAAGATCTCTATATAAATATCATTTTTCCTCCAGTCAACTGAGGAACATCCTATCAGATCTTTATGATCCTTAACAGAGGCTCTGGTCCATTCTATTAAAACTGTTCTGTGTTGCCTATTTGTCAGGTCATATTGTAATTATTTAAAAATATACCAGACCCCTTAGCGAGACTCTGGCATATATAAGGCATATTTTGTTGCTGCGCTGTGTCTTCTTTCTGTTTCCTCCTTCACTGAAGGCACCAACTTCCATCAAGATTTGATTCCACAGGCACCCAACACCTTGTGGTACAGTAAGTACCTTGCTAAAGTGGTGGCCATGTCCACCCTGGCTCAGTTGTTAGCATGCTGGTCTCTGACTTAGAAGCTTGTGGGCTCAAGTTCCACCCCAGAGACTTGAGAACATACTGTAGGGCTAATACCTCCCGTGCAGAACTGTCAGAGGTGTTACCTTTTGACTAAGAGGTTACACCGAGGCTCCACCTGCCCTATCAGGCAGCCAGATAAGATTCCATGACACCATTGGAAGAACAGTTGGAGAGTTTCTCCTGGTCAAAGTTTGCCCTTCAGCCAAAATCTAAAATAGGTGGTCTATTCATTTATTCTATTTCTGTATACGGGAGCTTGCTGTGCACATTTCAGCTGCTCCGTTTCCTACATTACAACACTTCAAAAAATACGTCATTGGCTGAAAAGTGCTTTGGAATGCACTGTGGTTGTGAAAAGTGCTGTACAAATGCAGGTTTTGGGGCTCATTCGTTCTGAATGCAATTGCTTTTATTGTGATTGAGGTGAAAGGGCCCAGCCAGGATCTAATATATCTTCAACGGATACAGTTTGACTCCTTTGTCATCTCTCATTGTCAACACAGGCATGATAACTTGGAGATTGTTTTTGGCCCCTGCACCAAACTCTGCTACCTAGCTACCAACTCCATCCCTCCCGCTGACAATGGTCTGAGACTAAACAAGTCCATTCGCAACCTTAGTATCACATTTGACCCCTAGATGAACGTCTGACTTCATATTTGTGCCATCGCTAAGGCTGCCCCTTTCCCCCACTGTAACATTGCCTGACTCTGCCCCTGTCTCAGTTCATCTTCAACTGAGGTTCTCATTCAGGCCTTGGTTACCTTTAGACTCAACCATCCCAATGCAATCGTGGCTGGGCTCCCACATCCTAACCTCCCTAAACTTGGCATCAGCCAAATTCTGTTACCCATTCTATACCATGTTCTGTCTACCTCGCACCCCTGCGCTCGCTGACCTACATTGGCTCCCGTTCAAGAAATGCCTTGATTTTAAAATTCTCATCCTTGTTTTCACATCTCTCTGTGGTCTATCTCTGTAATGTCCTCAAACTCCACACCCTTCAAGATATCTGTGCTCATCCAATTCTGGTCTCTTGAGCGTCCCCAGTTTTAATCGCTTCTTCACTGGTGGTTGCACCTTCAGTTACCTCGGCCCTAAGCTCTGGAATTCCTACCCTACATTTCTCCTCCTCTCTACCTTGCTTTCCTCCACTAAGACACTCCTTGAAACCTACCTCTTTGGCCAAGCTTTTGGGCATCTGACCTAATATCTCCTTATGTGGCTCGATGTCATATTTTGTTTGATAATGCTCCTGTGAAGCACCTTGGGACATTTTATGTTGTTAAAGGCGCTATATGAATAGTAGTTGTAGGTCTTGCAGTAAGTCCAAAAGGGATAGGATTATGAGAGTATCTTATATGGAGATTTAAAAGATACATTTTTATTGATTGACTTTGGAGTGTTCTTCAACAGCTGCTGTTTTTAGGTGATAAGGGACCATATTTACCCCACTAGCAACTTGCATTTATATAGGGCCTTTAACATAGTAGAACATCCCAAGCTGCCTCACAGGAACATTATCACACAAAATTTAGTACAGAGCCCTATGGGAGATTTTGGCACAGTGGTGATGTCACTGGGCTAGTAAGCCAGCAGCCCACGCTCATGGGGACATGGGTTCAGATCCCATCCAGGGTACTGGGTGGAGCTTAAATTCACTTAATAACTCTAGAATATAGACTCAATGATGCTGTGAAGCTATCATGTTTTGTCATTAAAAATCCATCTGCTCCACTAATGCCCTTTAGAGAAGGAAATCTGCCATCCTTACCTGGTCTGGCCTACATGTGACTCCAGACCCATTGCAATGTGGTTGTCTCTTAACTGCCCTCTGAAGTGGCCTAGCAAGCTGCTCAGTTCAAGGGCAATTAGGGATGGGCAACAAACATTGGCCCTGCCGGTGACACCCACATCTCATGAAAGAATAGAGATAAAAGGAGAGATTAGGACAGAGAGTAATCAGAGGCCCAGGCTAACGATTTGGGGACATGGGTTCAATCCCACCATGGCAGCTGGTGGAATTTAAATTCAATTAATAAAATCTGGAATATAAAGCTGGTATTAGTAATGGTGACCGTGAGACTATCACTGATTGTTGTAAAAACCCATCTGGTTCACTAATGCCCTTTAGGGAAGAAATCTGCCGTCCTTAACCTGGTCTGGCCTACATGTGACTCCAGACCAACAGCAATGTTGTTGACTCTTAACTGCCTAATGCAATGTTCAGTTCAAGGACAATTAGGGATGGGCAACAAATCATATCCCATGAAAGAATAAACAAAAAGCTTGGTCAAAGAGATAGATTTTAAAGAGCATATTGATGGAGGAAAGAGAAGTGAAGAGACAGAGAGCCTTAGGGAACGGATAAGGAATATTATACAGGAGGTGTGTAAAGCTGATTCACATATGATACAGCAAATAATCAAAACAGCTCTGAGCACTTTTATCAGTGAGTGAAAATGTCATTGATAGCTGTTATCACTGAACATCTGAAAAACCTGGAGCCCTGAATGGGACACGCTTTCAAATCTTTCTTTCCTGTCAAAAGCAGCCTTCCTTCTGGAAACATTTAACCTTTGTTGTCCATCAGTCAAATATTTCTGTATATGTTACTTTAAGCTCAGCAACAGATTTCAAACCATTCGTGCATTTCCTACAGTGCTGTCCCTCACAGACATCACGAACCTTGGGGCGTTTATCTATGAATGTTTTAGACAATGTATTGTGGCTTCACAAGATATAAACATTAATCTTCTTTATCTATCATCACTTCATTAAAGTGTAAATTCATTGTCCTCAACAAGAGGCTGTATTAACAGTGACTGGACCTCGACAAGTATTTAAATGGCTGCAAAGTGTTTTAGAATGTCCCGAGGTTGTGAAAGGTGCTATATAAATGCAAGTTTCTTTCTTTCCCTTCGATGTAGTAAGAAGCGTCATAAAACAAAATTTGACACCTGCCACATAAAGAGATATTAGGACAGGACACCAAAAGCTAGGCCAAAGGAGCATCTTGAAGGAGGAGAGAGGGATAGAGAGTCTGAGTGTTTAGGGACGAGATTCCAGGGATTAGGGCCTTGGCAAATTGAAGGCACACACCAACCTCTGACTCTTCCCTTGCCTCCCACACCCCCCAGTGATCTCTGCTCTTACTATAGCTTTGTCTGCCTTGTTCCAAACTGAGGAAGATACAGCGATGTATTTTTGATGGACACTCAATGTTAGCCTACAGCTGGTTCTGCTTCGTCCAGCCACAAGCCAGTCTGCATACGGGTATAGCTCCAGAACTCAGCGCAGTCGAAAGCAGGTAAAAAGCAGAAACACCCGCTGATGTTGCGAAGCAAAGCAAAGGCCAGGAAGTCTTAATATAAGGCATTTCCAATCGCCAACATAAGTCCTGTCGCATTGGGTAGGAGACATCTTTATCTTACTTACGCCTGACTCCTCACGATGACCTGACGTTCTGAGTCTCCCCCAGCACTTTGCAGCTTTGGCATGGCTTAAATTTGTGGGCCACCTTCAGACTGACCAAGAGGCTGATCGGAAAATGGGAAGAGTGGACGTGCTCCTTTCCCCCACCCCAACTATGCTTGTTTGGTTTGAGTTTTGATGCTATTTATACTTTGCTCACTGACAAACACTGGCTCCCGTCTATCAGTGCCTCAGATATAAAATTCTCATTCCTGCATTCAAATCCACCCTGGGCTTTGACCCTCCCTATCTCTGTGACCTCGACCAGCCCTAAATCCCATTCTGTGCTCCTCCGATTCTGGCCTTTTGGGCTCCATCATTGACAGTTGTGTTTTCAGCTGCACAGGTCCCAAGGTCTAGGTTCCCATCCCTAAACGTCTCTGCATTATCGTCCCCCTCTCCCTTCCTCTAAGATGTGCCTTAAAACCTGTCTCTTTGACTGAGCTTTGGCTTCCTGTCCTAGTCTTTGCCTATATGTGGTTTGGCAATCAGCCTTTTACCAATAACACTCCTGTAACATGCCTTGGGATGTTTTACTGTGTTACCAGCATTAAATCAATGCAAGGTGCCCTTTAGGCTACCTACCCCATTCAGATTCTCCTGTCGGAGGAGTGGGAAGGGGCAGTGGGTTCCTGCTAGGCTGAGGGCACACCTGCATTTGGTTACCTTACTGGTGGACATTGAGGACATCTAGGTTGGAGTTCGGCTTGGAACAGCCATGCTATAGATGCAGCCTTAACTGCCCCCTTGGGTGAATGGCCCTCAAGACATCATAAACAGGGGTTGGCAGAGACCCATGTACCAGGTCCCTGCTCCTATCTTTTGGGCCTTACACCCAGGATATAAAATCCCTGGGGGGGCAAAGCACAGGAATAGTGGCCACCTTTGGAAAATAAAGGATAATTCACATAGACTATTGTCCCCCTGGAAGACAAATTTTCCCTTCATTGTAAATTCTGAAAATTTAAAGTCCACTTTTTCGACCTTTGGTCATTGGGCAGCAGGAAGGGTTGTTTGGAACATTTTTGGACAAGGGAGGATTTTTTAAAAATAATTTTAAAAATGGAAATGATAAGTTAGCTGCAGGAGAGTGTGGCTTACATTGGTCTAAAGCTTCTGTTATGGCGTGCGAGGGTGAGGTGGATTTGGGGGGGCTTCACTATGAACAGGATAATCAGACAGGATTTGCCTGATTAATGAACACTTTTTAGCTGCAATCCAAATTTGCAGATGCATATAAATAAAATATTTAGAGTGGAACTACACTGACTGTATAAGGAATCTTTATTTAACTCACTCTCAGGATGAGGGCAGTACTGGCAAGGCCAGCGTTTAATGACCATCCCTGGTCACCCTTGACGAGGTGGTGGTGAGCTGCTGCCTTCTTGAGCCACTGCAGTTTATGTGTTAAAAGCGATCCCAAGGTGCTCTTAGGGAGGGAGGCCCAGGATTTTGACCCGGTGACAATGAAGGTGGAGAGGGAAGGAGAGGAAGAAACAATCAAGAAACTGAAGGAAGGACTTTCCTTTATATAGTGACTTTCCCATCCTTGGGATTCTCATCGGCAATTAAATAGTTATCAATGCCTAATCTATGTGGTTTCGGAGGGAAATTAAGTCGCTGATTAGCGCACAGCAAGGTCCTATAAACAATGCCATAGGGCGGAATTTAATGCCATCCCTCAAGGTGAGTTTGGAAGCGGGGGAGGCATTTAATCAGGAGGGAAGGCGATTGTGGGCACTCCACCAGCTTCACGTCTCTGGCCCAATTTAACCCACGGTGGGAAGATGCGTGGACAGCCTTCCTGCCCTTAGTGCCCACCTAAGGGCCTCATCCTGCCTTCACTGGTATTCAGTCAGTGGTGGATGAGGGAGTCACCCGTGTGGGAAAGGCAAACCCTGTTGAGTTTGCTTGTGGGCTCCCGGGGGTGGGGGGGGTCCTTTGTTGTCGGGCACTCGGTGCCTGATTGAAGGATCCGACGACATCAGGACCCAACATGAGAGCCATCTCCCTGCCCCCTTCTAGCGACCCCCCCTGCCCAGGAGCTCCCCACCCATCCTTCCCTCACTCACCTGTGGCCTGGGTCCCCACTGATCCTGGGCCTCTGGTGGGTGTATTGTTGGCCTCTACCACTTCTGATTGGCCTGCACCTCTTAGAGAGTGGGATTTCCGTAACTGGGGTCTTTGATCCTGGGGAAGGCCCCGCGACTGGCCACTCAAGTGCCTGACTGGTACTCCATACAGTTGGCCTTCCCCAAAGGGGAAGCCCCATCACCTGGATTAAATTCTGCCCATAGGCTCATTACAAAGCAGAAAGAGGCCATTCAAGCTCTTGAGTCCATGTCGAAAGATGATGAATATTTTAACGGCATTGGCCTGGACAAAACATTGTGCAGGACCCTAGGCTCTCTTCTTCAAAGAGTCGACCAAGCAGCCAGACTGGACTTCAGTTTAATTCATCCAATAGATAATGGCGGTTCACTCACACGAATGATAAACAGCGGGATGAAGCAGCAGAGCTACCTCCAAGAGTAGCCGGTGTTTGGGAGAGGAGAGAGAAAATATGAGGGGACGAGCTAAAAGAAGCAAAGAGAAAATGTAAATGAGCCTTTGCTGTATTTGGTGGAGCCATCTCTGTCAGAATGGGTTGTTGGCTGTGTGGGGTGGGGGAGGGAGTGGGGGGGTGGGGTAGAATGGGATTGGATGGAATTTGGCTTTTGAGATAATTACTTCAGCGGACTGAAATATTAATAAACTGCTTGATATGATCTAATCACTCAACTGCCATTTTTGGGAAAATGTCCTTGAATGCAGCGAGATAATATCACAGCGTGTCAAAATTGCCAGGAATTAAGTCATTATTGCCTTGCATGTTGTTCAGCTGCATGATTCACACTAGATCATGCAAACCATGGTGAACAGCAGTAAATCACCCATATAAGGCTACAGTTATTCTGGGATTACTGTGGCCCTTTTTGTGTTAGCCTTTGAGACGGTCAAAGACAAAACCTTTCAGAAAATAAGCATCCAAGATTGTTTGGGTTGGCCAGTATTCCGATTCTCTGCACTCACTCGGCCAAAACAGTTCTGGTAAATGCGTCATGACCGATGGCTCATTAGTGCCAAGGAATTATCCAGGGTTATGGGGAGGTACCTCCGTGGGACCACACACAACATCGCTCCAGTGCGCACATTGTCTTGTCACACAATGACAAGGCGAACAGTTCCTTTTCTATTGAATTTGGAGTGGAAGTGAGGCAAGTAGTTGGTTTAAATGATAAAAGACTTGCATTTATATAGCGTCTTTCACAACCTCAGGACATCCCAGAGTGATTTGCAGCCAACTAAGTAATTTTTTTTTGAAGGGTGGTCACTGTTGTTCTCCTCTCTCCCCTGTGCTCACTGACCTACATTGTCGCCCAGTCAAGCGACACCCTGGTTTTAAAATTCTGACCGTATTTTCAAGTCCCTCCATGACCTTGCCCCTCCCTATCTCTGCAGCCTCCTCCATCCCTTCAGCCCTCCAAGACGACCTGCACTCCCCTAACCCTGGCCTCTTGGGCATTCCCAATGATAATCGCTCCACCTTTGGCGGCCGTGCCTTCGGTTGCCTGGGCCTCAAGCCCTGGAATTCCCTCCCCTGCACCTCTCCGCATTGCTTTCCTCCTTTAAGACGCTCCCTAAAACCTACCATTTGACCAAGCTTTTAGTCACCTGACCTGATGAGCGGAACTTTCCATGCCCGCTGGTGTTGGGCATTGCGGCTGGCGTGAGCAGACAATTGGCGGGAAGGCCAAAAATCAGTTTGAGGCTGTTGTGAAACCTGTTTTCTGGATTTTCCCACCGTGAGGGGAGCTTGGTTGTAATATATCTGCATATCATTATAAATCCAGCTCGCCAGAGTCATCCCCCCCTCACTGGGTTGTCCGAAGGCAGTGGGGTGATCCGTATTTCACAGCAGTGCTTATAAGGCGCACCCCTGACGAGCCGCACTTGGAGGAGGACAGTAACGTTGGGAGGCGCTCCTGAGAGTCACCTGTCGGACTTCAAGGTTGAGACGCCGCACATTCAGGCGGGGGCACAGGCAAGCCCAGCTGGCTAGAAGTGCGGTGCCGGGGCAAAGGTTGCCCTGTGGTTGAAGGTGGTGCACAAGCACGTGCGGGGTTGTGGGGGGGAGGGAAGCAGCCAGGCATTAGGGAATCCTTGTATAAAGTGACCATTCCCCTGCAGCTGAGACAGTTCAGGTGCAGCCGCATGGACCTGCTTGGAGTCAGGTCTCTAGCTTATCTGCCCACTCAAGCAAGGCAGAGGCATGAAAGTGACACCAAGTGCTCCAGAGTTTCTCACCCCTCAGGCACAGGCTGCAAACTAATGAGCATCTTACTGGACTGCAGAACAGTTGGATGACTGGACACATTGTACAATCTCCTTGCTAAAGCTGGCCATGGAGCAGTCACTGGTGGAGCCGCTCACAGCCCCTTGCAATGTCAGCATCCCGGTTTGGACCAGTCTCCCCCATGGTTCAAGCTAACAGTGCAGCCTTGCAGTGCGGGTTAGGAGAATGCCTGTGCCTGAGCTGAGAGCACAGCATGCTGTCCAATGGGCAAAGCTGCTGCCAATCGATCAGGAGGAGTGGGGCGGATGTGGGTGGGGTTTTGGTCAGCCTCACAGCGCACTAAACTCTGGCCATCCTAGTGGTAGCCAGAACTCTCCGGGATGCGTTAACCAAGACAGGTTCTTAACATACCCAAGCTAACCCACACATCTCTCTTTTTCATCCTGCAGGAGGAGTACATCAGGATCATGGAGCCTGGTGAATGATCTGTATGCCTCGTGGTGTACAGAGAGCAGAGATGACGGAGAAGAGAGTGACGGAGGTGCCTGGCTGGGTAGAGGGAGGAGCAGCGCCCTCAGGGAGAAGGAGCATCTGGGGCTCCCGCTCATACTGCTGAAGAGCCACAGTGAGCTGTTGCTGGTCGGGGCCTAGCGAGACCCAGGGTCTATAGACACCGCCTTTCCTTCCTGCCGATGACCGAGAACCAGTGTCACCGAAGACTGCGGGTGTCTAGGGAACTAGTCGCTCACACCTGCCACCTGCTGCAGGATTTGGCACCACAGAGACATGGGGGGTATCCACTGCCTGTGGCTGTGAAAGTGACAGCGGCGCTCAATTTCTACACCAGTGACTCCTTTCAGGGCTCCAGAGGTGACCTCTGTGGGATATCACAAGCCTCCACTCACAAATGCATCCATGAGGTCACGGACACCATATTTGCGGAGGCAACACAACTTTGTGCATTTCGCCCGGGATCAGGAAAGCCAGGAAGCAAGAGCACTGAGGTTTTCCCAGATCTCAGGTTTCCCAGAGATGCAGGGTGCCATCGTCTGTGCTCAGAGCTCTGTGGCAACAAGTGATCGACTGTGTCAGCCGCAAGGGCTTCAATTCGCTGAATGTGCAGCTGGTGTGCGACCACCACAAACACACTCTACAGGTCTGCTCATGGTTTCCAGGGAGTGTCCATGACTCCCACATTCTCAGTCGGTCACAAATCCCTGACGTCTTCCACAGGCCACAGAGGCTGCAGGGATGGCTCCTCGGGGACAAGGGCCACCAACAGAGGCCGTGGCTGATGACACCCGTGTGGTGGCCTCAGACTCCAGCTGAGCGACGCTATAACGAGGCTCATACTGAAACTCACAACTTGGTGGAGCAAACCATTGGGAGGCTGAAGATGAGGTTCTGGCGGCTGGACCGGTCTGGTGGGGCCCTGCAATACAGTCCACAGAGGGTGTCACTCATCTTCGCCATCTGCTTCGCCCTTTACAACCTGGTACTGCAGCGGGGAGAGGAGCTGGCTGAGGAGGAGATGGAGGAGCTGTAAGTCTCCTCTGAAGAAGAGGACGTCAATGAGGATGAGGGTGAGGAGGTCCTCGAAAGCGACAATGACAATGATGAGGCTGTTGCACTGGCCAAACGAGGCAGGCGCACTTGGGAGACCCTCCTAACTGCTCGATTTGTGGAGGATGATGACGACATGCAGTGAGGAGACACCATAGATCCTCACATTGCATCAGTGAACATTTGACTCCAGTCTGGCTTATGGCAGCGCACATACCCTTTGTGAGAATGCTCCTGTCATGGAGACGCAGTGGAGGCCCTAATAGCCACTAGATTCCAGGAAGATAATGACGACATGGAGTAAGGACACTCCAAAGACCTTCACACAGCCTCCGAGAATGTCTGACTCCCGTCTGGCTGAGGGCAGCTCACTTGCGCTCTGTGATCAGGGTCATATCATAGGGACACAGCCAAGAAACTTTAAATGCACCTGATCAGCACCTGAGACCTTCAGGAGCACAGCGTCACTGGTTACAGATGCTGAAGAGATGGGGGCCAGCCCCACCTTAAAGGTGCCGAGAGTACACAGAGAGAATGAGGGAACTCTGTGACACCTGCCCACTACATTCTGACAGCAATGACCAGCACCATCGAGGTGCAGGCATCAGTAATGTGTCCAGGGCGTGAGAAGCCGGACCATCACTTTGGTCTGAAGGTTACACACTGCACAGGAAAGAGGCCCTGGACTGAGACACCTGCCTTTATCTTGTGCAGAAATGTTCCACATCTGAGTGACACAAACACTGCTCATCAGAACAAGGAGCCATAGGCAGGGAGACATTCTTGGGAGTTTACTGACAATAGTGAACAGCACATACAAGAGATACAGGCTGTGCCCAGGCTGTGTAATTACATCTCCTTCATCTTCCTAACCCTACTGCTCTTGGTGCTTCCCCTGTATCCACAGTGGAGATGGAGGCAGCTGCTGACTGTGACTCCCTGTCTGTGATGCTGTGATGACCTTGGCGGGCATCCTCTGGAGGGCCCAGACCTGGAGGGCCCTGACCTACTTTCGGGGACCTGCTGTGTAGTAGTGGCACCCTCCTCGGCCTGTGGAGCTGGAGCCACTGGGTTCACAGGAACAGGGGAGTTAGATGGGCCAGACATTCCCGGAGTCACCTGAGTGGATGGCCTCGGGGTGTACACCTGCTGATCCTCCTCCCTATGGGTCCCCAAGGGACCCAGGCTGACTCCTTGAGGAGAAGGAGAAGCTGGATTGAGATCGAGCTGCCCTGCATCCCTCTTGTGTTGACACTGTTGGAGGCCAACTACAGCGTCAGTGATGGAGTTGAGCCCGTGCAGCAGTGCAGGAGTGAAGTCCTGGACCAAGGTCTCCATGGCAGCTGCCATCCTACCAGTGTTGACTTTGATGCATTGGCAATGCCGGCGCTATCACCTCAGACTGAAGACAGACGTATTCCTTGCAATCTGAGGAGTGCAGTGGACATCCCTGATGTTCCCGAGCTTGCCTTTGTAGCTCCAGCAACTGAGGTATGACCGAGTCCAGAGGCTCGTCATCTGACTTGGACTCAGCAAATTTCTGGCCTCCAGCAGTCCTCCGAGTGCCGAGGTAATGGGAAGTCCCTGCCTCCACCTGCTGTGGATCAGACAGTGCGATGTGCTCACCAGATTGTGATCCCAGGGCTACTCTACAGCTGGGTCCCACCGAGGTGTGTGTCTCTGCGCTGGTGGAGGGTGTGAGTGACGCTGTGATGGGTCTTCAATTGGGATTTCAGCACATTCCTCTTTGGAGGTTTCTTTGGGGCTTGAGTCGAGGACTTGGGTTGTGAACTTCATCGACTGTTCCCCAGATGTGCCTGTGAAAGCAAGGGAAGATAATTAGTGCACAGCAGTGGCCTGTGAAACAGGACATATCACTCACAGCGTGGTTGTCTGATGGATGTTGCAGTGTTGGATCCTTACTTGGTAGAACACCACTGACTTCACCGTCAACACAGGAACAGACCAGGTCCTCACTGGCCAGCTGGATAACTCTATTTTCAAAGCCTGCTAGCACCTTGATGTCGAGCATTCCTCCACCAGGCTGTGATCACTCCATCTGCTTGTGTACCAGCTTGTCCTGCATGAATACAGGTGGAGAGAGTGTAAGCGGGATGCCTGCCAGGCCAGATGATAAGTATACCTGTCCTGCGTAGGTGGTGAGTGGTGCCATGAACGGGGTGAGGACAATGAAGATGAGTGTAAGAGAGTGAATGGTGATGTCCCTTGAACTGCCAGTGAGAGAGGGCCCTGTGGGTGTGTGCTGGGTTTGTGAGCGTGTGAGTTGAGAGCGATGAGAAGAGTGACTTACCCTGGGGGAACGGAGGAGACCATCCATCCTCTTGTGGCACTGGGTGGCTGTCCTCTTTTGCAGGGCACTGGTGCTGACCACCGCCTCCCTAGCCGGATTGGTGATGATGCTGCCCCTCCTGCAGCCAGAGCGGGTGTAGAGGACATCACGGTGACCCTCCACAGTGTTCAGAAGGCTTTCCAGGGGCACGTCACTAAGTTGGGGTTGGGGGGGGGCCGGGGGTCGCTGCAGCCTTCTTGAACTTTCTTGCCTTGCGCGGCCAGGCCCTTCTGTGCAGCAGGCCCTGGGCTGGGAAGTACTGAGCAGCCCCGCTCGCGGCTGCACTTTAAACATGGCGCCCGGCGTGAAGAAGCAGCGAGGTGTCGGCGTGTTGCCCTGGGAAGGCACGATTAACGAGGCAGGGTTGGGAACGAAACGGCCGACGGGTAAAGGGTCCTTTTCCCTTTAAGTGCAAACCTGGGACCATTCTGCCCAGTATCCCTGTGGAGCGCCTTGGGACGTTTTCATTACGTTACAGGTGCCGTGTAAATGTAAGTTGTTGCTGCGGGGCAGGAGACGTAGCAGCCAATTTCCGCGCAGCAAGATCACGGGGACAAATATCAGATCCTGGCTGGATCATTTGGCTTTGCAATGTGGCTTGGGGGATAAAAACTTGTCAGGACAGCCCGTGTAGGATCCCGCCGCTCTTCTCCAAAAGTAGCGCCGCAGTGGTGGGGGGGGGGGGGGATCTTTTACGTCCGCCCTGAGAGGCCCAGTCGCTTTCCTGCCTCATTTGGAGAACGACACCCCTGACAGTGCGGCACCCCCTCGGCGCTGCAGCGAAGTGTCAGCCGGGTCCCGTGCCTCAAGCACCCCCACCCCCGGCATCTTCCACGCCGGGCGGGCGAAGGTTTACAAAAAAAATAAATAAATAACAGCTCCTTGCGGCAGCGACTGTTTTGAGCAAAGTCTGCGCTGGTAAAACTGGGTGTTTAATCCTGACTGCTGCCAGGGCCGATGCGCTGGCAAAAGATGAATTGTCGCCTCGCTGCTTCTGTGCTGTCGTCAGTGTAGCCTGTCAGTCGTCGCGTTCCCAGTGTTGGCACCTCAGCAAGTTTCGGGATTGATACTTGAGAGTTCAGTGGCCTTGTGCTGTCAGAGTTCCATTAGCGTTTTTGTTACCATGGCAGCTGGGACCCCTGTGCATCTAAATGATCAAATGAGGGCTTTTCAGCGCAATTGCGTTCATGTAAAATGAATGAAACCTTGCACCGCTGGTTCAATCTGTAATTAGTGGGTAGCTTGAGGGGCGCTTGACCATTTATGTGGCCAGAGTCTTCTGTACTGGAACCTAAGCTCGATGGTGGGCGCAGAAGTGAGAGTGATGCCCGCTGGCGAGGGTGGGACAGCTGCCCAAACGCAATCTTGTGCCGTTTGGCTCATCGCGTCCACCTGGAGCAGGCCAGACCTCACAGCGGGACGGTCAGGAAGTCACTGTCCACGCCGTGCCTCGTCCGGTTGAAGGCCGGTGGGGGGGGGGGGCCACACTTATAGTTCACCGGGTCAGCCGTTCACTCGCTACGAGCCCTGGGCCCCAGACTCTGCCCAGGCCAGACGATGTGTGGCCCCCACAGAACAGGGAAGCCTCTCCACAGGGTTCCCCTCCCCCGAGCCATCCAGGAAAGGCAGCAGGAGGCTCTCCCGTCTGACCACGGCGGCCCGGACAGAGGTTGCGGTGGAGGTTCGAGCCTGTGAGACCCCGCGGCAGGTGCAGGAAGAAGATGAATGGTCTGCTGCGCTTCCGCCAAGGTAAGCGGCGTTGTCTACTCGCTGCGGAGAGACGCTCACAAGGGCGCCAGACAGAGTGCACAGGGATGGCAGACAGGAGTTTGGGGTGCAGCACTCACTCCAGCAGGTGGAACACTTGTGCTGAATGTGTGCCAGCCACTTCATTCTCTCAATCTTCTATCAGCTGCAGGACATCCTGCTTATTAATCCCATTCACTGGGGAGGGCTCAGGAGCTGCCACAGGCTGGCATGCTCCTAAAGTACTCATGTACCCATCAGGATGCCACTCCATCATTCTGTCTGTCTGCAGGACCAAAACACCCAATAACAATAAACACCCTTGACATTCAATGGCATTGCCATCACTGAATCCTCCCACTTTCAACATCCTGGGAGTTACCATTGACCAGAAATTGAACTGGACCAGCCATATAAATACTGTGGCTACAAGGACAGGTCAGAGGCTGGAAATGCTGCAGTGAGTAACTCACCTCCTGACTCCCCAAAACCTGTCCACTATCTAAAAGGCACAAGCCAGGAGCATGATGGAATACTCCCCACTTGCCTGGATGAGTGCAGCTCCCATAACACTGCAGAAGCTCTACGCCATCCAGAACAAAGCAGCCCACTTGATTGGCACCCCATCCACAAACATTCATTCCCTCCAAGATCGGTGCACAGTAGCAGCAGTGTGTACCATCTACAAGATGCACTGCAGGAATTCACCAAGGCTCCTTAGGCAGCACCTTCCAAGCCCACGACCATTACCATCTAGAAGCACAAGGGCAGCAGATAGATGGAAACACCACCTCCTGGAAATTCCCCTCCAAGCCACTCACCATTCTGACTTGGAAATATATCGCCGTTCCTTCACTGTCGCTGGGTCAAAATCCTGGAACTCCCTTCCTAACAGCACAGTGGGTGTACCTACACCACAGGGACTGCAGCGGTTCAAGAAGGCAGCTCACCACCACCTTCTCTAGGGCAACTAGGGATGGGCAATAAATGCTGGGAGGGAGCAGGCCAAGGCCGAGGTCAGCATTCCAGATATTTGAGCCCTCGCCCCATTCGAGGAGATGTCACTGAGCTGGTTGGGGACGAGCAGGACCATGAGTGTAGTCAAGGTGGGGTAGGATTCTCCCAGGATGCTGATGGGGATGACCCCAGCCTACAGTTGTCAGATGCGCCCACGTTGGTTTAGATAAGGAGCCTGCTTCACTAAATCTTTCTCTTTTCCATTCCAGGTACCAGCAAGAAAAGCAGGAGGCCCACACCGACCACCAGCCACAGCTCCATGTCAACCCCACCTCTGAGGCTGATGTCGTCAGGGTGTTCACCTGCCGCCCCCCACCCACCAGCGCAGAGACATTAACCTCAGTAGGCACACGTTCTAGAGTGGGCTCAGGTTCACGATCTGGTGAACACATGTCCACAGCTGTTGAAGGAGGTGACAGCCCAGGACTCTGACACTCGGAGGACTGCTGGAGACCAGGCCCCTGCTCAGACCCCGTGCAGATGACCAGCCTCTGGACTCAGCTATAAGAGACCTGATGGAAATGCAGAGACAGGCAGGGGAACATCAGGCAGAGAGGCCAGGGGCCAATGGACCAAGTGCAGATTGGACCAAAGGCTGGAGGAGTCCGTCCAAGTTCTGTCTGCTTCCCTGGCTCCCACATGCAAGTGTCTGGCTGCCTCCATGGGAAAGATAGTGGCTGTCTTGGAGACCCAGGTCCAGCAGAGCCCACAATGTCAGCCGAATATGAGCTCGGACCTGTACTCTGTCGCTCTCGCTATGGGTGCAGTGCAGCAGTGGCTAGGCGAGAGCGGGATAGGGCATCTCAAACTCCTTCCAAGGTGCCCCGACTCCTCAAGTAGTCTCCATCGGGCACCCACAGGGAGGAGAAGGGCCAGCCAGGTACCCTGGGAGCTTCATCCCAGGACACTCCAAGGGTGTCCTGCCGCTCCACCTCCCCTCTGCCAGTGATCCCAACACCCCTAGCAGGTCAGGCTGAGGAGGGTGCACCTGCAGCTGAGCAGGAGGCCCTTAGCTGGCTGGGGTCCTCTAGGTGTTCTCCGCCAGAGGACACCCGCCAAAGTCTGCACAGTCAACGGGGCATAGAAGCCAGCAGGCTGCCCCCAACTCAGCTGGGGATGTCGGAGCTGCACCCACAATAGAAAAAGAAAGATAAGATTTGAAGTCACACAGGTGGCATGGGTGTACAACCAATGGGTACACTTTTGGCACTTGTAGATATATCTTCCCTTGCACAGTTTGGAAGTTTCCTGGATTCCATTTCGCTGCGAGTTGGTTTAATGGCTGTGGCCATTTCAGGGTATGGAATCTGGGCCTCCATCCGAGTCTGAGAATGAGCTCCTATAGGTTCACTCCTCTCACATTATCAACACAATGGTTACTCAATAATCCCACATGCCCATGGTTGAGCACTGGCCATCAGTTGTGAGTGTGCAGCCTGGCCACATGTGAGGGAAGCCATCACTTGCATCTCACCAGGTTCTGAGCTCTGAAAATGTGCTCAGCGAGGCCATTGCATCTCCTGCTGCTGTTGCCCAGATGCGAGATGCGGGTGGATGCAAGGAGTACTCGAGGGGAGTTAAACCTGCTATATGTGTGGTAAGGGACACAGTAGATACAGTTTCAGGGCTGAGGGAGTGAAGCTGTACACTGTCTTCTTAACTGGAGAAAACCAGAGGTTTCCCTACGTGTCCGGAGAAAGCTGTGGTGGGTACACCCAATCATTAATGGCCTTCCTTGGTGATTCATCATTTTGAGCTAACATTCAGGAGAAGGCTCCAAGTAAGGGGGCAAAGGGCACATTGACTACAAGAGGGGTTGAGTGTGGGATTAAAGAGATGTGTGCGCAGTCAACTGAAGCCTTTGTCAGGCCTCACTTGGAGATTTGTTTGGCCTGCTCATCTCCTTGTCAAGGGTGGCAGTGGCATACAGGGTTTGCAACCAAGGTACACCGGGCATCATTGAAGGGCTGGGGTCTTAGTCCATGAGGTGAGAGAGAGTAGAATGGGCCTGTGTGCTGGGCTGTGCCGAGGACTGTGAGACTATCCTCATGAAGCCTCAGCAGCTCTAACAGGCGTCTGCAGGGTCCATGCAGTAAAGATGTTTAGCTTGGCTGGTGTGTCCACAATGACACATCAGTCTAGCACAAATACTAAAACCACCAAGGGCTGAGACTTGTAGGGGTCTCTGTGATTGGAGGGTCCAGAGAGGTTGCTACTCAACAACACATAGGCACTCTCAGTGAGTGGACTCCAAAGTGACCTCGAAACCTCTCGGCCTGATAAAGATGTCAAGGGAATGGGTTTGCTGTGGGTGAGTGGCGATCAGGGGGCAGGAGCAAAGTCTTCCCTGATCAATCTGAACAGAGGAGCAGTCTCGAGGGGTCAAAGGGTGTTCTCATGCTGCTCCTCCCCGTGCACCCGTCTACCTGGTCCCACCTGAAAGAGCTGTCTGCAAGGTTTGCCCCCCCACTTCATTGGGAGAAGGTGTGAGGGTGACATGAGTGCATCCCTACCGAGGTAACATTTGATTTGCTTCCAAGGTGCCATGCACAAGGGCTTTGTGAGGGAAAGGGGGAAGCTCGCATTTCTACTTTCAGATGCCCGAGGTAGCGGGGGAATGGAGTGCTGTGCAGCTTCTAATGGCCGCATTTAGTGCCAGGGCAGCGTATATCAGCAGCTTGGCACATGCAAAGGGTCAAACAATCAGTAGTGCAGACGTTAAGTAGTGCAATTTAACTCAGCTATCAACATTCACGGTACATTAGAGCAAAGTATAAGGTCAGTAATGGAAAAGGATTTGGGTCCTTATAACCAGCAGAGGATAGAAAACCAAATAGTAAAGGCTCAGCAGCTTATTCAGTCTGGAGTCTGTTAGCTATCCGATCGTCACGGGCTTGTATGCCACATCATACCCTTGCAATGGCCTCTGCAAAGTGGCTTCCCAACACCCTGGCCCTCAACAGCACCATCCCCTTCGCCATCCTTATCACCAGATGACAGGTCCTCCTGGACCTCAGCTAAGACATCCCCCCTTTGTAGTGTGAGGTTTTGCAGGGCGTAGCGGACAACGATGATCTGGGACACTCTCTCTGGTGAGTATTGGAGAGCCTTGTCTGAGTGGTCCAAGCATCTGAATGTCATCTTTAAGAGGTCTATCGTCTGCCCAATGGTTGACCTGGTAGAGGCATGCAGCATTGTAGCTCTCCTGAGCATCACCCTGCAGATGGTAAACTGATGTCATCAGCCAGGCCTTCTGAGATATCCCTTGTCCCCAGGGAGCCAGTCCTGCAGTTGTGGAGGTCCTTCAAAAACCTGTGGCACCCAGGAGTGGGTCAGGATGTAGGCATCGTGAGAGCTCCCTGGGAACTGAGCACAAACACACAGGATTTGCCTTCTGTGATCACATAGCAGCTGCCCATTCCAAGAGTGGAAATCTTTCTTATTGGTGAGTGTGACTGGCTGTTGCCAGGGAGCTCTCAAGGATACGTGTGTACAGTCAATAACCCTTGCACTTGCAGGAAACCTGCGATTACTGCGAAACCCAATGCTCTTGCAGCCTGGATTTTGGGATCCAGGCAGAATTGGACGTTCTCCTGAACAGGGCATCTGTCATCTCCCAGAAGCCCTTCTGTGTCGCTGACTGGGAGGTGCTGTACAGGTTCCCCAGTGGAAACCTGGAAGGAGCCACTGGCAAAGAAGTTTAAGGCGGTGGTGATCTTTAATGTCACCGCCATGGAGTTGCCTCTAAGTCCTTGCAACCACAAGCTGTCGTGGAGAAGCTGGCAGATATGTGTGCACCCACATTCAGGAACATTCTAAGGTGCCTCTGTCGTTTCCTTTCACTCCTTTGTAGATAGTTGCACCACCCGCGATATATCCGTGTTCGAGCCAATGCCATTGCACTGGCCCCTGGTTACGAGCATCCTGACCTTCTTAAGGCCCCGCTGACTCTTGCTCCTCCTGGCGCTGTGCCAACCTGCGCCAGGCCCTCCCCCTCCTCCTCACCTAGCTGAGAGCCAGTAGGGAGGTAGGGTTACCTGGAGCCTGCATCATCTAAGCCTCAGTGGATCTGTGGACAAATTGCAGTGGTCAATCTACTGAGCATATCCCAGTCAGGTTTGCTCCCATCACTGAGCCTGCAAACCAGCCCTGTACCTGGCTTCTATTGAATCATGGCGTCCCCACCCCAGCCCTTCCCGGAGGAACGGAGTTGAGTGTTCCTCCTGATCATATATGACTGCACGTGAAGACATTGGTCTTTGACTGGGCTGATGACAGCCATGATCAAGAAGCCTCCCTTTGACACTATTCAGCTTGCCTCCATTAACCTTGAGAGCCTCTGTCACTGGATCGAAATCCTGGAACTCCCTCCCTAACAGCACTGTGGGTGTACCTATACCACATGGACTGCAGCGGTTCAAGAAGGCAGCTCACCACCACCTTCTCAAGGGGCAATTGGGGATGGGCAACAAGTCCTGGCCTTGCCAGTGATGCCCAAATCTTGTGAAAGACTAAAATAAATATATACTTTCTTAGATTTTTGGGGCTTTTCAGGCCCCAATACAAAAACCCATCCATTTGTGCAATGGGTGATTCTGCTTACTTGGTAGTTTCAGTTGACCAACTTGATGAGCTCACTCTGGTGGTGAGTAAAAGCCAATTTAGCCATATGCAGATAACCTCCACATCTAACTCAAGTATAGAGAGAGGGAGTAAGAGAGGGAGGAAGGAGAACCAAAGCAAAAAACTTGCATTAATATAGTGCCTTTCATGATCTCAGGATATCCAAAAGTGCTTTTCAGCCAATGAAATGCTTTTGAAGTGTAGTCGCCATAATGTAGGAAACCTAGTTGCCCAATTTACACACAGCAAGCTCCTATTTTGTATGCTCATATCAGATTCTTGTGAGGCATGTGAACCAAAGGCGTAGGTGGGAATGTGGAACTTGAAACACAAACAAATCAGCCATGATCTTATTGAATGGCGGGGCAGGCTCGAGGGGCTGAATGGCCTACTCCTGCTCCTATTTCGTATGTTTGTAAGTTCTTACAAACAGCAATGAGATAAATGAGAAGAGCATCTGTTTTTGTGATGTTGGGTGAGGGATAAATATTGGCCAGACACTAGGGATAACTCCCCTGGTCTTCTGCAAAATCTTCTACATCCATCTGAGAGAGCTGCCGGGATCCAGGTTTAATGATTCATCTGAAAGACAACATCTCTGTTAGTGCAGCACCTCCTCAGCACCATGCTGCAGTGTCAGCCTGGAACTTTGTGTTTTATGCGTGGCTGCATCTTTGTCATTACCCTGAGTTTATCCAGTATAGGGATGCATTCTTGGCTGAGAGCCCAGACATCCATTACTTTGTTGAAATAGATGCATCCCAGGGAAAACATTGTTTGATTGACAGCTCTTTTTCTCAGATCTATTCTGTCAATTGCATGATGCTTATTTGCACAAGGTAAAGATGTTCCAAGTGCTTACAGTTTCTTCTATATTAAATGGTCTGGATGATTGACACTTTTATGGGGCTGTAGTAAAAATAGCTTTTATGAATAAATGGTTTTCTTTTTTTAAAGCTTTTTCACACATGGCATTGTTACTATAGGGTTCAATGATTCTGTACAGAGTGTATACTGGGTGCATGGACATGGAAGTGCCATAGTTTGGCATGGAGGGTATGAGGGCCATTGGGGAGGGGGGGAGCGGCGGGGCAAATGTTGTCATGGAGAGGGCTTGGATGGGCCCTGCGGGGTGAGGTGTGTGTGTGTGCGTGTGCGGAGAGTGAGGGGGTGTGAGGGATGAGGGCTAGAGTGCTTTTCATCATTTTATTGACTTTATTCTAACTGGGTCAAAGTCCCAGAGTGCCAAGGTGGGCCTTTTAGGAGCTCACCACAACTTCGGGCAGTGGGTCCATCTCCAGTGAGCACCCAAACACCCCCACCCTGACCCCAGAACGAAAACCCCACCTCTTCAGGTGCCTTCTCCCAAGGCAGGAATGCTGAGCTAGGAAATTTCCCAACTCCAGCAACCAGCCCAGGATAATTTTCGTTTGCAAAGGGAATTGAGTGATGTGGAGTGATTGTGGGCCACTGGTGTTGAGATGCAGATCAGCCACAATCTAAGTGAATTGCGGAGCAGTCTCGAGGGGCTGAATGGCCTCCTTCAGCCCATTCTGATACTCCTGAAATACTCTGTTACCGGTGAAGCTCTTTGTAATGTCCTGACCTTTTTTTCCATTCGCTCATGGGATGTGGGGGGGGTCGCTGGCTGGGCCAGCATTTATTACCCCTCCTCAAATGCCCCTTGAGAAGGTGGTGATGAGCTGCCTTCTTGAACCGCTGCAGTCCCGTGTGGTGAAGGTACACCCACAGTGCTGTTAGGGAGGGAGCTCCAGGATTCTGAACCAGCGACAGTGAAGGGACATCCAATACCAGGAACCCACACTGTTAATAACACTTAGAGACATCTTTTTTTAAAAAAAAAATCAAATTCAGGTCGGAAACATAGCCGCAGTGCTGTTACTGAAATACCAATAATAATGAAAACAGGTAAAATACACATTTCATCAACATTTTGAAGGTTTTTACAAAAAGGTTGCTGACTGAATGATGTTTTCTCACAAGTACAATGCTAATAGAAAGTTTGCAAAAAAGGAAACAATAGAAATACAAGCAATTTCTTGTCAATAAACGGGTTAAAATTAGCTGGGTAGCTAAACAGAAGGAAGTTTGCTGCTCTGGTGTTTAGCATTGCCTGCTCTGGTTTTGCTACTGAATCTTACAGCTATTTGAATCTCCGCTCTTAAGTGCATGGAGCTGTTCATACCTATCAGTGCAACATTTCCCATTCAGTCTAATCCTAATCTCCACTGTAGTTTTAACCTCGGTGTATAAAATATTAAATACAATTTAAAGCAGTGTTATGTCCGGAACTGGAGCGAGCTATTAAATATTTCAAAAAAGCAACTGTGTTCTTGAATTAAAAATAAAACCCTGACCGCATAATTGAAGTAATAAAAAGCTTCACTCTTCGAAATCTCCATAAATTAAAAAAAGACACCATTTTTAAATTATGTTCCTCCGACCAATTTCATTCTGTGATTTGAAGATACAGCATGCTGAAATAAATAATGTAAAGTTTCTTGGCATAAGAGTCCCATTAACAAATATATATATATATTTATATATGTGTGTAGGAGTCACGAATCAGATTCAAATTCAAAGTGAAGCCAAATGTGGGGAGTTAGATGGAAAGAGCAAAGCAAATCTTTGTTGCTATTTGCTCTGATGTGTCTGTAAGATGTTTGTGATGTATGTTGTGTTCACTGTATTAACCTGTTAGACTGCTTGTCCGACATCCAGTACTGCAAGAGCAGATGTTTCCTCCAAGTAAATATTCGGAAGACAGAAGCCATTGCTTTCAGCCCCCAAGACAAACTCTGTTCACTCGCCACTGAGTCTATTGCTCCCCCCTTGTCCGAGACTGACCCAGACTGACCGCAACTTTGGTGTTGTGTTTGACCCAAGATGAGCTTCTGACCACGTATCCGTGCAACACTAAGACCATTCATTTCCACCTCTGTAACATTGCCCGAGTTTGCCTCTGTCTCAGCTCATCTGCTGCTGGAATTCTCATCCATACCTTTAACTTCTGGACTTCACAGTTTCAACATACTCCTGGCTGGCTTCCTGAGTTTTACCATCCCCTAACTTGAGATCACTCGAAACTCTGCTACCCTTGTTCTGTCTTTCACCAAGTCCAACTCACTCATCACCCCTGTGCTCACTAACTTACATTGGCCTGCACTTAAGCAATGCCTTGTTCTTAAAATTTCCATCCTTGTTTTCAAATTCCTCCATGGCCTTATCCCTCCTTATACTTTTATCCAAACCTTAAATCCCCATCAAGATCTCTGCACTCCTCCAGTTCTGGCCTCTTGAGTTTCCCTGATTTTAATTGCTCTACCATTGGCATCCATGCCTTCACCTAGCACTGTCCCAAGCTCTGGAATTCTCTCCCTCCTCTCTGCCTCCTGAACTCACTTTCCTCCTTTAAGACACTCCTTAAAACCTATGGCTTAGAGCAAGGTCTAGGTCATCAGAACTCAAGTCTCTTTATGTGGCTCAATATCAAATTTTGTTTGATAATGCTTGCAAAGCATTTTACTAAAGGTGCTATATGAATACAATTTTCATGCATGTGTATCTGTGTGCAAGTGGGTATGTGTCTGTGTGTGGTATTTGTGTGTGTATGAGTGTGTGTGTTTATGTGTGTTGGTGGTGTGTGTGTTGTGTGTGGGCATGTGTGTGTATGTGTGGGTATGTGCTTTTATTTGTGTCTGGGCATGTGTGTGTATGTGTGTGTGGGTATGTGTGTGTATGTGTGTGTCTGTGCTTGTGTGCATGTATGTGTATGGTGTGTGTGCACGTGTGTGTTTGTGGGTATGGGTGTGTGTGTGTGTATATGTGTGTGTGGCTGGCTCTGTGTGTGTGTGTGTGTGTGTGTGTGTGTGTGTGTGTGTGTCGGTCTCTGTATGTATGTGTGTGTGTGTGACTGTCTCTGTGTGTATGTGTCTGTGTGTGTGTGCGTGTGTGCATGTCTGTGTCTGTGTGTGCCTGTGTGTGTGCAATTTGTGGATATAATGGCTGAATATTAGCCCAAAGGCAGGGGGGGAAGCTGGGTTGGGTTGGGAGAGCTGTGCTTAGGGTGTAAATCTGGAAGAATAGGTTTCCCAAAACATCCTAAAGTTGTTAACTACAGGACATTTTGAGGACCTTTTCTGTCGGCTTCCCACCAACAGCCAGTCTGATGAAACAAGTGGTTGCCTGACGAACAAGAAATCCTACAGCACGAGTCTGCAGTTTAGCTGGGCTAAGAGCAGGCAGGTTAAGTGGGGATAGGAGGGGGTGGGGGAGAGATATCCAAGGAGGGGGTCGAATCCCATGGAGATTGTGCCTGAAGAGGGGAGCGCGCAAGGTGGGCGGAGGTGGAGGGCACAAATCTGTACCTCCTGGACCTCGGGTACTGCTATCTACAAAGGCACTTACCTTCTCGCTACAGCTGCCCTCACCTCCCTTCAGCTGCCTGGTTTCCTGAGGCCTGGGAAACTCCACTGGCCACAGTTAAACCAACAAACCAGATTAAATCAAAGGCTGCTTGCCCCATTAACAAATTTAAATGGGCAACCCGCCTCCAAATATTAATTACGCTTTCATGGGATGTGGGCACCGCTGGCCGGGCCTGCAATTGTTGCCCGCCCCTAATTGCCCTTGTGCGGATTGCTAGGGCCGTTTCAGAGGGCAGGTAAGAGCAACCACATCGCTGTGGGTCTGGAGTCACATGTAGGCCAGACCGGGTAAACACAGCAGATTTCCCTCCCTAACAGGACCTCATGAGCCAGGTGGGTTTTACAAAAATCAATGATAGTTTCATGGTCACAGGACGGAGATGGGAAAAATGGTTTCTCTGAGAGGATTGTGAGTCTTGGAAACTCTCTCCCCCAGAGAGCAGTGGAGGCTGGGTCATTGGATATTCTTAAAGCAGAGGTCAATAAATTCTTCACTAACAAGGGAGTCAAAGATTATAAGGAGCAGGAATAACACGGAGCTGAGGCCACAATCAGATCAGCCATGGTCTTATTGAATGGCAGAGCAGGCTCAAGGGGCTGAATGGCCTACTCCTGCTCTTAACTTGTCTGACAGCATTACTAAGGCCGGGGTGAGGCTTCGACCAGCAATTTTAAAAAAAATTAAAACTTTTAAAGTTCATGTTTAACATTTAACACTGACATATTCACATGAGGGGACATGTTTTCATTATTTTAAATACCTTTATTTTTATTGTTAAAAACCTTCAGCTCTCTGAGGCAGCCCTGGGCCTCAAGGAGCTTTGACCACACCCCCACACGTCCGCCCTTGAGCTCCTCCCGCCCCAATCCCGGTAGTGCTGAGCCCTGCAGCGCACATTTCACGCTGGCTGTTAATTGGCCGGCCCAGCGGAAATCCACGTCAGGACCCCGATCAAGGGGCCATGGCTGGCTTGGCGACAGCTCCTGGGCCTGTCCACCGCGCTCGCCTGACGAGGGGAAATGTCTGCCCGATGACATTACCCTGATGCCATCATCGTCCCTTGCACATATTATGGCCTGCTCATTGCCCATGTAAACCTGAAACTGAGCAGGCCGGGGTCGAGGTTGAGGTTTTTAAAATGTTAACCTCTGACCTGACCCCAAACCAATCACTCTTTAAAATTCACCTCAGCGTGCGTGTGTGTGTGTGTGTGTGTAAAGCGTAAATAAAGTGGCAACACCTCTACAAATCAGAGTCCGCTTGCCAACCAACCAGCACTCTCTTCTCACACAGCTTCCCCTGACATTGGTATCCTTGCGATTGTCCTGATGAGTCCAAGACGAAAAACTTTGACACAGCTTCTTCTTTCAGCAATAGTCTGTGCTACCATTCGACCATTTAAAGAGGGTGGTGATGTATGCCGGGGGGAAGCGTGAGGCATTTCTCTGCGGGGATTCCATGCAAAATTCCCACATTGATAGGGATCGCTGAGGTGCTGCTACAAGAGGCAAGAATGAAGCCTACGCTTGTGGTCTTCGAGAGGATGGTCTCTGACGCAGAGTGAGCAGTATATCTCCCTATCTGAGACCCCAGTATTTGCAGCTGCAATAAGCAGTCAGCAGCTCCTGGTTACAAATATAAACCAACCTCAGTCTGGTGGCAGGGGGAAGTGAATTCTATTTGAACGCTGAGCATAGCTTCCCCCACACGGTATCTTCTAATGTTAGCAGAGATTGAGCAGTAGGACTGCTTGGCAATTTTAAATTGTACTATTTATAGATGGAGCTCTACTGTAGGTGGTGCAATCTCAGACCGATGGAAGATGGCATCGTTGAGTGGGACCCCACAACACTCGGCTTCAGTGGACTTGGGTGCGATATAGCAGTTGCGCGGCCGTTTCCCATTGTTGGAATGCATCTGATGTTGCATTGCCCTGATGGTGATCTCCATTTAAGGAAGGGATGGTCTATTGTACTAAATTTGGCTACTTCTTGGCTAGCGTCATGTGACTCCATGTGCTGGGTCTGTTTATCAAACAAAGATATGACACTGGTGGCTCGACAGCTCAAGTAGGCTGCACTGATTTCCCACCCATCAACTCCTGGACTCAGTCACTCCATCAGCAACTTACCTCATTTGGGCAATGGTTTATCAGTTCTCAGTGGACTGTGGAGAAAACAAGAGAGCTGTTTTGATTTTGTGAGAAAGAGAGAGAGAGAGAGAGAGAAAGAGAGAGAGAGACAGAGGATTGTGCCAGCATGTCCAAGAGAACTGTTGCTCCAGAAATAGTATAGTCTGAGAAAAATCAATCCAATTTGTATTTCACGGATCAATGCCGTCAGCTTCCACTGTCTCCCTGGAGGAAGCTGTTCCATTCACTGACCGCTTTCTCATGAAAGAGGAGATTTGAACTTAAAATGCCAGACGGTAAACCCGTAAAAGAAAGATCTGCATTTATGTAGCGCCTTTCACAACTACCGAATTCTCAAAACAAAAACAGAAAATGCTGGGAAAACTCAACAGGTCTGGCAGCATCCGTGGAGAGGGAAACAGAGTTAACGTGTCAAGTCCCTTTGACTCTTCTTCAGAGTCCAAAGTCTCAAAGTGCTTTACAGCCAATGGAGTACTTCTTAAAGTGTAGCCACTATGATAAAGTAGGAAACGCAGCAGTCAATTTGCGCACAGCAAGCTCCCACAAACAGCAATGTGATGATGGCCAGATAGTCTGTTTTAGTGTTGTTGATTGAAGGATATATATTGGCTGGGGCCAGGGAGAAGTCACCTGGTCTTCTTTTGGAAGGTGTATGAGGAGGAGGTCTGGTGGTGCAGTGGGAAGTGTCCTTGTTTCTGAGCTCGAAACTCTAGGTTTGAGCCCCACTTCAAGACTTGGTGACCATGGAAAGTGTGTTCATGATGTGGTCAAACAGGTTGATTATTGATCTGCAAATCCATTGGATATGCCTTTGGCAGGCAGTAAGGTGGGAGAGTTTCCTTGTCAATCAACTACAGAAAGCAACGGCAAAGCACTGCAGTATCTTACCAAGCATAACCATGGACCAAACACAGAAGTCCATGGTAGCCAATACGCTTTCAGGGTACCAAGTGTGCCATGGGATCTTTTACAGACAGGTGGAGCCTCAGTTTAGCATTTCATCCAAAAGACAGCGCCTCCAGCAGTGCTCCCTCAGTATTGCACTGGAACGTCAACTTTCAGCTTTTGTGCTCAAGCTTTGGAGTGGGAGCCCTGTCTCAGACACGGGAGTGCTAACAACTGAGTTACTCCATGAGACCAGTCAGGACACCAGTTTTACACCTCACCCAATATTATTCTCCACTGGGATCCATGTGGAGTAAGATTAGGAGGAATGCAAAGCCACCATTACACCCAATCCTGTATGTCTCTCGGATAGGCTTCAATCTTATTTCATTTATTCTTTCGCGTGATGTGAGCTTCGCTGGCTGGGCCAGTGTTCATTGCCCATCCCTGATCGCCCTTGAGAAGGTGGTGGTGAGCTGCCTTCTCGAACCGCCGCAGTCCATGTGGTGTAGGTACACCCACGGCGCTGTTAGGAAAGGAGTTCCAGGGTTTTGACCTAGCAACAGTGAAGGAACAGCGATATATTTCCAAATCAGGATGGTGAGTGGCTGGGAGAGGAGCTCCCAGGTGGCAGTGTTCCCAATGTCCCCATTGCTGCAGATTTGTCCTGAATTTTCCTCCTCTTCAAGTGCAGTGTCCTTCCTCTGGTCTTCATGGTGCCCATGATTCACATATCATTGGCATGAGCCCGTCTTCAGCCACTCAGCACTGGAGAAAGGGGCATGGAGTGGCACAATGGCAGCCTCATCCCCTGAGATCCAGAGGTATTTGATGGATAGAGGGGCAATAAATCTGAAAACCCTGGCCACCATAAAGTGGGAGAAAAAAATTACACCAAACATGCCTTATTTCCTTGATCAGTTGCGTGTGAAGGATGCACAATGGCTGAAGCGACTCACCTTTGTACTGTCTTCTTCAAAGTTTTAAGCTGAATCTTAAAGGAGGAGATGGAGGGGGAGGCACAAAGGGGTTTCACAAATTCCAAAGCATGGGGTCTGGGTGGCTCGAGGCATGAGTGCCAACGGTGGGGTGAAGGGGGAAATGCATTTAGAGTCGAAACAATGGAGACTAAGGCGATGATGGGACTGGGGGAAGGGGTTACAGAGATAGGGAGGGACAAGGGTATTGAGAGATTTGAGCACACGGATAAGAATTTGAAATTGGAGATGTCGAGGGACTGGCAGTTAATGGGAGTCAGCAAGGATGGTCAGGGCTTGGTCCAGGGAATGGGCTGCAGAGTTTTGGATAAGCAGAAGGTTAAAGAAGATGAAAGACAGGAGACTATGAGTGCATCGAGACAGGAGGGAACAATGGTACGGCGGAGAGTTCCAATGATAGAGTGGGCTGAGAGGGCCGAATTTTCATTGAGAAGGTGGAAAGCTCGATTTGGGTAACTTTCTGATCCGGCAGACCCGTCTCCTTTAAGAGGGCCTCCACCTACCATATTTTTATCCCGCGGAGATGTGAACGGAATGGCGTCATGCCCATCACCTCCAAGGGCAGGCCAGAGGGTGATAACGGAGGTGGGCAGATGGCCGGGCTGGCAAGTTGGAATGCCCACCTCTGTCTACTGGGACATTGATGAATGCCTGGCTCTCAGACCCTCAACTCCTCACCCCTGACCCTCCACACATGCCACATACCCTCCATGCCACACCCCCCCCCCACCCATAGCCACTCACCCAGTATCCATCATGGGCAGGCCTCTGGATATCTCTGAAATGGACATTTAAAAAATTAACTTCTAACAATCTAATAGAGCTGTCACAAAGACACTTCACACTTAAAAAAAACTCTCATCTGTAAAGATAATTTTTTAAAAAATGTAAACCACCAAAACGGTCAATTCGATATAGAAACAAACACTTACAACATCAAAGACAGTTAATCCTTTAATAACTGATTAAAACTCTCAATCAAAATGTGAACACAGACCCCTGCTGAGGGAAATGGTTCTGGGCCTTTAGAAACTCAGCTAAGCACTCATAATAGCCCCAGCTATCAAAGACATCCTGGGAAATGTCAACAAAGAAGCCCATTGAAACTGAAATTTTAGTTGGCTTTTTTTTAAACTGCAGCTGCTATTGCATTTCCATTTCAAAACAAATTGTTTGTCAATTAATGGAGTCCAGCAGGTTCTTAGATAGTTTCTAAGGTTGAACAGCAGGGAAATTTTTTTCTGAAGCTAAAGCTCACTGCATATTTAAATATCAATCCATAGCAAGACAGGTGAGATTCTCAGCACAAACCTCAATAGTGTTGAATGCATTTTGGCATTTTTTCCATTGGGAAAAGTACTGTAATGCATGTTAACACTTACACAATGGTGGTTAATGTAATGGTCAACTTACCTTTGCAGGACAGAGCCTTATAATTAATCACTGAAGTAAACACATATCTAACCTACAACATACCATCTAACTATTGAAATTGAAAGGAGGTATTTTTTGTATTTCACAGCCAGTCAATTTAAGAATTCCAGAAGCTGGTGACTGGTTTTTATTTGGTTCCCCACTTCGGATTGGGGATGCCCCATGGATCTCGGCTCCTCCCAGGTGCCTGAACCACAACCCCTATCAAAACAGACCCGACTCTATGAAAATAGAGCAGGTTCTGAAATAGCCACCCCCGCAGTGGAGTAGGCAAGGGCAGGATCGCTGTGTGAAGGGTTGCTACCCGCACCTTTATCCCGGGGCCATAGAGATCCCTCACGATGGGTATGGGGACGGGAATCTCGGAGTCAGGTCTGGTCTGTCGTTTTTAAATCCCAACCCTCCACCACCATCCTGACACAGATGGAGGCACAAAAATCCGGGTGTGTGTGTTTATTGGAGCTTTATTGGGACTCTCCCTACCTAAACTCTGCACTGGGAGGAGAAAGGTCTTGGGAAGCTTGAATCCTGCAGTTGGTATGAGCCTAAGTGACTGATCAGATGGTTGAAAGCTCCTCCTGCCAGTAAGTTTGAGCTCTGTACGCATCCTGCTGCTCTCAGCATCCGATAACATAGCTCAAATTCCCTTCTGCAGAGTCACCGAGAACAACAGTCTATTAAATGTCATGCAAAATCAATTTTCTCCAGCATGTTTCAACCTTTTATAGGTATCCAAATAGTGTCCAGCCTTCACCTCATTTGCCAGTCCAGGCTGTGACATTAGCAGGCTGTGACATTCCAGAGCACCATTCACAAACCCAAGTTAGAAAGAAACCCAAGGATCATGTTGAGTCCAGTGACACAATTCTAATAATGAAGTGCAATAGAATTTCTACCCCAATTTACAAATCTTAATCTGAGGAGTGTAGGGATACTTGCCAGTGGGCACTGATCTGACGCAGTTTGGAAAGGGGCCATTTCGCAATTAGCATGGCGGGGTGTGGGGTTGGGGGGGGTGGTAGGGTGGGGGTTGGGGGGGGTGGTAGAGTGAGGGGCTGGCCTCTGAACCAGGGTTGCCAACTCTAGTTGGGTATCTTCCCAGAGGTTTCATCACATGACCTCTTCTCTCCAGCCACTCCTACTATTGGCCGCCGGGCATGTCCGTCCTCATGGTGCCTTATCCAATCAGAATGCAAATAGACGCTTAATTCCTTGATTGGATGATCCTTGACTGTCAGTCAAGCGGCCTTGTTTTCCCAAGTCTAATATTTGTTATAACTTGTAAACTGAAGTGGTGAGCAAAATGTTTCTAAAGGCGTGAATATTTTGACAACCCAATAATTTTTCTCCTGGGTTTCCTCACATCAGTGCCCCAGAAAGTAGTCTTTCCAATACTGGACACTCCAGGGAAATCCTGGACAGTTGGCAACCATAACGGTGGTGTTTAGACCAAAATAAAGTATGGGAGTGGGACTAACTGAGTAGTGCTAACAGAGACCCAACACAGACACAACGGACTGAATAGCCTCCTTCTGTGCTCCAACCATTCTACGATTCTATGTCAAGCTACATAGTAAGAACAGACTTAAATCTTGCTATCTGGGGAAAAAATGGACACGCAGGATAAAGATGCAAGCTCCCCTCCACCCCCACACCCCACCCTTCCCACTGTCAATCAAGAAGACCTATCAACTGGACACGAGAAATAAGACCACTGGATCATTATAGACTACTGCCTCCCTGGCAATCAATCATTGAATAGAATCATAGAATAATACTTCATTTTTTATTCATTCATGAGATGTGGGTATCGCTGGCTAGGCCAGCATTTTTTGCCCATCCCTAATTGCCCTTGAGAAGGTGGTGGTGCACAGAAAGAGGCCACTTCAACTCATTCCTGGGATGAAGGGCTTATTCTATGAAGAAAGGTTGAACGGGTTGGGCCTGTATCCACTGGAGTTTAGTAGAATGAGAGGTGATCCTAATGAAACGTATAAGATCCTGAGGGGACTTGATGGGTGGATAACCAGAGGATGTTTCCTCTTGTGGGAGAGACTAAAACTAGGGGATACAGTTTAGGAATATGAGGTCTCCCTTTTAAGACTGAGATGAGGAGAATTTTTTTTCCCTAGCGGATCATTAGTCTGTGGAATTCTGTTCCCCAGAGACCAATGGAGGCTGGGTCATTGAATTTATTCAAGTCAGAATTAGATAGATTCTTGTTAGACAAGGGGGTCAAGGGTCATGGGGGGCAGACAGGAAAGTAGAGCTGAGGCCACAAGCAGATCAGCCATGATCTTTTGGAATGGTGGAGCAGGCTCAAAGGGCTGAGTGGCCTACTCCTGCTCCTAATTCCTATGTTTCTATGTATTTAGCCAATCAGGTTTGTGCCTGCTCTTGGTTAGAGCTATCCAATCAATCACACTTCCTTGTTATTTTCCCATAGCCCTGTAAATTTTTCCCTTTTAATCATTTACCCAATTTCCTTTTGAAATTTACTATTGAATCTGCTCCCAATGCCCCTTTCAGGCAACATATTCCACATTGTAAGAGCTCACTGCATTAAAAAATAGCTTCCCCCTGCCTTCTCTGGTTCTTCTGCCTATCACTTTAAATCTGCGCCCTCTTGATACCGACCCCACGGTTACTAGAAGCAGTTCCTCCTTATTGATTCTATCAAAATGATTTTTGAATGGTCATGTCAAACCTCCCCCGCTAGCCTTTTCTGTTCCAAGGAGAACTACCACAGCTTCTCCAGTCAGTCCCACTAATGCAAGACCCTTGTCCCTGCTGCTACAAAGGGCCCTTGCCCCGAAGATCAGGCCTGAACCATTCAAAACAAAACCAAAGTGATTCAATTAGTCTCTCTCTGTTGTGACTTTATTCACAGTTTAACCTCTTGGAGTGCATCAGTGCAAAATAACTCAAGTTGGGAAAAACGGAGGTATTCGCAAAGTAAATGTGAACCAGTCAGATTCAGCTCAATGGAAGGATGTTTTTCCTTTTAGAAACCATGGTGCTAATCTTGCCTTGATTTTTGAAGTTTATTTCAGTGATCAACAAAAACCACGAGTTACTTCACTTTTCCACTCGTTGGCTTTGGTCCTGAATGCGTTTGTTGGGCTTTTATTAGCAGAAACCTGGCCAATCAGGATTCACTTGCAATAATGCTCATGTTGTTCATCTGAAGCAGCTTTACAAGCCACGTAACCAGTCGAGCAGTATTAAGGACTGAGGATGTTGATTCGGCTCCAGAGGAAGCTGGGACCTGCAGAAAGCAGATGGAGTGGTGAATGCGTAAAGGCCCCAACTCGCACACACAGCCATTACTGGATGTTGAAAGACAAACATACACTCATGAAAATTAGAACCAAAGTGCGTGCTCCTACGTACTCTCGAGTTTTGCAATCAGAAACAACATTTTTAGAGTTTTATGAATTTTAAGAATCTTTGATTTCTGGGCATCAACTCACTAAGACTATCAACAGCAGCCACCAAACCCATGACCTCTACCATCTAGAAGGATAAGGACAGCAAACACATGGGAACACCGCCACCTAGAAGTTCCCCTCCAAGTCACTCACCATCCTGACTTGGAAATATATCACCGTTCCTTCACTGTCGCTGGGTCAAAATCCTGGAATTCCCTCCCTAACAGCACTGTGGGTGTACCTACACCACATGGACTGCAGCGGTTCAAGAAGGCAGCTCACCGCCACCTTCTCAAGGGCAATTAGAGATGGGCAATAAATGCTGGCCCAGCCAGCGAATCCCATATCCCATAAATGAATAAAAAAGACGGACTGCAGCAATTCAAAAAGGTAGCTCACCTCATCACCAATTTTCAAGGGCATTTAGCGATGGGTAATAAATGTTGTCCTTGCCAGTGGCGCTCACATCCCAAGGGTGAATAACAATATGGATGTCAAGTTTCTGGGAGGTGCAGTGCAAAACTTATTGACGTCCTACTTGCCTACCTGCCCTACCCGATAAAGGTGATTTGGGCTAACTGGAATGTGAGACCCAAAGGCCACCTGGTTGGTAGTCAGGTTAGTCACTGGAGGGGTGTTTTTGAGGGAAGCAGGATTTTGCAGTTGGGATGCAGGCAGTAGGGGCAGTGGGTGTGGGGGCGTGAGGGGGCGGGCAGGGAATTCTGGGTGGGCAGAGGCCCAAGCTTTCTTTGTGGGGTAAGGAGGAGCAGGCCTGCTTCCCTGGACTCCAATATGAGTCCTAAACTTGCCTGGGTGTCCACCAAGTTTCCCTGAATGGAGAGTCTGTGGTTGACCCTCCACTAAGGGGACCATTAGAACTGGGCATATATCTAAGTGATAAGCCCCTGATTTACGTATATTTATGAGGCTCCTGTTAGAGTCAGGTCGATGTGGAAAGTCCCATGGCGCTATTTTAAAGAGTTCAGCGGAGGTTGCCTCGGTGTCTGGAATTTTGGGTACAGTCCTGGTCGTCACATCACAGGAAGGGCATAATTGCTCTGGAGAGAGTGCAGAGGAGATTTACAGGAATGTTTCCAGGGCTTGAAAACCTCAGCTATGGGGAAAGATTGGGAAGGCTAGGGTTGTTTTCCTTAGAACAGAGGAGGTTGAGGGGTGACTTAATTGAGGTGTACATGACTATGAGGGGCCTGGATAGAATAGACAAGAATGCCTCGTTTCTCATAGCGGAGAGGTCAATTACCAGGGGGCACAGATTGCAGGCGATTGGAAGGAGGATTAGAGGTGACATGAGGAAACATTTCTTCACCCAGAGGGTGGTGGGTGTCTGGAATTCGATGCCTGGTTTAGTGGTGGAGGCAGAAACCCTCAACTCATTTAAAAGGTGCCTGGATCTGCACCTGAAGTGCTATAACCTGCAGGGCCACGGACTGGGTGCGGGAAGGTGGGATTAGAATGGACGGCTAGTTTTGTTTTCCTTTTTCAGCCGGTGCAGACACGATGAGCTGAATGGCCTCTTTTTGTGCCATTACGTTTCTATGGTTCTATGTGTCCTGGCCAATATTTATCACTCGGCCAGTATTGCCAAAGCAGATCACCTCATCGTTCATCTCTTGTGGCTATCCTGACAGTTACAGATTCCTGAATTAGCTCTCTAATGTAAAATCTTTTTATGAGATTTTGGGAAGGATTGATCACTGTTTCCATTATACTCCCCACGAATCACGAGGAAAATGGAAACCAGGGACTCATCACTCCGTTAAATGTTTAGACCCCAGGCAGTAACCAGATGGACACCGAGTTTCAAAGACAAAACGACTCAGACATTCATGTGTGCCCAATTTTGGGAACCCAGTGGGCCCAGGGCAGATCCTACTCACCTGACTGGCAAGGCCTTAGGCTCCCCCGGAAATTAGGCCTAAGGCCTCACTATGTGGGAGAGGCAGTGATTTAAACTCAGTGGCGCAGAGGACTGTAAGGTCACGTCACTGCTAGCGTCACAGGAGGCACTCCGGTAATTGTGTTCAGAAATTAGGTTTGTAATTGGGGCCAGACACTGGGGGTGTTGGGGTTGGGATTGGGGATTGGAATTGGGGACAATTGAGAATCTTGGCCAGGAGTCAGGAAGATAGGATGCTTAAGCAGACGAAGCCTAAAAGAAAGAAGTAGAAATGCCACCATATAATCCTTCATATTCTTGATTTGGTCTCATAGTATTTCACAATTCCATGTTCCTCTCCTATCTACACATTTCCTTAATTCCCTTAGTGCACAAAAAAAAATCTATGGATCTCATTCTTGAATATACCAGGCAACTGAGCATCTACAACCTTCTGTGATAGAGAATTCCAAAGCTTTGAAATCCTCTGAGTGAAGAAATTTCTCCTCATCTCAATCCTAAATGGCTGCCCTCTTACCCGGCAGCTATGCACCCCTGGTCTAGACTCTCCGGCCAAGGAGACAGCCTCTCAGCTTCCGCCTTGTCAAGCGCTCTCTTAGAATTTTATATGTTTCTTTGAAATTGGCTCTTACTCTTCTAAACTCCAGAGAATTTTACTCAATCCCTCCTCACAGGATAACCCTCTCATCCCAAGAATTAATCTAGTGGACATTCATTGTACCATTTCTAAGGCAAGTATATCCTTCCTCGGGTAAGGGGAGAGAAACTTTAACTTCTTGGTTCAAGGTATTGCCACGCCAAAGTCCTATATAGCTGTAGCAAAACTTCCTCACTCTTATGCGCCAGCCCCCTGACAAAAAAAGCTAACAGTCCATTTATCTTTCTAGTTGGGATCATGAAGGGATGCGGAGATGGATGTGTGTGTGTGACTGAGAGTTCCGTTAATACCGGATGAGCAGGAAATTTCCTTCACTTCCTAATGCAGTATTCATGTAACTTAACTCCCTTTTAGTTGGACCTAGGTGATCCCTAGGTTTCCATAGTTTTGACACTGATACTGGCTGCTTCAGGGCTTTAAGACCCATATCAACCCATAAGGGCTTAATGCCCCCTTCAGATGGTAAGGATAAGGGATGGGTATTTTTTGTCCTTGCCCAATATGGCGGGTATGGAACTTTCTTGTTGGAAATGCGCTCACGGTTCCAGTCTGCCATATTGGGCCCTTGGTAGGCCAATTGGTGTCTCAATAACTGGTGCTGTTATTCTAGACCAATGCACCTTTTGACTAATATGGCAGGGGTAAGGTATTCTTGGTTTGGTCTCTCAGCATTTTGTGTTACCTGAGTTCCTTGATTCACCATTGCCATGGAAGCCTCCTGCATACTCTGACTCTACGACATATCTCAATACCCATTATTGTGTAAAAACTCCACTGAGTATTGTAAAAGTGGAGAATGGACCAAAGTTCCAGCTAAAGGGCGTTTCATTGCTGTTTCTACCAAGAGGAGGTTTGGAAGAACTCTACCTGACAGCAGCTTTCCCAATGTGAGCATCTTATTTAAGTTTGGGAAGTTAGGATGAAAAAAGGCCATCATGTCCAAACGTGGTCTCACACCCATCTTCCGGCAGATTTTATTCTTGTGTGTGAACTTTCCTTTCCCCCCACTTGCTGGAAAATGCAAGAAGAAAACCCCTGAGAACTTTGCCAGTTCAGGAGTCTCCCAATTAAAAATCCCTGCCTGGGTGGCTGGGAAAACTCTGGGAGTGCCCAGATCCACACGCTGCTGCTGGGCGGCTTAACATGCCTGGCCTTCTGCTGCTCAGCTCAATTAATTAGCGAATTTGGTGGCAGGGGCAGGCAGGAAGTCACCCGCCCTGCTATTACCTCATGGGGTCAAAAATGGCTCCATATTTAAACAGCACCTGGGCAGTCTTTCCCGTTTCCCCGGGCAGTGTCTTAAACATGCCCTCACCTCCACCAGGCAGTCTTTCACCCCTTCCTCTGGTCCTCCCCACACCCCCCCCCCCCCCCCCCCCCCCCACCCCAAGAGTCCTGCCTCCATCTGACCCTTGCCCACTGGTCCTAGCCAGGCCCCCCCCACCCCTGTCCAGCCTCCGTCTCACCCTCCCCACTGGTCATGGCTCTCGTGCCCAGCCTTGGCACAGCTGTGCTCTAAATGTATGTAGCAATGATAGTTTAAGAGGTAGGCTAAAGTAGAGCCTACTGACATCAAAGTTGTGGATGAGGTAAAGCTCACCCGGATGCGTACCACTTATATACAGTTGTAAAACTACATGTCCTAATTGGCCGCTGGCGGGGAACTTAATTTGGGGAGAGGCTGGGGCGGTGAGTTGCCTTATAACGAGCATTCATGAGTTGTTAATGAATGCAAATAAGATTCCCAGCAGCGCTCATCGGGAAACTGGGACTCACCTTAAAGGCGGGGGAGAAAAACATTCCAAACTATTTTCCCGCCATCAGGAAGCTGATTTTTTGACTCACACGAAATTAGTTGTCCTCGCCCGCCACAATTCCCACTGCTGGCGGGAGTGAAAGATTCCACACCAGAAAACGGTTTTCCACACACAATGGTAATGGAAATCTGGAACTCTATCGCCTAAAAAGCTTTGGATGTAGAGTTAATTGGAACTTTAAAGCCTGAGATAGACAGGGTTAATGGATAAGGGTTATGGCACAAGGCACAAGTCAGGAGCGTGATGGAACACTCCCCACTTGCCTGAATGAGTGCAGCTCCCACAACACTCAAGAAGCTCAACACTATCCAGGACAAAGCAGTCCGCTTGATTGGCACCCCATCCACAAACATTCACTCCCTCCACCACTGACGCACTGTAGCAGCAGTGTGTACCATCTACACAATGCACTGCAGGAACTCTCCAAGGTTCCTTAGGCAGCACTTTCCAAACCCATGGCCGCTACTGTCTAGAAGGACAAGGGCAGCAGATACATGGGAGCACCACCACCTGGAAGTTCCCCTCCAAGCCACTCACCATCCTGACTTGCAAATATATCAGCCGTTCCTTCACTGTCGCTGGGTCAAAGTCCTGGAACTCCCTTCCTAACAGTACTGTGGGTGTACCTACATCACATGGACTGCAGAGGTTCAAGAAGGCAGCCCACCACCACCTTCTCAAGGGCAATTAGGAGTGGGTAATAAATGCTGGCCTTGCCAGTAACACCCACATCCCACAAATGAATAATAAAATATATGGAGCAAAACTGGACAATGAATGTCAGCCATGGTCCTGTTGGTAGCGCTCTCGCTGCATCACAAGGTTGTGGGTTCAAGTCCCACCTTGAGGGCTTGAGCACAAAAACCAAGGCTGGTAGTCCAGTGCAGTACTGAGTGAGCGCTGAACTGTCAGAAGTACCGTCTTTTGGGTGAGGTGTTCAACTGAGGCCTCATCTGCCCTCTTGGGTGACTGTAAAATATCCCGTGACACTATTTTGAAGAAGAGCAGGGGGCTTCTCCCGGGTGCCTTGGCCAATATTTATCCTGCAACCAACATTACCCAGAACAGATAACCTGGTCATTATCAGGTAGCTGTTTGTATCAATTTGCTGCACCGGCATTGGCTGCTGCATTCCCTACATTGCAACAGTGACCACAATTCAAAAGTACCTCATTGGCTGTAAAGCCACTGTCACTGGGTCAAAATCCTGGAGTCATTTGGGATGATCGGTGGTCAAGATAAGCGCTATATGAATGCAAGTCTTTCCTTTTTAATATAAGTGGAGTTAAGGCGTAGATCAGCCTTTACCTAGTTGAGTGGTGGAACAGACTTGAGGGGATGAACGGACATAGGAACTTAGGAAATAGGAGCAGAAGGCCATTCGGCCCCTTGAGCCTGCTCTGTCATTCAACTAGATCATGGCTGATCTACTACCTCAACACCATTCTCTCCTGCTATCCCCATGTCCCTTGATGTCTTTACTATCTAGAAATCTATTGATCGTTGTCTTGAGCGCAGTCAATGGCTGGACCTCCGCAGCCCGGTGGGGTGGGGAACCCCAAAGATTCACCACCTTCTGAGTGAAGAAATTCCTCCTCATCTCAGTCCTAAATGGCTTAAATTCTGATACTGCACCCCCTGATTCTAGACCCCTCCCCCACCCAGCCAGGGGAAATACCTTCCCTGCATCTACCCTGTCGAGGCCCTGTCAGAATTTTGTATGCTTCCACGCAATCGTTTCTCATTCTTCCAAACTCTAGGGAATACAGGCCCAGTCCTCAATCTCTCCTCATAGGACAGTCCCAGAAACCAGCAGATGAATCTTCGTCGCGCTCACGCTCTTGCTTACCTATGACACTATCGTTTCACGCTCCGGTCTGAACAAGCCTATGGGCCTTCCTCAAAGCGTTAGCGAGCAGTGATACCTCTTTAAATTTTACAGCCTTGCGGATAGATTGTTTACAGAAGTTCTGTGCTCGTTTCCCTCAGAAAAGCCAGTTCCACCCGCGGAGATGACAGAAGCCTGGAATGTGTGATCTTCACTGCTGCAAGCAAAGGGGTGGGGTGGGTGGGGGACGGTTCTGATCCTTTCAATATGCAAAGCCCTGGCTCATTTTTAAACCACAGACTGCGTGTGAGCAACACAGCAACAAATACTGCTTGGATCTGAGAATCAAACAGTAAAACATTTAAATTGCAAATGCCTATCTTTTGCTGTGGAACCATTTTGGCAAGGACTCGATCGCAATTTGGAAGGGATTTCAGGTTTTTAATTTCCAGGACAGATTCATCGATTAAGTGCGACAACGCTCATATGGGACCACTCTTAGGCCCATATTTAAACGGGGAAAAATATTGCTTGAAATGTGTCATATGCTGGAAATCTTGAAAAGAGCTTATCCACATAATGATCATAACTGACAATCCATACCAAATTCTGTTGTTTGGTTAATAAAAGTTCTGTCTGGCAGTTTGAACTATCAGGATAGTTTTTTTTTTATGACATATAGAAGAATGTAAATGATTTTAGCAGCAAATGGCCTGGCACAAACTCCAGCTTTGAGCAATGTCCTCCTTCACCAGGCCAAAACATTCCTCCGCGGGTCAGGCCCAACACTCACATTCTGAAACAACCCAGGAAAACCCTGTTGTACGCAAGCCAGGTTACAGAAACCAAGCTTCGATCGTACCCCTGAGCGGAGACACGTGGACTTATCTGTCCTTTTTTTTTTGCAATTGCCTGTGTTAAGCGCAGAGATAATTGTAACGAACCAGATGGACTACAGCTAATAGCGAAGGCAGAGAACGTTCGAGTGTTTCTCCTTCAGGAAAGTGACGAACGGAGGAGGCCTGATCAATGCTTTTAAAGTTATGGAAGTGCGGAGAACGTTTGCGCTTTTTGTTTGCTCCTTTATGGGATGCTGCCATCACTGGCAGGGTCAGTATCTGTTGCCCATCCCTAACTGCCCTTTGAGAGCAGTTAAGAGTCAACCACGTCGCTGTGGGTCTGCAGTCACATGTAGGCCAGACCGGGTAAGGATGGCAGATTTCCTTCCCTGAGGAAAATGAGTGAACCAGATGGGTTTTTACAATAATTAACAATAGCTTCACTGTCACCGTTACAGAGGCTAGCTTTTTAAAAAAAAATTCCAGATTTATTAATTGACTGAATTTCAATCCCACCAGCTGACGTGGTGGGGTTTGAACCCACATCCCCAGCGTGCTAGCTGGAGGGATCGGCTGGATTACCAGGCCAGCGACATTGCTCCTACACCACTGCCTCCCTTAGTCCCCAGCAGCTCGCCATTCTCCCCCCGTGGGGGAATTCAAAACCAAGGGTTAGCGTGCAAGAGAGCGACTAAAATATCCAAACGGGAAATAAGGTGATTCTTTTTTCACACAGCGAGTGGTTAGAATATGAAAGTTGCAAATACAGGAAGTTGTTGAGGTGAATAGCTTTCAAAAGGAGATGAGTTGACTACATGGATTGGATCTTACAGGGCGCCATTTTCCCTGCTCCCCATCCCTTGCCCCCCCCTGCCCCCAGCTAAAGAGTTCAGGGGGAGCCTGCCTCCTGGATCCCATGGATCCTCATTGCCTATTAGTTGTGAGTGGTGGCCGAGTTGGTCCTGTAGATAGAGTTGATCCGCAGACACTTCTTGGGTGGAAACATTAAGTTTATTTGCAATCTACTTGGCAGCAACTACATGTGTGCTCTCAACTCCAACTCTATCTCTACACTGACTACTGAGGTCGCCCGCGCTTCTCTCCTATTGGTTACTACAGATCATGTGATCTTCCTTAACCAGCATTACTCTTAAAGGTACATTACACACGAAACAAAACCATAATTACTACACCGCCCACGATTTAATGCGGGACCAATTTAAGGCCAGGCTTTTGCTGCCATCTCGGGAGGAAGTCTCGCCTGAGGGAGCTGCCAGACAATCATATGTCCAGATGTTCTGCAGTCCCGGCAGCATCCCCAGGGTCAGAGGTCAACACTGGGACTATAGGCAGCCCTAAAACGCTAAGGAGCCCCGGTAAGTCCGCAGTCGGGCATATCAGTGAGGGGGGTGGTGGGGTTGGGGGGCTGGGCTCAAGAAGCCGTGTGGAAGATTAAAAGGGGCAAATGACCTGGAGGCAGGGGTGCTTCCGATGGCCCATGGAGGCCCGCAAAGCTCCCCTCCCTTTGCCAGCCACCAGCCCATGCGGCTAAAGCTACCAGGCTCCCTGCATGGCGTGGGCATCCACTCATCACAGGTACGCTACCAGCAGGAGTGGGTTGGGGCCTTGACATGGTCACTAATTGGGCCCAAGGGTAGGTGGGCCGCCTGACACACCCCCATAATATTTCAGACAGGTCCAGGGTGGCTGGGTAATAGATGGCAGGGAAGCTACCCGTTGGATTTTACCTGGCCCTGCCTTCAAACAGAGTGGGGTGGTGGTGGGGGGGGGGGGGGGGTGGTATGGAAGAATAAAATCCAGCCCCCTGGGCGGAATGGGGATGGAAGAATATCCCGAAAAGCTGAGTTGAGGAAGATGGAATGGGAGGAGACACGTGTGGAGCGTAAACATCAGTACAGGATGGTTGGGCTGAATGGCCTGTTCCCATGCTGTACATGTCACTCTATGTAATGATAATTTAGTGACATCGGATCACCTCCAGACATAAATGTGACCTCCGCTTCTCGCTGGAAAAGGCAGCATGTTTTGCTTATGAGTACACAGGCATGATACAAATAGCAGTTGGAAAAGTGGGATATTGTGAAAAATGGGATGGGAAGCACAAGCTCTTTCTTCCTTGAACTATATCTTCTGACCATCGCTTGGTCCATGTTTCTCCGCATGTCCAATGGACTCACCAGTCTAAACTTACATACGGCACAAAACAATCCTATTTATGGGCAGTGCACGCTAACCGAAATCGTGGCTAGGATGATGAACCCGCTACCACAGAGAGCAGCTGAGGTGAGTAGCACAAGATACATTTAAGGGGAAACTGGATAAGCAGATGTTGGAGGAAGGAATCGGGAATTATGGTGATCGAGTCAGTCACGCTCGAGACATGTGCAACACGTGGGCCCATTGGTCCAGTGGCCTTAATCAGTGCTGTGAATTCTAGATCATTCTATGCATTTGATATTTATCTGCTTTATAAGTTCCCTGGGACTATTAGATGAGTCTCTGAAATTCAATTGTTTCAGCTTCAGAGTTTAAATGGTTTTAATTTGAGCCCTCGTTATATTGTCTGATATTGTTAGATAGTCTGTGATGGGATTGGCAGTCTGCCTCTGTCAAAACATTTGTGACCTTTGTACAACCTTAAATCCTGGTATGAGTTTTGTGAGCCTCCTAAACTCCTTTTCCATGGCTCTAACATCATCTAATGAGGTGTCCAGAACTGCATGCAACTCTCCAACTGTGAATTCTGTATCGCTAACTGCTCTCTCTCTCTCTCTCTCTCTCTCTCTCTGCATCTGGCAAGTGCTGCAACCCTGCTTTCCCTGACAGATGCCTGACTCTGGCCAGCACCTTCCCTGTGCAGTGCAGCAAATAGCGTCCAGCTTGAGATCCAATTCGACTGAAGGAGGAGTGACATTATCCGGGAGAAACCTGCGTGAGTGGGCAGTACTCGGGAACACCACCGGGTTCAGAAATCCCCATCTCGGATTGTGTCCTAATGCAGCATTTGAAGGGCTTTTCTTATATTTATTCTTGGGATGTGAGCATCGATGGCAAGACCAGCACTCGTTGCCCATCCTTTCAACTCCCTGAAGGTCAATTTTAGGGATGGGCAATAAATGCTGGCATTTAAAAAGATGCCAGCATGATCGGACATGTTGAGCAGATCATCGAAAGGGTGAAAGCAAAATACCGTCGATGCTGGAAATCTGAAATAAAAACAGAAAACGCTGGGAAAATGCAGCATCTGCGGAGAGAGAAACAGAGTTGACGTTTCAAGTCTGTATGACTCTTCTTCAGAAGAAGAGTCATACTGGATTGGAAGAGTCAGGACTGGAAACATTAGCTCTATTCCTCTCATTTAAAGGATACCAACCTCAAGGATTTTGGTGCAAAGCTAAGGGGGGTGGGGCCTGGCCATTCTCACCAAAGGTGGCCAGAATTGGTCAAACTCTTCTGAGTTGGTCAAAGTTGTCATTTTCCCAGTGTGGTATTTCAGCGACTTGCGTTCCTCACAGGTGCCAGATGCTCGTTCCTCTACAGGGACGCAGGGTGCTGAGAGAAACTGAGGCAGCAGTTGTCTCGTGTGTCATAATGATAGAAAGGCACCAATCCCTCATAAGCGATTGTGCACGTTGGGTGCTCATTCCTTAATTCTAGGCACATGTGGACCTATATACATGGATGGATAGCTTGAGGACATCAGAGCTGTGTGCCTATGTCCTGCTTTTTTTTTATTTGTTCATGGGGGTATGGATGCCTCTGGGCAGGCTGCCTTTTATGGCCCATCCCCAATTGCTCTTGTTCAGAGAGCATTTAGAGTCAACTACATTGCATGAGTCACATGTAGACCAGACCAGGTAAGGATGGCAGATTTCACGGCAATCGGCATCATCAGACTTTTAACTCCAGATTTTTATTGAATTCAAATTTCACCATCTGCCAGAATCTTTGCACCAAAATCTTCGGAATACACATCCTTTAAATGAGAGAAATAGAGTTAATGTTTCCAGTCCAATATGACTCTTCTTCTGGAGAAGATTCATACGGACTTGAAACGTTAACTCTGTTTCACTCTCCGCAGATACTGCCAGACATGCTGAGTTTTCCCCCAGCATTTTCTGTTTTTATTTCAGATTTCCAGCATCTGCGGCATTTTGCTTTCTATTTTGGCTTTCCTAGGATTCGAACCCAGTCCCCAGAGCATTACCCTGGATCTCTGGAATACTAGCCCAGTGACAATCTCACTATGCCATCGAAGTGGAACTGAGGTAAGACCACATGACACACTTCCCTTAAAGTGATGGCATGCTGCTGTCCCTTAAAGGCATATTACACCAGCAGTGACAATTGCTTTCCTTCTTCCTTCATCCACTTCTGGTGACTTCACACAGGGATTAGAGTGGAATTTAATAGTGCAAAATCATAAGGGGCTGAGACCCAACTAAACAGCGAACATGTCCCTCAGGATCCAGACTTTCAAGCCTGAGTGTTTATAGGATTTTCTAAAGTGTCTGCTCTGGCCCTTTTAAAAACACCCTCATGTTTTCTGAACTGCACAGCAATGTTGGTTTCAACAACATCTTGCATTTAGATAGCACATTTAACATCGCAAGGCAGTTCATGGGGATGTTACCAGGCAAAAATCAACACCGAGCCACATAAGCAGCTTAGCAGCAAAGAAGTGGGTTTTAAGTCATGTCTAAAAACAAGGAGAAAAAGGGGTGGAAATGGTTATGGAGGGAATTCCAAAATGGTCATCAGCAGTGGTTTCCCCAGTTTCTTGACCAATATTAATCCCTCAACCAATAAATAGCAAAAAGTTGGTTGATTAATATCACATTGCTGTCTGTGGGGTGTTACATGCCCATTACAAATTGCTAAAGTATTTTGGCACATCCTGAGCATACATGAATGAAAGTCTTTTTTCCTGTGTCACGGCAGAAGATCATGAGAACATGGGAAAGAACTGGAATAGGCCATTCGGCCCTTCAGGTCTGCTGCACCATTCGACACGATCATGGCTAATCTGCTAATTCAGCCCATCGCCCGTACCATCCCCACATCCCTTCATTCCATTTGCATGCAAAAATCTACTGATCTCTGTCTCGAATCTATTCAACAGTTGGCCATCTGGACTGGAGGATTCCAAACACCTGTAACAAAGAACAAAGAACAAAGAAAAGTACAGCACAGGAGCAGGCCCTTCGGCCCTCCAAGCCTGCGCCGATCATATTGCCCGTCAACTAAAACATTTTGCACTTCTGGGATCCATATCCCTCTATTCCCATCCTATTCATGTATTTGTCAAGCTGCCTCTTAAACACCACTGTCGTATCTGCTTCCAGCACCTCCTCTGGCAGCGAATTCCAGACACTCACTACCCTCTGTGTAAAAACTTGCCCCGCACATCTCCTCTATAGTTTTCTCCTCTCACCTTAAATCTATGTCCCCTAGTAATTGACTCTTCCACCCTGGGAAAAAGCTTCTGACTATCTATTCTGGCCATGCCACTCATAATTTTGTAAACTTCTATCAAGTCACCCCTCAATTTCCGTCGCTCTAGTGAGAACAATCCGAGTTTCTCCAACCTCTCCTCATAGCTAATAACCTGCAGACCAGGCAGCATCCTGGTAAACCTCCTCTGCGCCCTCTCCAATGCTTCCATATCCTTCTGGTAATTTGGCGACCAGAATTGCACGCAATATTCCAAGTGTGGCCTAACCAAGGTTCTATACAGTAACCTTATGAACAAAGAAATTTCTCTCCATTCAGTCCCAAAGGGACGACCCCTTGTTCAGAAACTGTGATCCCAAGTTCTAGACTATCAAGCCAGGGAAAATAGTCTCCCAATGTTTACCCTATAAAGCCCTTAAAAATACCCCATGTTTTAATTAGATCGCCTCTCATTCTTCTAAATTCAATGGTATATAGGCTTGTCTACTCAATCTCTGCCCACAGGACAATCCCCAGAGCCTAAGAATTCATGGCGAACCTTCATTGCGCTCTCTCCAAGGCTAGTAAATGCTCCCTTAGGTAAGGAGGCCAAGCTCATACACATTACTCATGCTGTGAGCTCACCGATACCCCATCTAATTGCAATACGGCTTCACTCTTATACTCCAATTCCATTGTCATAAAGGCCAACGTACCTGATGGAAACATGGGGGTGACTAGGAGCACAGCGCAAGCCACAAACATTTACCAGAGAAGAAATCCCAGGTGTAAATAACAGCTAGGCAGCTGTGCATTCTGACAACGCTTTTGCGCGAGGCTTTTGTGGATAATAGAAATGCCAGGCGACAGGAGAGTAGACAATCGAGGCTCCGCTTTATTCTAAAAGACAACAGGACGGTTTCCTCAATATGACACGTGTGGTTTGTGGGAAGAAACATCTCTCACCCAGCTTCTTCATACGTCTTGGACGAGAAACGAATGCATTAGCCATTTTTATTTTAAGTTTTGTCACCCTTTGCTGTATATTCGGCCTCCTTATTGTGGTGGCTCACTCTTCATGTGTTCATTTCTCCATTGGTATCAATCTCCCCTGTAGCCTAATGGCCTTCTATCCATGACATTTAGTTCATGGATACATCCACGTCCCTTGTGGTTAACATCCTGTTCCACACGACTAGCGTGGACAAAGGGCGGAATTTTGTGCCCCGCGGGCGGGGGTCTGCCTGGCCCCATCAGGTGTAAAGTCACGCAAGAAAATGCCGGACGAGCGTCCCGATGTCATCGTGCACTTGCGTGACATTTCCCCCGGGGGGGGTGTGCGCAAAAGCCAGAAGCGTACCCACCGACAATCAAGCGGGTTATTAAGCCCATCAATGGCGCAATTGACTCCGATTTTTCGGTGCTCGTCCGACCTTATGGGCGAATCAGCCAGGGCGGCCTTTGTGTTTGTCATCAGACCTCATCCAAGGGCAGGATGGAATTTCCGTGATGAAACGAAATAAAAATAAATCTTTTTGAACAGCATTTTTAGCAGCTCTCTTTTCCGGCCATTGATTATGATGCATGGACGCGATTGTTCAGCTTTTAAAAACGTTAGTTCCCGCATTTTCAGGTCTCCAGCTCCCTGAGGCAGTTGTCTGCCTTCGGGGAGACTTTCTCTCAGCGCTCACCAACCGCACCCCCCCACCGCGCCCATGGCAATGCCACCGCCCGCCCGCTTCCCGCCCCCACCCCGGTAACGCTGAGCGTTTCAGCGCAGGTTTTATGCTGGCTGGCCGTTAATTGGCAGTCGGGGTGCCAATCGCGGGCAGCGGCCAATTCACCGAACCGTCGCGGGCCCGGCAAAGCTCAATCCCACCAAGGGTTAAATTTGATAAGGCCAAAAATACCCTATAGCAACCACCCAAAAACTAGAGCAATCATCCCAAAAACCACAGCAAGCAACCCCACAGAACCATAATAACGACGCTAAAAACCATAGCAACCACCCCAAATCCATGGCTAGAACTGTAGAACTGCAGAAAACTATAGCCACCATCCAAAATGACTATAGCAACCGCCCCAAATCCATGGTTAGAACCCCAGATAACTCTAGCAACCACCCCAAATGACCATGACAACCACCCCAAATCCATATCTAGAACCCCAGAAAACCATAACAACCAGCCCAGATGACCTGAGTATTCACCCCAAATCCATAGCAACCACCCCAAATGACCGTAGCAACCACCTCAAATCCATAGCTGGAGCCCTAGGAAACCATAGCAACCACCCCAAATGACCCGAGTAACCACCCCAAGTTCATAGCTACAGCCCCCGAAAACCAAAGCAAACATCACATGCGAAAGGATAAAAATGTACAAATCAGAATTCAAAGGGTGACCTTTTACGTGCGTACTTCCATAGTGGAACCTCGATGGCGAGGGCCCACAAATTCAGGAATTGGACTCATGAAATCCATGATTTTTTTCACCCAGTGGAAATTAGCCTGTAATCCAGAAGGCAAAAGATTGTTTTACTATTGAGATGTAAAACCGTGAGGAAGTGGGAAGGGTTTTTAAATGTACAAAATGAATACCCTTCTTCCAAGGCTATGCCCACTCTCAGGTACCCCTGGAGGAGGAGCACATGTGGTGCCCGCTGGAACACGTGAGGCTCGCCATGGCTGCTGGACACCAGAGGGACTGGAGTGCATTGTGAACACCATTTTGTTTTCGTTTGTTAAGTTTTATGTTTAGTCCAAAGTAGGGTTTTTAAGGAGCGACTCAATGGAGGCGAAGGAGATAGAGAGAAGGGAAGGGTTGAGGGGGAAATCCCAGAGCTTAGGACCCAGGCAGCTGAGGGAACAGCCTTAAAACAGCAGAGCGATTAAAATTGGGAACGTACAAGAGGCCAGAATTGGAGGAACGCAGAATACTTGGGTGTTGTAGGTCTGGAATGGGGTATAGAATTAGGGAGGGATGAGATCAGGGATGGATTTGAGCACAGGGCTGAGAGTTGCTGGGCTGAGATGCATAGAGTCTCTGTGAGTTATTCAGCTCTGACTTTACTTGCAGAATGCTTTTACCTTCACTGGTTTCTCACGCGGTGACAAAGATCTCTTCCCAATGAAACATTTAGCCGTAAAAGTTGCTTTTGCCGCAGTTTCCAAGAAGTCCTGTTTCTATTCATGTTTTTCATGTTAACAAGATCACTTGGAAGTTTAAAAACAAAATCTCTTCTGTGTTTTCTTTCATCTTCAGAAAGCCTCTATTGAATCTAGTGATAAACGGGGCAATCATTTTGCTCTGTCTCGCCCAATTAGAGATTCTGAGTTCCTCCAGGAGGCAGAAGCCTTTTTTCCCCCCAAATATACTTTATTCATCAAAATTTGTAGAAGTTCCCAGCGAAACCTTTCGAACTAAAAATTACAGAAAGTGCAATAAAATTCAACTTTTCCCTATACAACTTGTTCCACTCTAAGGTGCCTCAATGCAATTGTAATACTTTTGATATTTACCATATAGATTTCTCATCAGGCATACACCCAGAAGGTTCTAAACAGTTTCCAGCCCCTCAGCGCCCTATGGCTGAAATGCCTCTCATAACAACCTCCCTGCATTGCCCCTCTGTGGCAACTGCCCCAAACTTTGGTGCACCCCTCAGCACATAGACATGAACCTTGGGTTGTGCCAGTCTGCAACACTTGGTCACGCACAACTCTTTTCACTAGAAGACCAGCAAATTTCGGGAGGACCAGGGGAGCTGCCTGCTTGGCAAATGCAGGCGGCAGCCATGTTGGGGGCTGCCACTGCCTTGCCAAGGAGAGCAGGGAGTTCCTTACGAGCATGAAAGCTAAGAGCCATGCAGAAAATATGAAGGTCCAGCGGTAGCACTAGCACAAAATATCCATTAAAAAACAGTTTTATGACAAAGATACATCAACTTAATTAAGTTCCATGACAATTCCAATAGCTATGTAGTAACGTGCACTAGGCTATTTGCCAAAATAAAGTTTTAAAAATTCCATTCTACATCATGCAGGCCCTTTATCAAGTTCCTTAAGGAGCTTAAGGGGCTGGTGATTGGCAGCAAACAGATTTCCTGTTCCCTTCCCCTCCCTACCCCCGTCCTGCCTGCCCACAACCCCCTTCCTCGCCACCCCCCCCCCACCCGACAGCCAGACCTTTTGAAATTGCAAACTGTTCCAGAAGCATCAGGATCTAGAGTCTTCCTCCAGGATTGCAATCTTCAAAGCCCACCTGCACTGGCTCCCAAACCCATGGTGCTTAGCATCTGCTCCAGTAAATATAGAAGTTCGAGCAGGCATTATTTCTCAGCTTTGCAACAGCTCAATTCACGCTGAGACTGCAAGTCCAGACGTGATCAGAATTCTGTTTTGATGATGCCAGTGGCACTGGACAATGGGAAATATGTTTTTGCATATGAATCATGGAGTCAAAGTAATGTCGAATGCACTCTGAAAGTGGGTGGGGATCACCTGGGAACTCCTGCCCAGCTCTCCTGACCCCACCTCATGTCCCCCTCAGATATAAAGTGTGTTAAATTACTAAATAAATATGCCCAACCAAGCTGACAATGTATCTTCTTATAAATGCCACATTCAAAATATGCAACAGTACCGTATCCACAGGAGAATGTAGACCAGTTAACAACGTACTGGTGTTAGAATATGAATCAGTACTGGGGGTAGATGGACCAGCATTACAGCACCATGAACATTATATTGCTGCTATAACTGTTTAATTTCTTTATGATCAAGGGCGTGTGATTATAAGTAAGTTCTACATGTGATTTTCGTAACAGTGGTGTACAGTGCAAAGACCAAGTGCAATATGCTTCAACTTGTCTGTTATTTTAGCAAACCACTTAAATGATTCTGACAGAGGTCCTCCATCAGAAAGGTTGTGTTCCAAATCTTTACAGTGGTGGCACATGTGCCCAGCATTTACTGCTTTTTATGCGAGAAAATATCTTGACCAGCACTTTTTCGTAAAGGTGTCTATCCTAAGGGGTGCCTAGAAGTATGAAGATGCACACAGGAAAGCTCGAATTGAAAAATCAGCTATTAAGCAGCCACTGAACGGAGTGCAGTTACAATATGCATGGTTAAGCTCCACTTGCACTATGGGGACACTTAGTGGAAGGGATGGGACCTAATCTATCTTCTTGACCCGTGGCACTCCACAAAACATAACAGGGAAGTGAAAAATAAATTGAGATAGAGTGCCTTGAATCACCTGGGTACAGAATACTTAAACAGCTTTAATGCGATTGTGCACATAGGGCTGTGTATGACATTTATGTTTCCAGACAGCCAACCCATTGAATGGAAAGAGGAAGCGAATCCATGTGGAAACTGGCCTGGGCAATTATGGATGGAATTATTCCAAATGAGGCAGTGCGCAAAGAATATTAGCTAGACAGTGGGTCCAGATCCTCCAGAAACTCTGCAGGAAGTAGATCAGGTGACCCCATTTTGGTTCCTATGCTAACCTTGCTGATATAATAGACTGGGATCCCTGAGATGGTACATTGGGATGGCGTGCTAGTACCTCATGGTGCAGCATCAACTCTTGTCTGTCAGAGATGGGCAGAGGGCGTTGCCAACTCTTTAAAGGGACCGGAACTGGTACTTCACCAAAAGGAGAAAGACGGGTGTAACAGATGTAGGCTGGTGAAGTTGGCATCAATGGACACGGTGTAAAGCAGATGACAGATTTGCTGTAAGCCTGTCCTGCACTATTGGTGAGGAGCATTTTCACCTTCATTAATTGTAAAATTAACAGCGAGCGATATATGCAAACACATGATTAACCTGTTCATATGGTGGCCCTCTTGGCTCGACTTCAGTGAGTGGAAATAGCCCATTTCAGATAAATAGATTAACACCTCTGTTAAAATCATAGAACGTTTTATGCTTCACCCACTGATACCTCTAGCAATAGTTGGTAGGCCATGCTGGCTCAGTTGGTAGCACTCTCATTTCTGAGTCAAAGCATCATGGCTTCATATCTCACTCTGGACGCTTGAGTACCAGGTCTAGGTTGATATTCCAGTTGTCGCTGCACTATCACTGGTGCTATATTTGGATGAGATGTCAAGCCAAGGTTCTATCTTCCCTCTATGGCAGATGTAAAAGATTCCAACTATTTCAAAGAAGAACAGGGGAGTTCTCCCCGTTATCCTGGTCAAGGTTCATCCCTGAACCAATACCTACAAACAGATGCCCTGGCCATTATCACATTGCTGTTTGTGGGAGCTTGCTGTGCATGAATTGTTGCTGTGTTTCCTACATCACAATAGTGATTACACTTCGAAAAATACTTCATTGGTTGTAAAATGCTTTGGGATATTCAGAGACCATGATGGGCGCACTGTAGGAATGCAAACCTTCCTTTTGTTGAAAGTTCTTACTGACCCTATGGACTGCAACAATTCTTAATTTGTGCGTTCCTATATTTCCATGAAGAATGCCCAGAATCAGGAAGAGCACATCTTCCCTCCACTCCTCATCATTGAATAGAGTTTGTTGAGGGCGTGCATCAACTTTTCATTGTTTTCTTCAGTACAGATGAAGATGATGGGGAAGTTTGTTATCCATTCTGCTTGGGTTTCAGTTACTTAATGCTAATGAAATGAAGGAGTGGACAGGACTTGCTGCATGGTTACGACCCCAGAGAGTCACCAGGCTGCAGCGATGTTGGGTGTCCCAGGAGGCACAGACTGCTCTTGCGCCCAATGTCCCAAGAGCCCAAATCATTGGAAAGATGGTGTCTTCCTCGTGTTGCTATCAGGCAACCCTCATGTCAATTCGAGTGGGAATTGGTGTCAAGTGGCAGCGATCCACCTCCATAACGAGGCTGGAAATTCAGGCTCCCTGATACCTTCAGCAAGTGGGTGGATTTTACACTAACTGATGCACCCCACAAGTGCACAGCTCCTCCCTTAGGGAGGAAGGAAGATCTCAGCAGAACGTCCATGGAACCATACCATCACTCATGGAAGGGTAGAATTGGACAGTGCAGCAGGAGGCCATTCAGCCTATCGTGCCCATGCTGGCCCTCCATGATTGATTCGTTATTTCCATTTCCCCTTCCTATTTCTCCAAACCCCTTTGTTTCTCCTTTTCAAATTTTTACCCATATCCCTTTTAAAAGCTATTATGGATTCTACTTCCATCACTGTCGCTTGGTCTGACATTCCATGTTCTAACATCCCCTCGGCATCACATAGGAAATGCTCCTCTCATTCCTTTCAAGATGTCCTTAAATTTAAGGTCAAATACAATGCCAAGGTTCCAAGCAGTCTAGCTCATCCTCAGCCAGTAGAAGTGCTGCCAAAATAGGCAGCTGGCAATTTGAATGTGCAACTATAAGTATCTTAGTTGTTTCCAAAAGGACACACAGATGAAAGTGCTGTTGAAATGGGGTGGTGGGTATTGGGTGTGGGAGTAATGCAGGAACTGAGCAATACAAGGAGATAGTCGGAGATGGCCCTTTCTATTAATGAGATCATGGGAGTCGAGAGGCCTTGCGAGATACCAAGGCCAAGGGGGCGGTCATTAATACGGCTAGGAGATTTCACATGGAGGGAAAGACTTAGTGGGTGGGTGTGGGGGAAAGGAGGGCAGTGGCATAAGAGGGGAGAGGGCAAGGTGACCAGAGATGGAGGTTGATGTCACTGAGGAATCACTCAGTGGTAAGGCGATACTTGGTAATGGTATGTATGTATGTGCGTGTGTGAGTACATGTGTGTGTGTTAATAAGATCCATGGCAGTTGGTGAAGCTTTTCTTTACTGACAGATTTTATTGACTTGTTCAGTCTCCACAGCTCTCCTTCCACACAATTCAGTGTCCCAGCTATCCCCTATCTATACCCTTTTTATTAAAACAAAAATCAATAAATTAAACAAAAAATCAATAAATTAGCGGGGTGACAGCCCCTGGTGGAGGTCCCCTATTTATATGTGCTCAAAGACAATTAATATCCATCACCAGTTTCACTTAACCTTAACAATACAATTGACATTCACACTACCTTAAAATGCAATTGACATTCACACTACCTTAACAATGTAATTGATAAGATATTAACGTGTGTGTGTCTGTGTGTGTGTCTGTGGGCTGCTATAATAGAACATGCGGAGGAGGTTGTCGTGGTAATGTCACTAGACTAGTAATCCAGAGGCCCAAGCTAATGTCCTGGGACACAGGCTCAAATCCCATCACATTGCTGGTGGAATTTAAATTCAATTAATAAATCTGGAATTGTAAAGCTGTCTCAGTAATGATGACCATGCAATTGTTGTAAAAACTCATTTGGTTCACTAATGTCCTTTAGGGAAGGAAATCTGCTGTCCTTACCTGGTCTGGCCTACATGTGAATTCAGACCCACAACAATGTGGTTGGCTCTTAACTGCCCCCTGAAATGGTGTGGCAAGCCACTCAGTTCAAAGGCAATTAGAAATGGGCAACAACTACTGGCCTTGCCAGCGATGCCCACATCCCACGAAAAAATTTTTTAAATGCTGGGAATTTGGCATGGACTTTAGTTGATCATCTCAAATTCATTGAACATTTGATTCCTGTCAAGCAACCTCCAGAGGGCCTGGAGGCTGAACCTGTGTTTTAATGTTGCTTTTAAACAAATATTCCACCCAAGCTATTTAATGAAGTCTCGTGTGAGACCTGACATAGTGAAGATGCAATAGATCGGCAATCATTTAACCTTAGTCTTTTCTCCAAGTCCTACCTAGGCTGATAAGAGAAATTGGCTATGTGTGAGTGTATGTGTATGTGTGTGGGTCAAAGTCATTATGCATACTTGAGGCCGAGGTGGGTAGATTTTTAGGCAGGAAAGTGGAATTGATGTGGAAGTTCAGCCTTGATCTTAACTTCAGCCTTTTATCCTGCCTCCAGGATCCTATGTCTCTAGAGTTTTTCAGGCTCGAGGGACTGTATAGCCCACTCTTTAGGAGAAGGATCCAGTACATTAAGGGTTAACCTGAGACCTAATGTTCTCATTAGAGTGATGGAGATTGAGGGGCGACTTGATAGAAGTTTAAAAAATTATGAGTGGCATGGACAGAGTAGATAGTCAGAAGCATTTTCCCAGGGTGGAAGAGTCAATTACTAGGGGACATAGATTTAAGGTGAGAGGAGAAAACTTTAGAGGAGATGTGCGGGGCAAGTTTTTTACACAGAGGGTAGTGAGTGTCTGGAATTCACTGCCAGAGGAGGTGGTGGAAGCAGATACAATAGTGGTGTTTAAGAGGCAGCTTGACAAATACATGAATAGGATGGGAATAGAGGGATACGGACCCCGGAAGTGCAAAATGTTTTAGTTTGACAGGCACTATGATCGGCGCATGCTTGGAGGGCTGAAGGGCCTGTTCCTGTGCTGTACTTTTCTTTGTTCTTTGTTGGGTACAGTACCACCCACAGGTGATGTAAGAAGGCACCTGACCTAGAGCTTAGGGCAGCAGTGTAGAACTAGGTAGCAAACGAAAGGACATGCCATGAGTCCTCTCCATGCCTGCACCTTCTGTGTGTGTGTTTATATATACATATATATATATGTATGCAGTGGGATCAAAATCCACATCCTCTGTAAAAAGACTGCAGAAATCAAGAAAGGACCACCAGCAATGAATTTCAGTTCCAAAGAAAAACTGACTCTAGAAGCAAAAAACTGTGAACACTCACCTGAAAAACTCTAGGGACATAGGATCCTGGCAGCAGGATAAAAGGCTGAAGTTAAGCTCAAGCTGAAGCCTCCACTGGATCCCTATGGCTGCTCATAAATGTACTGCACTCAGCAGAGGGGCACCTGTGTTCTATTCAGTGGAGAGGGTGAGTTGCATGGTTTTATGGAGGTGCAGTTTTCTTCTTTTAATTCCATCACTGGAGATGTAAGCAGCATTGCAATGTTGGAGTCACTGTAGTTTCTTAAAACTACCATCATGGAACATGGAATCATAGAAACATTCAGCACAAAAGGAGGGCAATCCGCCCATCATACCTGTGTTGGCCCTTTGACTGGCCCTCTGGTGTTAATAGGGTCCAAGCCAGATGGTGAAGTTGAAATCATAATGCAGAGCTTTTCTTTATTGAGAGAGCTTATTGACTTGTTCACTCTCACAGGTCTCCTCTCACACAACCCAGTGCCCCAGCTATCCCCTATTTATACTCTTTTTTTAAACAAAAAAAGGGGGTGATGGACCTGGTGGGGCACTGTAACTAAATCAAAATTGTGAAAGAAAACTTAACTAATTAAATCAAACTATCAATTCCTGGAGTGATGATGCACCCCAAACCCCTATTTATATGTGCTCAAAGACAATAAATACCCATCACCTGTTTCTCTTAACTTTAATAATGTAATTGACATAGCATTAACATCTGAAAGTGCTATCCAATGAATCTCACTCCCCCATTCTTTCTCCTGAAAATGTTCATGATTTAAATGGTTTATTAGCAATCATGATTCATATGAATGTACAGAATATAAAGGACCATTGACCCATCTAGCTTATTCCACAGAGCTGGGATGTCTTACACATCACGATGAATATACTCCCAACCCCACCAGCCATGGATCTTTGGGAGGAATAGAAACAGAAACATTTTAAAACCTGGACAATTGGCGGGAAAATAAATCCAGAAAATTACTCTCTAAGCCCCTCAGGCAATTTAACCTAGTCCTGAAGACCACTCTCCTTCAGTTCTCTGCCTTAAGGCAGGTCCAACCCATAGTGTCACAATCTCCACCATGGATTGGGCGAGGAGGCAGGTCTCCAATCCACCCCAGCCAGAACAGGGATTGAATCCCATTCTTTTGGCACCAATCTGATCCACGGTAGCCGTCTGACAATCGTTGGGTAACTGAGACAACCAACCACCCAAGGAGTCTGAGTTGTTGTGGAAACATATGCTTTTACATGCATGCTGTAGTCTGGTGCCATGGGCAGTGATGGTAAAGGCTCCAATTTCTTCTATTACATGATTCACCAGGAATCTCTCCCACTTTCTATTGGCATTGGTTGGAATGATTTTCAATTCAATATTCAACTTGTTTGGCCAGGTTATGAACCTGCCTTCCTGGGTCATCAAGTCCTGGGGTGGGTCTCGGACCTGGAGCTACTGGCTCAGGGGAAAGGATGTCATCCACTGTGCCATGAAACCCCTGGAGACCCCCTAGCCCTGATTAATGTTATACAGCACTTATTTCTCATATATGGTGATCTCTGACTCAATAAGGACAATGGCCTGTTCAAGATCTTGCTGTATAATTGAGATACAGTTTGTTGTGTTATAATCTCATCTGATGTTATTGCTGGACAAGTCAGATCCCACGGTGGAAACCAGCTTGATAGATACCAACTTTTATTTTTTGTTTAGAAATGTGAAGGGCGGTTACTGAACAGAGTCACAGGAGTCAGCTGATGAACTTTTAACAAAAGAACAAAACTTTTATTAAGCAAGAAAAAATTAATTATATTGCAATACTCCTTCACAGATATGTACAGATTCATAAGGATAACACCAGTTACAAAAGATATCTTATGCTCTAATGTTCACAGTAAGTACACAGTCCATGTAAACCTGTACTCAGGCACACCACACTCTGAAACCAAGTGACCGTTGGCACCTGAAACAGATGCTATGGATCCCTCATCGACTCCCCCCTAACGCTTGTCACACCATGAGCCAACCGCTCTCACCGAACTCCACTTTTCACAAGAGGGTTTACAATCTCCACTATCGAAGAACTTGCTTTGGATTCTTCTCCCAAAGGACGCTTTCTCTCAGATGCCTTCCACAAGGGCCCACCTCCAGGGTTTTGAACTCTCCATCCAATGTTCCTCTACCCTAGATCATTCAAGCTTCCTTCCACACTCTCTCTCTCTGACTCAGCCATGCCAACAGAACACCACTGCTTCACATGCCCATTGTAAAGAGTTACTTACCTTTAGCTGTCTCCCTGGATCTTTTGGCTTCTCGCAGACCTATTTTGCTTTAAGTCTACATCCTGCAGCTTTCTCCCTTTAAGTTTGGAGTCTTCCTCTCTGCTCTTTATTTTCACTTCCACTGAACAGGATCGTTTTCCAAATTTCTATTCTTGTCCTTTGACTTATCTTAATAGGCTTCTTGGGGCCTTTCTCTTTCTCCTTTAGGACCTGTACCCTGCAGTTCCCTCTGCCAGTAGTCTGCAGACAACTTAGAATCTCCCTTGAGATCCAGGGCTCACTTGACATTCATTGATACTTTAACTTTAGAGCAACTCATCTAAGATTCTTAGGCTTATTTCTCTCAGCAATCTGTTAGTATGTCAGCTGGAGAGAGACTGAAACTGCTTCCTCCACCTTAGAGCATAATCTCCAACTGAACTCAAACTGCTTTCAGTTTCTCCCTGTCTCCATGTGGGCCTCCTTCCGCTGGCAATAGCCCAGTTTTTTTTACCTTATGTTTGTTTTAACTCCCCTTCAAGAGTCATAAAACCTCAATATAATGTAGGCACCTTTTAAAGTGAAACTAAAACTCAAGTTCCCCCTCCTTTCTTAACACACAAATGCTGAAACACAAATTAAACTTAAACTTAAAGCTAAAACTCATTCCTAACACCCACAAATACAAATATAGCTTACTTAAACTATCTCTAGTTCCTAACAGTTGTAATATGCCGTTAATGGATTGCAGCATGACATCACTTGAAAGAAAGTGTGTCATGCAATCCAGTTTTAGTTTCACTTTTGCTTTTCAGACAAGCCCTGTTCCTGATGTGTCTTCAAGTTTTCTATCCATGTGTATCGGTTCTCATGTGCCTTGTCTAAATAAATGACCCCACAACGTGTTTACCCAATCCCTTATGAGTGAATGGTGCCTTTATGTCTTGTTAAAAACACAACACAAATCATGCATTTAATAGGTTATGAAGAGATTCGAGAGGCTGAATGGCCTTCTCATATTCCTACATAGTTTTCACAGATTGACAGAACCTCATATATTTGCCAATTAAATTAACTAGTGAATTTTTACATAATCTTTGACAGTACTGGGACATTCCAATAATCTAGCCTGATAGAAACCTGATTTGTGTGAAACCTTGGTCATGTTTGTAAATCGACATGATTTAAATCTCCAGGACCTTCATCAGTCATCCAGTCATCTGGTTTCCATTAGAACAAAACCTTTTCAATTGTAAACACATACAGTACAGCACAAGTGATCTGGTCATTCAGATGCATGTTAGCTACTGTATATATCATGTTAATTTATGTAATGTATACTCTTGCCCATTTTGTAACGAGGATTGTCCACACACAGAATGTCCCAAAGATAATTGTTAGCTGAGCAGAAAAGCATGAAATATGGAGCTGATTAATAGCAGATTTTCCCCAGTGTTGTGTCCTTAGACCCAAATCAAGTGTCTCCCAGCTCATTCTGAGTCTTTGGAGCAAGGAGTGAAGAGCAAGGGTCAGGTCAGTGTCTTCTCCACTGGGATCAAATGCTTCTGGGCATCTGGTCCTCTTTCTGTGACCTTGACTTGAGGGTTATTCAGTTCCCAATCATCTGAGTTTCATTGGCTCAAATCACTTTGGAGATGACATTCAATGTCCTTGCAATCTTCTTTCAGGTATACTTTTCCAGCTAATGTGCTTTACTTTAGTTCTGCAATGATCTTTCCTAGTGTTTCCCAGCAGCTTATTGGCCTCTCTCCTTGTCATTGTCCGCTATTTTCTCCTTATATGCAGGTCCAGCCAAGCTGATCGTTGTATACACACAGACATTTGAGATTCATCAATGTTACCCTACGATTTGCATTTCAATTTTGAACATGGTAAGCCACATTTCACTTGCATAGATTCAGCACTTGAATGCAGGAAAATAACCACACCACATTATATTAGTCAGATTAGGTTACAGGGTAACCCCAAGTCTGATGATTTTACTTTAAACTAATTAAACTTGGTGCTTATTGCTTGGCGTTGTGAAATATGCATGTCAGTCTTCTCTTGAGGAAGGCCTTCATAACTGACTTGGAACTTAAATCACTTGGAGGTTTCAGCAGCACCTTCCAAACCCTCGACCCCAGTCACTGATAAGCAGAAGGAAAGCAGGAGCAATTAAACAAACACCATCACCTCCCAAGTTTCCCTCCAAGTCATACACCAACCCAATGTGTATCATTGTTCCTTCATTTTCACTGGGTCAAGATCCTAGAACTCCTTAATAGCATAGTGGGAGAAAGTTCACCACAAGGACTGCATGACTTCAAGAAGAAGACAAGGAAGGAGGTTCTGCATAGTAAGCATGAGGAGCTAGGCACCAAATTAATAAACAGAACCTTAAAGGTAATAATCTCTGGATTATTACCTGAGACACATACAAATTAGCATAGTAAAAATAGGATTAGAGAAATAAATGGGTGGTTCAAAGGTTGGTGTGGGAGAAATGGACTCTGGTTTGTGGGGCACTGTCACCAGTATTGGGGAAAGTGGGGGCTATGCTGTTGGGATGGACTACACCTGAACTATACTGGGACTGATGTTCTAGTGGGCCGCATAGCTAGGGAAGTAGAGAGGGCTTTAAACCAAATAGTTTGGGCAAGGAATCAAATTTGGGAAGATGTGGTAAACAAAAGGGTAGAAACAAGGCAAGAGAAAAAGGTACTAATATGGGAAATGATAAACTAAACATTACCGGAAGGGATAGAGAGTACAAATCTAAGAGTAAATCAGAACAGGTCAGGTATTACAAAAATAATTAAAAGATAAAATTAAAGGCTCTGTATATAAATGCCCGTAACTTTGAAAACAAAACAGTTTAACTGAAAGCACAAATAGAAATAAATAAGTATGATCTAAGAACCATTACAGAGACATGGCTGCAGGATGACATAGATTGGGCCCAGAATGTTGAAAGGTATGTGACATTTAGGAAGTACAGGAAGCTAGGAAAAGGTGGAGGGGTAGCTCTGTTAATTAATGATGCTATTAGAGAGGGATGACCTACATTCAGGAAAACAGAGTGTAGAAGCAGTTTGGGTTGAGATGAGAAACAGTGAAGGCAAAAAGTCACTTACGGGAGGGGTGTACAGGCCTCCTAATTGTAACCACATGGTAGGACAGAGTGTAAAAGAAGAGATAATGGGAGCTTGTCAGAAAGGTACAGCGATAATCATGGGGGCTTTTAATCTACAGATAGACTGGAAAAATCAGATGGACAAAGGTAACCTAGATGAGGAGTTCATAGAATGTTTTCGGAATAGCTTCTTAGAACAGCATGTATTGGAGCCAACTACAGAGCAGGCTATACTAGACCTGGTACTGTGCAACAAGATGGGATTAATTGATAACCTCATAGATAAAGCACCCCTAGGTAGCAGCGATCATAGTATGATTGAATTTTACATTCAGTTTGATAGAGAGAAATGTGGGTCCAGGATTAGTATTTTAAACTTAAATAAGGGCAATTATGAGGGCATGAAAGCAGAGCTAGCTAGAGTGAACTGGCAGTTAAGAGGACCATAGAGATGTAATGGCAGATATTTAAAGGGATGTTTCAGAATAAACAAATAGATACATCCTAACGAGAAAGAAAAATTCCAAGGGAAGAACCCGCTATCGTAAGTTAACTAAAAAAGTTAAAGACAGCATCAAACTTAAAGAAAAAGCATATGGTTATGCAAAGGTGGGTGACAGGTCAGAAGATTGGAAAGAATATAAAGAACAGCAAAGAATGACTAAAAGATTAATAAGGAGGGGAAAATTAGAGTGCAAGAGAAAGCTAGCTGGAATTATAAAGACGGATAGTAAGAGTTTCAATAGATATTTAAACAAAAAAAGAGTTAACAAAGTGAGGGTTGGTCTTATAAAAGGTGAGTCTGGGGAGTTAATCCTGGAAAGTAAGGAGACAGCAAATGAATTGAACAGGTATTTTGCATCAGTTTTTACTATAGAGGATACAAGTAACATCCTGGAAATAGCTGTAAATCAGGAAATGGAAGGGAGGGAGGAACTCGGGAAAATTACAATCACCAGGAAGTGGTATTGAGTAAATTGTTGGGGCTGTGGGCTGACAAATCCCTGGGTCCTGATGGACTTCACGCTGAGGTCTTGAAAGAAGTGGCTAGTGAGATAGTTGATGCACTGGTTTTAATTTTCCAAAATTCCCTAGTTTTGGGGAAGGTCCCATTAGATTGGAAAATAGCAAGTGTACCTCCTTCATTCAAAAAGGGAGGGAGACAGAAAGCAGGAAACTATAGGCCAGTTAGCTTAACATCTGTCGTAGGGAAAATGTTAAAAGCTATTATTAAAGGTGTTATAGCAGGGCACTTAGAAAAGTTTAGGGCAGTCAGGCAGAGTCAACATGGTTTTGTGAAAAGGAAATCATGTTTAACTAATTTATTGGAGTCCTTTGAAAGAGCCACATGTCCTGTGGATAAAGGAGGATATACTGTACTTAGGTTTTCAGAAAGCATTTGATAAGTTGCCACATCAAAAGTTATTGCAGAAAATAAAAGCTCATGGTGTGGGGGATAACATATTGACATCGATAGAAGATTGGCTAGCTAACAGGAAACAGAGATTAGCCATAAATGGATCTTTTTCTGGTTGGCAGGATGTGACGAGTGGTGTGCAACAGGGATCAGTGCTGGGGTCTCAAATTTTTACAATTTATATAAATGACTTTGTTGAAGGGACCGAAGGAATGGTTGCTAAATTTGCTGATGACACAAAGATAGGTAGGAAAGTAAATTGTGAAGAAAATCTAAGGAGGACAAAGTGACATAGATAGGTTAAGTGAGTGGGTAAATACCTGGCAAGTGGAATATAATGTGGGCAAATGTGAAGTTGTTCATTTTGGCAGGAGGAATAAATAAGAAGCTTGTTATCTAAATGGGGAGAGATTGCAGAGCTCTGAGATTCAGAGGGATCTGGGTGTCATAATGCATGAGTCACAAAAGGTTAGTATGCAGGTGTAGCCGGTAATTAGGAAAGCTAATAGAATGTTATCATTTATTGTGAGGGGAATTGAATACAAAAGTAGGGAGATTATGCTTCAGTTGTACAGGGCACTGGTGAGACCACATTTGGAGTACTGTGTACAGTATTGGTCACCTAATTTAAGGAAAGATGTAAATGCATTGGAAGCAGTTCAGAGAAGTTTTACTTGGCTAATACCAGGAATGGGTGGGTTGTCTTATAAGGAAAGGTTAGACAGATTAGGCTTGTATCCACTGGAGTTTAGAAGAGTTAGAGACGACTTGATCAAAGCATTTAAGATCCTGAGGGGTCTTGACAGGGTGGACGTGGAGAGGACATTTCCTCTTATGGGAGAATCTAGAAGTAGGGGTCACCATTTCAAAATAAGGGGTTGCTCACTTAAGAGAGAGATGAGGAGAATTTTTTTCTCTCAGAGAGTTGTGAGTCTTTAGAACTCCCTTCCTCAAAAGTCTTTGAATATTTTCAAGGCAGAGCTAGATAGTTTCTTGATTAACAAGGGGGTGAAAGGTTATCAGGGATAAGTGGGAGGTTACAATCAGATCAGCCATGATCTTATTGAATGGCAGAACAGGTTTGAAGGGCCGAAGGGCCTAATCCTGCTCCTAATTAGTATGTTCATATGTAAGAAGGCCCACCAGGGGCAACTAGGCAATCAGAAATAAATGCTGGCCTTGTCAGCAATATCCATATCCTGAGAATAAATTTTTACAAACGTTCGTAATTTGTAACTCCCAGAGGATTCAAACCAAAATCAAATGCCTTCACATTCCACAGGTGAGTTAGACTGGGCACCTGCCAAAATTTTGGGAACCATATCCTATCCATCACAAAGTGCAGTTCAAGCAACCTACATTGGTTCTCTGACCCCACTGTCTCAAATTTAAAATTTTCATCTTCAAAAAAAAATGTCTTACCCTTCCCGATTTCTACAGCCTCCTACTCTTATGATGGCTAGACATATTTGATCTTCTATTTTCATTATTTTGAAGACATATAGTCATGAGTCCTAAAATTATGCCTTGGCATAGTGGGGGAGGTGGTAGTGTATTGGTATTGTCACTAGACCAGGGACTTAGAGTAATTCTCTGGGAACTTGGGTTTGAATCCCACCAAGATGGATGGTGAAATTTGAATTCAACAAAAAAAAAATCTGTAAGTTTAACAATGACTTTGAAACCATTGCTGATTGTTTTAAAAACCCATCTAGTTCTCCAATGCCCTTTAGGGAAGGGAATATGAGGAGGTCTTGTGGCACTATGGTAATGTCCCTCCCTCTGGGCTAGAAGCTCCAGGTTCATGTCCCACTTTAGAAGTTGATGGCTACAGAAGGTGTGTCTATAACATGGTGAAGAAGGTTGATTCTCAGCTTGTTTATCCTTCCAATATGCCTGATGGTGGGAGAGTTTCCAAACTACTGCAGTACTTTGCCAAGCATAATTGTGGACCAGTTGAATGGAAGTACATGGTTGCCGATGCCCTCTTAGGGCCCTGTTACCTGAAGGAGGAGGTAAATTGAACAGCCAGGTCCTGGTGGAGTTAATGGGATGAAGGGGAAGGATTGACAGCAATCTTGAAAAATTTATCCAGGGACTGTTGGATATTTCAGAGGGGAAAAAATTGTTGGGAAGGAAATCTGTCACCCTTACCTGATCTGGCCTACATGTGACATGTGGTTGACTCTTAAATGCCCTCTGAACAAGGGCAATTAGGGATGGGCAATAAATACTGGTCTAGCCAGTGACGCCCATACCCCATGAATGAATTTGTTAAAATGGTTTATACATTTTTCTGGGATCTCTCTCTCCACTATTATAGTGGGAGCATTAAGCGAGAAGCCGTCAATGTGGCCGGTGGGTAAAACGTTATTTTACTTGCCCGCTACCTCACTTAGTGCAAATCTGGGACGACGCCGCCCATTGACCACATGCCCCCAGCGTGGGGTCTTAATCAACCAAAGCGCATGTCAGAGAAGGAGCTGCCATGTTGCTGTGACGATTCTGATCCAACCCTCTTGTTGGCTGTGGTTCCCTGAGAGGTGTGTGGAATCACAAACATACCCTTTGTTGCACAATGGTTATCTTTTCCAACAGTTGCTGCGTAACATGGCGAAATATGATATATCTTTTTACCTTTGAGAAATAACTCTGGTTCATCATGTTGATAAAAACAGTCTTGAATAAAGGGCGGTAAAATTACCAGAGGGAAAAAAAATGTGCATTTACAAACCATTTTTCATGATCACTGGATGTTTCACAGGCAGTAGGTACTTTTGAAATGTAGTCACTGCTTTAATGTAGGAAACACAGAAGCCAATTTGCTCACAGAAAGCTCCCACAAACAGCAATGTAGCAATGACCAGATAATCTGCTTTTTGTGATGTTGATCGAGGGATACGCATTGGCCGGGACACCAGAGATAACTCCTCTGCTCTTCTTTGGAATAATGTCATGAGATCTTTTACATCTACCCTGACAGGGCAGATAGGACCCCTCAGTATTGCACTGGAGCGTTAGGGCATTTGTGCTTGAGCCATGGAGGGGTCCCCTGAGCCCAAGAAGCTTAGGTCTCAGCAAGGAGACTGCTACCCACTGAACTATGGCAGCCACCGAAACCAATGTAGGAACTCTCAACAAGCTTTTCTGAAATTCCTCTCCACCATCAGCATGTGCCACTTTCCAATGGACTATGGAAAATTTATTTCAAGGGCTGCCCCACGTGGTGGTTTATCCCGATGATGTCCTAATAACAGGACTAACTGACGAAGAACACCTAGCTAACCAGGAAGAGGTGTTGAAGCGTTTCTCACAAGCAGGAGTGTGAAAAGAGAAAAATGTATCTTCCAAGCTAAAGAAGTGGTCTACCTGGGCCATAGGGTCGACTCACAGGGCCTTCACCCAGTAGAAGAAAAGGTGAGAGCTATTCATGAGGTGCCAGCACTGGAAAAACACCTCAGAACTCAAGTCCTTCTTGGGAATGGTTAACTATTGTGGCCATTTTCTCCCAAAATCTAGCAAAGGTACCGGCTCCATTATATGGTTTCTATATGCTTGCTCAAAAAGCACCATAGGTGGTCTTGGCAAGATCCACAACAAGAGGCTTTTACGACAGTAAAGCAGTTGCTACATTCATCGGCCCTGTTGGTACACTTCGACCCAAAGGACAAATCCATTTTGACTTGTGATGCATCCCCTTAGGGAGCAGGGACAAGTGCTCTCCCACCGCATGGCAGATGGTTCCAAACGGCCCATTAGTTACATGGGCAATGGCCGCAGAATGACGATGCTCACAAATCGAGAAAGAAGACTTGGTGGTGGGAAGTTCCACCAATGCATCCATGGACACCACTTTACCATTGTATCTGACCGCAAGCCGCTAGTTGGCTTGTTCGGCGAAGACAGGGCAATACCCCCAATTGCCTCTGCACGCATCCAAAGATGGGCACTGATTCTAGCTGCTTACAAATATACTTTTATCCACTGGCTGGGTAGCCGGGTTGCAAACACCAACGCACTGAGCCGATTACCTCTAAAAGACAGCAATGTGGACATCCCAATTCCCCAAGGACTTGTCTTGTTATTAAACTTTCTGGATTCCTCACCAGTACCAGCCAAACAAATAAGAGAGTGGACAGACCACGATCCAGTTTCGTCTCACGTAACGGAACAAATCTTATATGGATGACCTAACAAGCCAAAGTCTTTTGAAATGGAGCCCTATTTTAATAGGAGATATGAGCTCACCTGCCAGGATGGCTCTTGATGTAGGATGCGAGAGTCATTGTGCCTCCGAGAGAAAGAAAGCCAATATTGACTGAATTGCATAGTGCTCATTCCGGCATGTCTAGAATGAAAATGTTGGTGCACAGCTACTTATGGTAGCCAGGAATGGACACAGAAATCGAAAACTTAGTCAAGAGCTGCATACAATGCCAACAGGTACAAAAATTGCTCCCTTCGGCTCCATTGCATCCCTGGGAATGGCCAGGAAGGCCATGGGTCCCTTTCCATGTTGACTTCATGGGGCCCTTTTTGGGCATAATGTTCTCATTGATCATAGATGCTCACTCGAAGTGGATGGATGTATACAACGTAAGATCACGCGCATCTGTCGCCACCATAGACAGATTGTATCAGAGTTTTGCGATACACGGGTTACCGGAAATGATAGTGTCTGACGATGCAGCAGCATTCACCAGCGCCAAATTCCAGAGATTTACAAGTCTCAATGGCATAACACATGTTAAGACCACGTCATACCACTCTGCATCCAATGGTATGGTCAAGAGTGCAGTTCAGACCTTCAAGTCTGGAATGAAAAAACTGGATGGAGACTGTTGCAGCTAGATTACTCAGCTACACACATGACCACCGGTATTGCCCCGCAGAGTTATTGATGAAGAGGCATCTCTGGGCATGTTTGAGTCTCATAAGGCTGAATTTAGAGGGGAGGGTAGAGAGAAATCAGGAGGCCCAGAAAAATGGACATGATTACCACAGTCGTGAAAGAAACTTCACCGTTGGAGACACAGTTTTTGCAAAGAACTTTGGAGGTGGGCTCAAATGGCTATCAGGTGAAGTTAGTGCAGTGGTAGGACCACTTTCCTATCACATATCAGTCAAAGGTCGGATAATTAGGAGACATGTAGATCACCTCTACAAGAAACGATGCGTCAAGCATTCCCGTTTGAGTCTACAAAACATGTGAAAGGAACTCCCCTTGGTTTGGAAGCACCTATAGGATCCGTTGAGCCTGAGGGTGTCAAAGAGACAAACTTACAGGTTCCTTCTGGAGATCCTAGTGGACAGATAACTCCTGAGAGGGACGCCTCAAATAGACCATCCAAAATCGTAGAACTACAACATTCAGCACATTTGAAGAAGCCTCCAGAGAGACTGAATGTGTAAGTAGTTTATTTGTGTAAATAGTTGATATATTGTAAAGATTGTAACTTGTACCTTCAAGTAAAGGGGGAGGGATGTCAATATGGCAATCGCCTTGTTAAAGACAATTGCTAGTTAAACAGGAGATGGGCACTGATTATCCATCTAAACAGAATGAAAAGATACAGCTGGAACACTTTGTGTGGAAGCTACTTGGAAGTCTGTAGCATTGAGGAGTTGTCTTGAAAATAAACCAGCTTGAACCAAAAGACCAGCCTGGGTTAATTCTTCCACCACAACCTCTTATTGTGAGTAACACGGTAGCAGAGGATGAACTTTAAGCTTTGCTGATTGATTTTTGTCTCAATCCTCTGAGGGAAGAGAAGCGTAATGTTGCTGACAATTTAAGATACAGAATGGAGGTGCAAAATCGCAAGCTTTGACTATCCGCCGTTATTTTCTGACTCTGGGCCTTATCAGCAATGGAATCCTGAAGTTGGAATGTGGACCTGGGTTACTGCTGTACCCCGGAAGAAGCAAGGTATGGCTTTGGCATTATTATTACCAGCCAAAAGTAAAATAAGGAATAGGGTGTTTTCAGAGTGGAAAGTGGGTGATTTGGATCATGAGGAGGGATTGAACATTCCGTTACAATTTTTGGATAAGTTTTACTAAAAGGATGAGCTATTGGAAGCGTATGAAGCTTGGACGATGTTTGATAGGTTTAGGAAATCAGATGATCAGTCCATGGAAGAATATATCATGGATTTTGATAAATGGTACAGTAGACTAGAGAGATTTGAACTCGAAATTCTGGAATTGGTATTGGCATTTAGATTACTGTGCTGTGCTCACATTTCTCACGTCGACAGTCTTTTAGTACTAACAGAGGTTCAATTCTGGGGGAAAGAACCTGTCCTCGATCAAATGGCTGCTGCCCTAAAAAACTATCTGGGGAAACCATCGTTCCCTGCCACATTATTAGCAAATGCGAGCAACTCTGCTGTGAAACAAAGGATAGAGGATTCAATGGGGACCGAATTTCGAGGTCAACCAAATGTTGGAGGAAGATTCCAACACAAAGATAGGGTTAATGACAAAAGGCCTGAAAATGGCCCTAGCCCTCGCCAATTTGAGAGTTGGGCAAAAAGTGTATCTGGGAGGGTGACTGTAGGCATTTAAAATCAAAGAATGCACAGGGAATGGTTAATCAGTGTTTTTGGCGTGATTCCCAGTATCATTACATGATGAACTAACCACTATGAAGGAATTGTGTTTTTGAAGTGACCCACGAGACGGATTCACCTGAAATTGAAAATGATGTTCATGACTACCATGATGGGATTGTATTGATCACTGAGAGTTTGAGTCCAGTGATGAGTATCTTGATGGTAGATTCCTTCAACTGTGCAGTTCTGGACAATGGTTGCACTTCTATGGTGTGTGGCATGGACTGGCTTGGCTGCTAACTGGAGTCTCTCAATGAGGCAGACCAACGGAAGGTCAAGGAGTATGAAAGCTCTACCCGCTTCAGGTTTGGAGATGACAATACATTAACATCCTCCAAACGGGTGGTCCTCCCATGTAAGATAGCAGGGATCAATCTGTTTATCAGTACTGATGTAGTTTCTAGCGAGATACCACTATTAAGTCAATCTGCGATGAAGGCAGCTCAGATGATGCTAGATATGAAGAATGATAGAGCAGCCGTGTTTGGAAAAAAAGTGGATCTACATTTTACTCAGTGAGGCCATTACTCCTTGCCACTAAGGAAGCCAGAGATTTCTCATCAAAAAGTTTATGAAGCTTTGTTAACTGCTGAGAATAAGAATTTGGTGGAACAAAAGAAGATAATTTGGAAATTACACAGACAGTTTGCACATCCAGTTCCACGGGAACTGAAGATCCTATTTGGAAGTGGTCGATAAAGGATATGATGACTTTATTGAACAAATCACTGCTCAGTGTGAAATTTGTCTTAAATCTCGCAAGACTCCACCGCATCCTGTTGTGAGCTGCCACTAGTCAGGGAGTTTAGATGCAGTGGCAATGGACTTGAAATTTTGGGACAAGGATAAGGGTGTTTTTTTTACTACACTTCATAGATATGGCAACTAGATTTAGCCTATCCACTGTAATACACAGTAAAGACAAAGGGACCATTGTTGATAAGGTCATAGAGAAATGGGTAGAAACAGGATTAGGAACACCAACAAAGTTCTTCACAGATAATGGTGGGGAATTCACCAATGAGAAATTTCGAGATATGTACGAAAATTTAAACATCATAGTTATACACACTGCAGCTGAGAGCCTGTTTATTAATGGTCTTTGCGAAAGACGCCATGTTGTAATAGACGACATTACATAAAATATTGGCTGATCAACCAGATTGTAGATTGCAAATGAAGCTAGCCTGAATTGTGCCCGCAAAGAGCTCTTTGCAATTGGTTTGGGGGTGCAGTCTGTACCAGTTGGCGTATGGAAGAAATCTGAAGTTGCCTTCGGTGTTATTGGATGCTGCTCCTACTCTGGAAGGCACTAGCATTAGCTCCACATTTTCTGCTCATCAGAACGCTTTGCAAATGGGCAGGAAAGCTTTCATTAAAGTTTAAGCTTCAGAGAAAATTCGGTGAGCCCTACGGCACCGCATAAGACCATCGGGAATTCAGTTTAGACAAGGAGATATGGTATATTATAAAAGGGAAGGCTGGAAAGAGTGAATAGGACCTGGCAAAGTAATAGGGAGTGATGGGAAAGTAATAATTGTGCAACACGGCAATCAAATTATTAGGGTACATTCTTCACAGTTAACTGGTACCGACTATACCTTTACAGGTTCTGAACAGGGTATAGAACGCCAGAAGGCACCAGGCATTTCACATACATGTACACTGGGTAGTTATGAGAAGCAGACGATGTCAGATACAGGGTTGACTGACTATGAGCAAAGTAACACTGAGGTACAGGATAACGTTATTCATCCAAAAGGACAATTACCCAAAGTAGGAACAAAGGGAACAAATACATGCCAGAAGGGGCCAGTGTGTGGAGGAATGCCACTGTCATAGGGAGAGCAGGAAAGGCCACTGGTAAATACAACATTGGCTAAATGTGCAGGATGAAGGACAGGAGAGAAGACCTATCGATTGGCAAACCAAGGTAAAGATGTGGAAAACCAGAAAGCGCAGTATGAGTTCTGACAGTGGACCAGAAAGTGGCCATGACCCTAGAAAAAAATCACGGACTTGTGAACGAAGTTCTGTTCACATGGGAAGATCATATAGTAGCAGTCCAGAAAGGGAGAGGAATGTTAGTAGAGGCCATAGGTTAACAAGGAGGACTAGAAGGCAAGCTGGCAATCTCAATAGAAGTAGAAGTCCTTATGACTGAGAGATTTTAGTAGCAGCTAATATTTTGGAAAATGAGCTGATAAAAGAAGCCAAATGGAAAGAGTTAGAAAGTTGGAAAGAATTCAGGGTATATTCTGAAATACCTGACCGAGGACATCTGGCTTTATCTCACAGGTGGATCTGTACAGAAAAGGAACTTCCAGACGGCACATGTAAGACCAAAGCGAGATTAATAGCCTGAGGCTTTGCAGAGAGACTAGATCAGGAAGTCAGAGTTTGAAGATTTTTTTAGCATTTTTGCCATCCTGTTCCTGGGAGTGCAAATCGATATAAAGGCTGCGTTTTTTACAGGGGGAGAAGTTTCAAAGGGAAGTTTTTTTGAAACCACCCAAAGAAGCTGGGGATGTATAAGGAAAGCGATGGAAATTGAATAAGTCTGTTTACTGGTTGAATGATGCATTAAGAGTTTGGTCTTTTTCCATGAGGTCTGTCCTGTTAAAAACAGGTTGCATTCAGTTAAAGGCAGACCCCACAATGTCCTACTGGTACCATAAGGAGAAAGTAGCTGAAATCTTTATCATGCATGTTGATGATTTCCTGTGGGGAGGCTCTGTAGAATTTGAACAATGGGTAATCGAGAAGATAAAGAAGGATTTCCAGGTCAGAAGTCAGGCTTCAGGGGCCTTTAAATACATAGGTCTAGACAATAAGCAGAGCAAGTTAGAAGTGACATTGAATCAATAACCTTATCTTGAAAATGTTAATCATATCCCAATAACTCAAGTCAGATCCTCACAAAAAGAGGATCCTGCTGCCAAGGAAGAAATGGAACCGTGGAGAAGTTTGATTGGGCAGTTGACAGGTTATGCACTCAGACTAGGCCTGACGCTAGTTATGATGCGTCAGAGCTGTGTACCATGATGAAACATGCTACAGTTGAGCAAGTTCTGAGAGCAAATAAAACACTTAAAAAAATTAAATTCTGAGGGATGTGTGCTCAAGTTTTCAGCCTTGTGTGATCCAGGAGATATGAGGTTGGTCATTTTTAGCGATGCTTCACATGCCAATCTTCCAGATGGGTACCATAGCACAGCAGAGTTTAGAATATTCTTGGTGGGAAAGAATGATAGATGTTGCCCACTGGTTTGGGAGGCCAAGAAAATAAAAAGAGTAGTGAAAAGCACCTTAGCTGCTGAAACGCTGGCCTTAGTAGAAGTGCTAGATTTGGGGGTTTACTTATCCAACATACTGACAGGAATACTATATAAGGGGCAATGTGGGAAAAGTTTACCCATAGAATGTTATGTTGATAACCTGTCTCTTTAGGACAACGTTCATTCCACAAAGTGTCACTGAAAAAAGGTTAAGAATAGACCCAGCCGGCATAAGAGAAATGTTAGGGAGAAGAGAGATCTCTAAGATACAAGTCACCAATTATCAGATTGTTTTACACAAAGAAGTGCCTGATCTAAGAAATTATTAAATGTATTGGAAGAGGGGTCTCTTCTGTTATAATGATGCAATGAAAAAAAACTTTGTTGTTTTATAATTGTTTGCATATATTTGGTAAAAGATATGCGGGAATTATAGATGTGGAAATATATGACAGTATTTCCTTCAGTTTGTCTGAAATAAAACTTAAAAGAACATTTATTTTTAAAAAGAAAAGAGGGGTATCTGTCAAGATGACAATCACCTTGTTAAAGACAATTACTAGTTAAACAGGAGATGGGCATTGATTATCCATCTAAACAGAATGAAAAGATCCAGCTGGAACACTTTATGTGGAAGCTACTTGGAAGTCAGTAGCACTGAGGAGCTGTCTTGAAAATAAACCAGCTTGAACCAAAAGACCAGCCTGGATTAATTCTTCCACCACAACTTCATATTGTGAGTAACAAGGGATGTGGTAACCTGAGGTGCAATACACCTTAAATGGAATGTAAACAGATTGATTGTACTATAAAAGCTAAAAAACTGTGGGATGCTGGAAATCCAAAACAAAAACAAAAATACCTGAAAAAACTCAGCAGGTCTGACAGCATCTGCGGAGAGGAGCACAGTTAACGTTTCGAGTCTGTATGAGTATTACTCAATTGCTGTGTAGCATGGGCTATGTTGTTAATCAGTGGTGTTAAAATGGGTTTTGTTTTGAGAAACACAGTGTGTTAGTGCTCTATTATTTATGTGAATAAACAGCGTGTGCTTCATTTTACAATGGTTTCTACGTCTACGTCATCTTGATTATCAACTCACTTATTATATTAGTAGCTAGGCTGGCAACTGTGTTCACTGAACAAGCGACCCGATAGAAGGAACATAAGATAGTCTCCTACAGTGGAATGGCAGAATCAAATGGTCCCTTTTACAGGTCACTGCACATGCACGCAGCGATCTGCATATTCAACTGAGCTAGTTAACCAACCGCACAAAATACCTGCAGTCAAACCTGAAGTGAGCTCCCACCCCAACTCAACCAGTGCCCAGAGCAAACAGGGAGAGATCCACTAGACCACCAAATGATGCATTGGATAGATACTCTAATAAACTGTAAAGGAAGTGGTTGCTTCAGGTTATGTACTTCATGTTAACCAGATGTATTGAACAGATCTGTCAAAAGTAAAAAAAACAACAACTTAGGCCAGACCAGGTAAGAATGGCAGATTTCCTTCCCTAAAGGACATTAATGAACCAGTTGGGCTCCTACAATAATCCATCATCTCACGGTCACCTTTTTAATTTAGCAGCTTTTTAGTACCAGATTTTTTTTAAAAACCGAACTCAAATTCTCAAACTGCCCTCATGGGGTAAAAACTCATGTTCTGCTGGATTACCAGACTAGGCCTGAAGAGATTTAGTCCAATAACATAACCATTATGCCATCTACCCACTAATAACTACTGGCACTATTAATGAAAAAAAAAATCCGAAAGTCTTTGAGAGGAAGAATGGACATTGAGCAGTCAAGAAAGGTGACTGAAGGTATAATTGGAAAGATAAGTGATGAAGAACCAGCAAGATGGAGGGGCTTCGGAAGGAATGGGTCCAAGTGCCACTCCAGGACTTAAGCACACTTGCTCTGACACTCCAGTGCATTACCAGTAGTAAAGGAGGAATTTCTAAATGACATTGAGGGTTTTGAAATGAATGCAATTAATGATCAGGCCCACCAAAATAAAAAGGTCAAGCAATGCGGGGATACTCACGAGAAAATGGCTGCACATTTGGCAAAGACTGAGTGTCACCCAGTCTTCCAATTACCTTTGGGAGCATTTTCCCCACCAAGCTGACAGCTAGCCTTCTTGACATTGCTGGCTATTATTAATTTGAAAAAGTGATCCATGGAAATATGGAACATCAGGAAAAATCAGGAAACATGGAACATCCAAAACCAACGCTACCTTCTCATTTGGAAATGCATTTGAAGCCATTTGATGTTCTGACATCAGCATGTTTCAGGGAGTGCATTAGGCTGCCTTTTCAATATGCCCACATCTAAATCTGTTCTCGGGGTGCGCAAAGGATTAGTTGTTCACTTGTAAACACCCATCACAAAAATCTGAGAATGTTCTGAAGATTGATCTCAAAAATGGAATCTCTTTTGAAGTTGTGGCTCCCATGTCAATGAATTTAAAGCTTCCCCATGTTTGACAACTACAGATGGGCAGTCCACTCCATTCCATTCATCTGAACTCATCCAGTCTGAAAGGGCCCAGGATTTCCCCTTCGCAGCACCCAGTAACTAATTCCTGGAATTTGGTCTCCATTACTTTACTCAAAAGTAAAGTCACTCTTTGGGCATAATTTTAATTACAGTTGACAGTAAATTGGACAATATCAAAACCTGATATTACAAATTCTCCACCTGATTTCCCCTCCCATTGACTGTATCAGAAGGAAAGTCTGACCTGGTGAGCAATAGGCAGGTTATTTATTACTTTTTAACACTATCAGCCCAAGTCTTCGTGTATAGAACTTCCTGACATTTGCCTGAGGCTGACTAGATTGCACCGGTTCCCCCTTGCACTACGCTCAGGTAGTTTCCCGAATCTACCTTTTCCATCTGATTAATGTTCTAAGTTGTTGGGTTGTCTAAGGGGTCCAGAGGCATAGATTCTGAACAGTAACTATTTAGTGTAGAACATATACAAGGCCTCTTCAGTCCTAGCCATGAGCTGTCCCACATTCACCCTGAAAAACCTAATGTTTTTTTCTATTGTTTATTTCTCAGAGGGCATTTAAGAGTGGGGCTGGAGTCACAAGTAGGCCAGACCAGGTAAGGATGGCAGATTTCCTTCCCTAAAGGGCATAGCGACCCAGATGGGTACTTACAACATGGACTTAGATGTTCAACTCCAGGTTGTTATTAAATTCAAATTCCACCATCTGTGGTGGGATGTGAACCTGGGTACTCAGGGTATTACCCTGGGTCTGGGTTACTTGTCCAGCAACAATACCACTACTCCATCACCTCTCCTGTAAATACTAATAATCTAATACCACTTGTACATCTGTAAAATTACCCCTTTTCAGCAGTGAAAAGTTTAATTGCTCCTTATACCACTGTTCTGTGGTGCTGGGGATTCAGGTTGTGGCCAAGTTTTGAATTGCCTGAGGATTTGAATGTTTACCTTGTGTCACGTAACAAGAACTGAACATGATACTTAAAGTGCGGGCAGAGCACTGTACAGCTAGAGTATGACTTTTTTTTACTCGTTTTTGGGATTTAATCATCGCTGGCAAGACCCATAAAAAAACATTTGTTGCCCATCCCTAATTGCCCTTGAAACTGCCTGGCTTACTAAGTCATTTCTGAGTTAACAGTCAACCATATTGTTATGACCAGTCCCTGGACGAGGTCCCCAATTTGTTAACTTCCCAAATGGGACCCCATTTTGTTATGCTCCCAGGTGAGGAGGAATGAGCTGGCTCCCCTATATTTAACCCCCTCAGTTGGTCGCAACAAGGTTAATTTAAAAGGGATCCCTTCCCTCATCCCTTTTCCCAGCCCAAATGTATTTATTTTTTAGAAGGAGCCAATTTAACCAGGCTTTCTTGTGTCAAAGAAAGAGTATGTTTATTAGTTACTAAAACCCAAGAAAAATAATAAAAATACAGCACACGTACACAAGAGTCTAAATAAAAGTGTTTAAAAATATACCGATCAGTCTTTGGCTTATTTGTGAGGCAAAGATGGTGGTACATTGTAGCCGTTAAGTTGAGTAATTCCAGTGGAGCTAACTTAGGCAGTTTCGCAGTTGGTTTGGAGACACTTGGTTCTGCAGGGTAGCTGAAAGACTGTCCTATTTCCTTTTTGATTGTGGCTTCTGCTGAGCCTTGCCGCCAGCAACAGAGAGAGAGACTTCACCTGCAACTGTAGGGGTGACTAACTGGTCGTCTTGTGTGGACACTCTCACAGCAAACCAGTACACACTGTACTCTTCTGCAGCTAGCTTTTAAACCCATCTTCTTTCCTGTGTAGTCCGGAGGTGTTGTGGGTGGAGGGGGGGGGGGAGGGAATAGTCGTCTTACATTCATATCAGAACTATTTACACATTCTGAGATATAAATCAATGGGTGATGTCTTTTTGCGGGTCATGAAGCTATTAATGTATATAATATGATTGGAAAACATTTTTCTTTTAAAATAGAGGTTTAGTCTGTCGGTGTGTCTTAACTGGATTAAAACCAGCTAGTCTGGGTGCTTTAATGTGTACTAGTTTTGATATGGAACAGAGATAGCATGCATTTGCATTTTTTGAATACAGCATTCAAGAAGTGGGGTGAAAACTACCACTTACCTAGCAGAGACCAAGCAATATGTTTATGTTACTAATAAAACTGGTACATTGAAAGGGGTTTTATTGTAAAAGGTAGAGTTCAAAGAGGCTGGTGATACAATGAGAATTTACATTCAATGAGCGGTGATAGATATAACTTCAGATTTGTGTGGGCAGTGCAGAGGCAATGTAAAATCAAAGCCTGTAAGCCTACCACTCTGTCTGCAAAGGAACCAAAGTGAAAGGAGCCTCATTTTGAATGTGTAAGGTGAAAATGCTTTGCCTGGTGTCTGTTTAAAGTCTATGGGTTGCTGTTGCCTTAATGGAGATTAGTTTGGGAATTTGTTATAAGTTATGATCATAGTAATTTGTAGCCATGTGTATATATATTTTAATATGTGTAAATTACTAAAATGTTTCATTTAGTTTAATGCAAAACCTCAAACTGGTGGTCTGATTCCTGAATTTAGAGTCACATTCTTAAACATAACACTTAACTTTATAGGCTATGACAGTTGTTTAAAGTTTCCCTCTGGGACTTTTAAATAACTCCACTTAACCAACTGCTCAGCCATATCATTGGGTGACTGCTGAGACATGCAAATCAGCTTTTTGTCTCTGCAACCACAGGAGATTAAAGTTCAGTCTTTTGCATCTTCCCTATCTCCCTTTCCAGTGTCTCTGCTTGAAGATGGCCACGACATCTCTTCAGGTGTGACATTCCATGTTCTCTCAGGACAGGTCTGTCAGTATAATCCACCTAGGAATTTTTCCAGAAAGTGGCCACTTTACATTATTAACCATCTTTTGTTCAGCGTCTTTGCTTGTCTTTCTTTAAAAACACACATGTCTTCTTCAAAAGGTTCAGTATGTCCGTAAGTAATTTGTGGCGGTAATCGGCTTTACATGACAACATGGGCTTCAACTGGTCACAGACTGTTTATTAAAAGCAGTTGACGACTGTGGACTCACCATCAGCTTAAGGAAGGCAGACATACACCACCGACCACCACCAAATTCTGACTAGACTGCACCGACAGAACTGTCAATGACACATCCCTGAAGGCTGTAGATAACTTCACCTATCTCGGAAGCACAATCTCCAGAAACATCTGCATTGACAGCAAGGTGACAAATAGAGTTGCCAGAGCAAATCAGCATTTGCCTGTTTACGCAAGAGATTGTGGGGGAAAATGGGGTATCGGGGCTTCCAACAAAAGTTACTGTGCACGCAGCTGTGGTCATCCCTACTCTCCTACATGCCTAGGAGACATGGGATATCTACCCCAGGCATGTTAAGCATTTGGGCAGGTTCCACATGACATGCATTCACAGCATCATGGGCATCAAATGGGAGGACAAAGCACCCCCGCACTGAGGATCTTCAAAGAGCAGGAATGTCCGGAACTGAAGCACTCATCCTCAGAGCCTAGCTCAGATGGAGCAGATCTGTAGCATGTAGACTGATGATTAATTCCCTCAGGCGGTCGTATATTCACAAACTCAAATGTGGGCACTGCCTGCGAGGCCTGCGGGCCAAGATTAACATTCAAGGGCCCCTTGAATATGAAGCTGAGGAACGTGGCATGTCTGTCACAAACTGGGACCCAAATGCGCAAGGAGGAACTAACTGGGGAACGATCTCAAGCAGTGGCTTTGCTCCCTTCGATCGGTACAGCACACTGGCAGCAAAGGACAAAAGGCAAGCGAGGAAGAGTGGGCATTCCCAACAAACACGGGCAATTCATCCTTGCCCGCCCTGTGGAAAGCCATGCCGGTCTGTCAGAGGGACTCCACATCCATAGAACCATAGAGTTATGGCACAAAGAGGCCATTCAGCCCATCATGCTTGTGCCAGCCGAAAAATAAAAAGCTAGCCGCCCATTCTAATCCCACTTTCCAGCACCCAGTCCATAGCCTTGCAGCCTACAGTGCTTCAGGTGCTTTTTAATATGAGTTGAGTGTTTCTGCCTCCACCACCAAACCAGGCAGAGAATTCCAGACACCCACCACCCTCTGGGCAAAGAAGTTTTCCTCATGTCCCCACCGATCCTTCTACCAATCATCTTTAAATCTGTGCCCCCTGCACTATGGGAAACAGGTCATCCCTGTCTACCCTATCTAGACCCCACATAATATTGTTTACCCCAAACAGGTCACCCTCAGCCTCCTCAGTTCTAAGTAAAACAACCCCAGCCTATCCAATCTTTCCTCATAGCTGCAATTTTCAAGCCCTGGCAACATTCTTGTAAATCTCCTCTGCAGGGCAATTAAGACCTTCCTGTAATGTGGCAAAATTCCAGCTGTGGCCTAACTACATCATTACATCCCTGCTTTTATATTCGTCCAATAAAGGAAATCATTCCATATGTTTTCTCTACCACCTTTATCCACCTGTCCTGCCACCTTCAGGGACCTGTGGACATGCAGGACTTCGTCTACCCCTCCCTATATCCTCCCTTGCTTTGTTTGCCCTCTCCAAATGCATTACCTCACACTTTTCTAGACTGAATTCCATCTGACACTTTTCCACCTACTCAGCCAAACCATTGATATAATTCTGGAGACAACAGCTATCCTCTTCACTATCGACTACACGGCCAATTTTTGTGTCATCTGCAGATTTCCCAATCATACCACCCACATTTAAGTCCAAATCATTAATAAGTACAACCAACAGCAAGAGACCCACCACTAAGCCCTGTGGAATGCTACTAGAAACCATGTTCCATTCGCAAAAGCATCCATCAACTATTACTCTGTTTCCTGTTGCTGAGCCAATTTTGGATCCAACCTGCCACATTCCCCTGTATCCCATGGGCTTTTACTTTTCTGACTAGCTGCCATGCGGGACCTTGTCAAATGCCTTACTAAAATTCATGTAGACAACATCCACTACACTACTGTTATCCTCTACTGTGGATGGCTTTGCTTGCAAACCAGTTGCATGCTTATCTGTCGGTGGGTGAATTAATAACAATATACTGCAGACACAGAGGCCAATACGAGGTGAAGCACATGCTACTTATTTATGCAGACAACAGAGCACTAACATGATGTGTGATTCTCCAACCAAACCCTGCTCTAGTCTAACATTAACATGATAGCCCGCACTACACAGTTATTGGGTCTTACAGTCACGTGGTCAATCCGCTCACATTCTCTTAAAGGTGTATTACACCTCAGATTACCGCAACTACCCTCATCAATCCTCCTTGTTACTTGCTCAAAAAATTTTGATTATATTAGTAGGGCACGACCTTCCCCTAACAAATCCACGCTGTCCATCCCTGATTAATCTGTTCCTTTCTAAGTGACAGTTTATCCTCTCTCTCAGAATTGATTCTAATAATTTACCCACCACCGAATTCAGACTGACCGGCCTGTAATCTTCTGGCCTTTCCCTCGCACCCTTTTTAAATATCGGTACAACATTCGCAGACTTCCAATCCTCTGGTACCTCGACTGTCTCTAGTGAGGATTGGAAAATAATCTTCTGAGCATCTGCTATTTCCTCCTTGGCTTCTTTTAACAGCCTGGGATACAATCCATCCGGCCCTGGTGATTTATCCACCTCCAAGGATGTCAGTCCCTCCGGTACTTCCTCTCTCACTATGCTTATTGTATCTAATATTTCACACTCCTCCTCTTTAACTGGAATACCTGCATCATCCCTCTCCTTAATAAAGACAGAGATAAAGTACTGAATGAGAGCCCTGCCCATATCTTCAACATCCTCGCACAAGTTACCATGTATGTCCCTGATAGGCCCTTTCCTTACCTCAGTTATTCGCTTGCTCTTAATGTACTGGTAAAACATCTTTGAGTTTTCTTTGATTTTACCTGACAATATTTTTTCATATCTTCGCTTTGCTTTCTTAACTACCTTGTTTACTTCACGCCCGTACTTTCTACGCTCCTCTAGGCTTTCTACAGTATTAAGCATTTTGTGACATAAGCTTTCTTTTTCTGCTTTATCTTAGCTTGTATACTTCTAAATAACCACTGAGCTCCAGATTTGGCAGGGCTACCTTTCTTCTTTGTGGGGACGTGTCTACACTGCGCCTGTAGAATCTCGCTTTTGAATGCTTCCCCCAGTCTGCCACTGATTTCCCTTCAAGTAGCTGTAACCAGTCCACTTTCGCCAGATTACCTCTCGACTTTAAAAAATTTGTCTTTCCCCAATTTAGACCTTTTACTCCTGTTCTATCTTTATCCTTTTCCATAATTACGCTAAGTCTTACTGCATTATGGTCTATCGCCAAAATGGTCCCCCACTGCTACTTCTTTCAATTGCCCAGCTTCATTTCCTAAGACTAGATCTAGAATTGCACCCCCCCCCCCCTCACTGGGCTTGTAACATGCTGGCTAAAAATGTTCTCTTGAATGCAGTTCAAGAATTTTGTGCCTTCTGTGCCTATTAAACTGATCCCAGTTGACATTAGGGTAGTTGAAGTCCCCAATTATTATTGCCCTATTGTTTTTACACTCAGAGATTTGCCTACATATTTGCTCTTCTTTCTCCCTCTCACAACTTGGGGGTCTATAGTACACTCCTAGCAGTGTGGCTGCCCCCTTTTTTATTCCTGAGCTAAACCCATATGTCCTCATTTGATGATCCACTTAGCATATCATCCCTCCTCACAGCTGTAATTGATTCTTTAACCAATAATGCTACACCACCACCTTTTTTATCCCCCTCTCTATCCTGCCCTGAACACCCTAAATCCAGGGGTGTTGAGCTGCCATTTTTGCCCCTCTTTAAGCCAAGTTTCCATTATAGCAATGATATCATGCTGCCATGTGTCTATCTGTGCCCTCAGCTCATCTGCTTTGTTTGCTATACTCCTTGAATCTAAATAAGTACTTTTTAACATTGCCAAATTCCTGTGCTGTAAACCTTTTAACTTTTGTGGCTTCTGTCTTTCAGAGTCACCCGTTAATTTTCCTGCTCCCTGCTCTGAATTTATCCTATCTGAATCTGCCCTCAGGTTCCCATCCCTCTGCCAATATAGTTTTAACCCTCCCCAACAACACTAGCCAATCTCTCTGCAAGGACATTCATCCCAGTTCTATTCAGATATGGACCATCCTGCTTGTACAGATCCCACCTTCCCCAGAACCGGTCCCAATGCCCCAGAAATCTGAAGCCCTCCCTCCTGCACCATCTCTCACATTCACCTCATATACTCTCCTATTTCCATACTCAATAGCACATGGACTTGGAAGTAACCCAGAGTTTACTACCTTGGGTCCTGTTTGCTAATCTCTTTCCTAACTCTGAACTCAGCCTTCAGGACTTCATCTCTTTCTTTACCTACATCGTCAATACCAATGTGAACCATGACCTCTGGCTGTGCTCCCTCACCTTCCAGAATGCTCTGAAGCCACTTGGTGATATCCATGACCTTTGCACCAGGGAGGCAAAGCACCATCCTGCAATCATGTCTGCGACCACAACAGCGCTTGTCTGTTCCCCTAACTAGAGAAACCCCTGCCACTGTTGCTCTCCCATCTATTCCCCCCCTCCCTGCACAGCTGAGCCACCCATGGTGCTCTGGTCATGATTCTCGCTGCTCTCTCCAGAGGAACCCTCTGCCCCATCGGTACTCAGAACTGAGTACCTGTTAGAAAGTGGGATGTCCTCAGGGGTCTGATGCACTACCTGCCTCGCCTTTCTTGTCTGTCTGACGGCCACCCAGTCCCTCTCTGCCGGCTCTTTCAGAAACTGCGAGGTGACGGCCTTCTGAAACCTGCTATCCACGCCACCCTCATCCTCGGTGACACCAGCTGCTCCTCAAGTTCCAAGATACAGCATTTGAGTCTTTCCATCTGGTGGCACTTTCTGCACATGTAGTTCTCCAGGACGTGGGTAGCGTCTTGGAGTCCCCACCTGGTACAGGATGCGCACACTCAGCAGGTACGAGCAGACCCGCTATGACTAGAATTATTTATTTACCGCAACAAAATTGGAATTTAAGCAAACACAATAAAACTTCAAGTAACTCTCACTCTGTCCTCACGCCTGTTATTTTTTTAAAACCCCTGACTCATTTTAAATCCCTGTTAGCACGCACAACAGATGACTCCACGCACACAAGAAATAGCTATCTTCAATAGCAAAGGTAAACCAATGGTCAGTCAGCAGATTTCCTGCGTCAAAGACTTTAATAAACCAAATGGGTTTTTACAACAATCCTGGAGCTCCATGATTATCATTAAAGGGACTAATATTCCCTCCCTGATTTAATGAATTTAAGTTTCCTTAGCTGCAATGGTGGGATTTGAACTTACATCTCTGGTGTAATAGCTCAGACCTCTTGATTGTTAGTCCAGCAATGTTACCACGATACTATCATCCCCTTGAAGTAAGCAGTACTCTTGCCTCTAGTGGACAGATCACAAGGATCTATTCCAGAGACCTGAGTACGTAATCTAGGTTAAGACTGGTGGAGGTATTTTCTTTCAGGTGAGATATTAAACTGAGGCCCTGTTTACTGTCTTTCTGAGTTTTTTTTTATTCTTTTGTGCCCAGCCCAAATTGCCCTTGAGAAGGCGCTGGTGAGCTGCCTTCTTGAACCACGGCAGCCCATGTGGTGTGAGTACACCCACAGTGCTGTTAGGGAGGGAGTTCCAGGTTTGTGGCCCGGGAGGGGTCTGTCCCAGGAGGCTGCAAATCAAATTCTATAAAGAAGAGCAGGGGTGTTCTCCTAGTGTTCGGGCCAACAGTTACCCTTCAACCAAATCCCAAAAACAGATTATTCGGTCTTTTATCGTATTGCTGTTCATCAGATCTTGCTGTGCATAGATTGATTACAGCATTCTCCTACATTACAACAGTGGCTGCACTTCAAAAGTATTTAGTTGGCTGCAATAGCACTTTCAGGATGTTCTAAGGATGTGAAGTTATATAAATTTAAGTTCCTTCTTCCCCATTATTTTGCCTATATAGATCAGTGTTCTATTTGTTTTGCTGGAAATATCCTAACTTGCACCTAGTCACATCCTCCATCACCCCAGTGCTCGCTGTTCTGTATTGGCTGCTGGTCAGCAACGTCTCCTTTTTAAAGTTCTCATCCTTGTTTGTATATCCCTCTAGGGCACTCCCCCCTCCTTCCCCCTCCTCCCTCCCCTCCCCTCCCCTCCCTCTCTCTGTAATGTCCTCCTACCCTACAGCGATCGAAGATCTCTGCACTCCTCCAAATTCTGGCCTCTTGTGCATCCCAATTTTCAGCTGCCTGGGCCCAAGGCTATGTGTTCCCTGCCTAGACCTCTCAAACTCTCTACCCTTCTCTCTGCCTTTAAGGCACTACTTAAAACCTACCACTTTGACCAAGCTATCCATCACCTGTGCTAATATTTCTTTATATGGCATGGGGTCAAATGCTGCTTGATAACACTCCTGTGAAGCACTTTGGAACATTTCACCATGTTAAAGGCACTATATAAATGCAAATTATTGGCTGAAGCTGCCTCATGGTAGGACCATCAAGGGATACAGTAATCAATATATATCCTACACCAATATCCATGTGTATGTCTGTGCGCACACACATGAGCACATATACAGCAGATGTTGTACTAACAAGTCACAATAGGCCGAACCAATAAAAGACAGACAGTAAGTATCTCCTAAATTGGAGCTGTCAACGTTGAACAGTTCCAACATTTTTGTTTTGCTGTTAGAGTTAAACAGAGTCCAAAATAAACTAACGTCCTTAATTCTAATGTTATGGTGCTTCTATTACATATCATGGAAAGCCGCTAACTCAGTCCACTTGGCCAATCTACGGTGAAACCTTCCTGCTCAGCTTCAGCTTGATGCAGTTTTAACACGACCATTTAAGCTGAAATATTCCTTATGCCTTTGATCACCAGGTAGCTGAAGGGCTTTACTGTAAGAGCTAAAGAAAGACAACGATTCAAAAACAAAACATCCAAGACAACATTCTGCAGACGGGTTTGTAACAATTTCCTTCTATGGGAATTTTGTCAAAACCACAAATAACGTCTTGGTTCCATAAAAATAACAAAACATGTGGGACATATCTGAATCCAATTGTGTCCTTCTCATTTTGACATTTGCCAGTGTCCTACCCTGACTATTGTGGAGAACGTTCCCTTCGCACAGCTGGGCCCATGAGCTATGTTTAGAAAGAGCTCTTGTTTTTAATACGTATATAAAGACATACTTTTCTTCATCATTTGCACAAGCACTAAAACCACTTCCATTTCTGAAATGGGTATGATCGTTTCAAATTTACAAACCATTTACAAGGCGTTAGAGAGGCACAGAAAAGATTTCCGAGATTGGTTCCAGGAATGAGGGGCTCCGGGTTGGAGAATCTGCAGGGGCTGCTCTCTTTGCAGCAGAGAGGGTTGAGCAGAAATTTGATAGAAGTGTTCAACATAATGAGGGGTCTGGACCGAGAAACTGTTCCCATTGGCGGAAGGGTCGAGCACCAGGCGACTCTGATTTAAGGCAGTTGGCAAAAGGCAGTCTACTTCTCCTGGGAACTCTGTGGGGTCATCGTTTTCTGGGATTTTCCATTCCACAGAAGGAATGTGTTTCGAAATACTTCATGGTCTGCAATTTTGATTAAAATGACTGGGTTTGCAGGAAAACTTCAAATGTCCAGTTTGCCAAAAATGGAAACATTCTGCTGGGCACTTCTGGTGTCCATGCTTGTTTCTCGTTCCACCTCGCTTCCGTGTCTTTTCACACGGCTGGGAAGGTTTCCCTGTGGGTGGGGGTCACTGCCCGTTGGATCTACCCAATCAACGGAGCCTTAGAGTCACCTCGAATTATAGCTCAATTTAGTGCTTGGAGTTGGGGCCGTATCACAGACTGAATCACCTGCTCAATAACAGGCTTCTGTCGTGGATCAATAAAGTATCAAAGGCTTTAAGAATGGACTCAAAGTCAGCGGTGGACCCCTGCACACCCTGCCTTAAGAGAGCTTCATCTGCTACTGGTCCTACTGCATAAAGAAAGGAACTAACTTGAAATTTTGACTCCTTTTCATGAAGACTTGATGCTGCTTGGCACCAGAGAAAATAGCGGGTCCATAACTCCCAATGCTGGCCTCTCTGTGGGCCCTTGCGGTTGTCAAAGGGGCAGTGGAAAGACTGGGACCGCTCACCAGGTACACTCATTGTTATCTCTCTCCAATGTGCTTCCTTCGTTCACCGAATATTTTTAAGAGCCGCTGTCAAGGTTTTCTTCATTTTGTGGTTCCTTTGATAACACCGATATCTCTTTTTCATCGATGTCTCCATCACTGCCACCATGTTCTGAGATGGGTCCTTCTACCTCAGACGCTTGATGTTGGATTTGGTTTTCAGACAGACTGTAGACATGCTCTGGAATCTGCTTAACACTTGTTTATTAATGCTACATATAAACAGGTTACAGAGTAGGCACATTACTCCTAGACATGATTTCAACGCCTCTCTCTCTCGAGTCTAACACAAGACTGACTGAAGACAGCAGTATATCATCATCTACATTATCTGTTAACCATTTATACTACAATTTAAAGGATAATTGCTGCTTGAAAATCCATGGCTCCGACTGGTTCTGCTTTGTTCTCAATTTCTGACATCCCAAAGTGTTACATCTGCTACATAACACCTGAGGGGAAGGGGATACATGCTCAATGGAGACCCCGAACCCTGTAGTATTTCTCGCAATGAATCAAAGGTTTTGTAAGGATTAGGACGTTATATAAAATTGTACAGTGAGGGACACTGGCCTGGATTTTCTGCTCCTGCCTGTGGTGGGAATCGTCGTGAGCGGGAAGAAAAATTTGACACACCAACCAAAGGTCCATAGACTTCGGGCGGGAATTTCCAGTCCTGTGGTGGATGAGACTGGAAAGTCCTGGCCACTGATTTATCAGCACCGGAGCAGCCTTGCGACCTGGGAGTTCTCAAGAGGAGGCCCAAGGTCTCACAGCAGTTAGATGGAGTCTCAATGCCCAGCAACATTTGGGGAGAAGGTTGGGAGCCCAGCAGAGGTTGAACCCAGCCAGGATTAGATCACTCAAAGGAGAAAATTGAAAATGCCATGAAATGCTTCTACTGAGAAGATAAACAATCCTAATTTTGCTTTCTAAATGTCAGGGAGGAAGACCTCAAGTGTTGTCCATCTGTGAAATGGGCAGCTTATTTTAAAAAAAAACAAGGCATCAGGATTTCTCATTCAATGGTTGGTCCATTAGCTAGAAAATGCACAGGAGGACAGAGAGACCCTGTCCATTTATCCTCACTTTGCTTAGTAGCACAGCGTTGATTTGGTGATTTACTCAGATAATGTGGCCAAGATAGGGAACTCACTTTGGACTCTTTGATACAAGGTTCATCCCGTGATTCCACGGTGTAACTCAGTGAATCACAAATGCTCCATGCCAAGGTGTTAATCTTTTAAATATAAAACCACCAACTTGGAAAATATTCAGGAGTGTGTATGCAGTTAAGGTGACGATTTATTTTAATAAATCTACTTTGTAGTTGAAGGTTCCATTTGATTCTTCACTCTTGCAGCCCAACTGAGATAGCGAACTTGCCTTGGGAGAGATTTTCGCTGCAAAGTCTCATCCCATTAGTCCGTGATATTTCTTTCCTTTTAACGACATTCCAGAAAAGAGATAAAAGGCTAAAACTAATCCCGGGGGTGAGGTAATCGCTTTGAAAGAATACAAGCCAGTAAAAGGGGGACTTCAACCGAGATTTTCCAGACCCACCACATGTGGGACCCGCCGTGGGTGAGGTGACGCCCCAACCAGAAGCCCATTGACTTGCTGCGGAACAGGAAAATCCCAGCGGTGAGCAGGTGTGGAAAAATCCCACCCCACCACCCCCAATTCCAATAGTTTTTAACATATATTTTCGATTTATGTTTAGGTTTCTCAGTAAACTCAAAGAACATTCGTTTCCAGGTCAAGGTTGTAATGCACCAGGATTTCTCATTCAATGGTTGATCCATTAGCTAGAAAATGCACAGGAGGATGGAGAGACCCTGTCCATTTATCCTCACTTTGCTCAAAAGCACAGCGCTGATTTGGTGATTTACCCAGATAATGTGGCCAAGATAGGGAACTCACTTTGGACTCTTTGATACAAGGTTCGTCCTGTGATTCCATGGTGTAACTCAGTGAAGCACAAATGCTCTATGCCATGAGGGTGGGAATCAGGAAGAAACATTTGGTGTGCTTTGTTATCAGTGGAGATAAGTTTAGTCAGGTCTTGGAGGAACAACCAGGTGGATCACCTCACACTTACAAAATCTTATATTAATAGGGGGCAACATAAAAATGAGCCGCATTAAACAGACCTCATTTACTCATAATAATGAGGTTAATTAGAAAATAGACTTTCCTAATTACTCCAAAACCATAAGTCTTATTTTCATGAAACTTGAAAAGTGTAATTATTGCACCATTAGGGATAACATATGAAGAGACTTAATTAGCACATGCTAATTTAGTTAATTACAGAATAGACAATACAGCATTCAAATAGATAACTGTGTCCGGGTCTTCATAATAATCCATCTGCTCAAATGTATTGTAATGAAAACAGAAAGTGCTGGAAATACTTGGCAGGTCAAGGCATGTGGACAAAGAGTTAACATTCCAAGCGGAATATGACTCTACTTCAGAACTGGAGTTGCTGCCTGTGATGTTCATTGCTGGTTCCTGGAAGACCTCTGGGGGGTTCATGTGCATCGGTGTTTGAAGATGGCAGGACATATTAAGAGAGCAGATAGCGAAGCATATAGAATCTTCGGCTTCATAAATAAAGACATTGAGTACAGACTCAGGGAAGTTACACTGAAGCTTTATAAAGCTCTGCTTAGGCCACTATTGAAGCACTGCATCCAGCTCTGGTCACCCACTTCAGGAAGGAGGTGAGGGTCCTTGAGAGGGTGCAGAGGAGATTTACCTGAATGGCTCCCGTGACAGGGGTTGTTAACTAGAAGGTGAGGTTGGTGAAGTCTTAGTTGTTTTCCTTGGAGCAGAGGAGGTTGAGGGGGAGATTTGATAGAGGTGTACAAGATTATGACAGGTTTGGATAAGGTTGACAAAGAAAATTTCTCCCCAATAGCTGATGGTACAAGGGCTAGCAAACACAGATTTAAGGTTTTGGGCCAGAGATGCAGGGTGATGTAAGTAGGAACTTTTTTATGCAGCAACTGGTAATGACTTGGAACTCGCTGCCTACAGAGGTGGCAGAAGTGGAGACGAAGAATGATTTCCAAAGGAAATTATATGGGTGCTCAAGGTTAATAAACACTTTAACTTCCTGTCTGCCCAGGAGAGAGTAGAGTGGACATTCATCCTATTACATACTGGACAATCCAGTGTTTAGCTGGGCTCCCCAATGTCCGGTAATGGCTGCCTTTCTCTCTCGGACTTGGCACAGTGAAGCACCAGTGAGGGTCTGGGCTCACTCCCTTTGACTGTGGCAGCCTCACGCCAAATGTTTCTTCCTGATTCCCACCCACATTCCATCAAAGGCCGATGTTACAAAGAAGTTAATAAAGGGGAAGGGATAAGCCATGTTCACGATGGCCACGGTGTACGCGTGGGTGGCTGTAGCACACGATCCCTTCACGTTACAGCTGAGCTGAGGGTGGAAACGGCCTCGAGTGACTGAGTGACAGGTTGCATGGTGGCACTGCCTGCAATGCGCAGATCCTGCTCAGCGTCTAGTTTATCTCCTCCTTCCCACCTCACCCCACTCTCGATCCCCTGTTTCAGTGTGGGTATTGGGCACTGCCCTGACAGGCCCAGTCCACTCCTGAGCGGCCTGGCCTGACCTAGCAGTACCTGGTGTGCTGAGGGCCTGCGCCCCAACCAAGTTGGATCAATAATTTTTAGCTGCGGGTTTGTGGATGGGACTCTGATGAAGGCATTATCTCCGTGTATGGTGTGGAGGTCATTGCGTCTTCCCCCACACCCCTTCCCCACTGCAACGCTCCTGGTCTGGTGTCCAATATTCTTGTCCTCTACCCTGGTCACCCTAGGCATGGGGGAAGTTAAACTCAGAACCTTAGAACTTCGAGAAGATCTGATTGTCTCTGGACTTTTCTCCCTTGTGTAGCTAAGGATGAAAGGGTCTGTACTTCTGACAATGCAATAGAGCAAAGTGGAATGTTTAAACAGGGACTAATTTGCAAAGTGTTGCTTCGCCTAGTTTGCAGCGTTTTCTATAAAGGGCTCACACTATGTTTACATTTGCACTGCTGTTGCCCTAGTTTGTACAATCCATTAACGCTCCACTTGAACAATTATGGGCAGGTATGTATACTGTACAGACTGGTTAAATGGAAGTCAAACTCATTAATCTTCCAGTCTCTCCACAGTTTACAAAAGCAATAGAATTGCAGTTTCCCATGTTCTTGTGTTAAAGTGCGCTGGATCTTCACCTTTGAAAGGTCTCCAATCTTTCAGTACAGGGTTCAGAAGCCTGTAAACCAGATTTCCCAAGGAATGAGCAAAATTGTGGAGTGAGCAAATGATATAAAATTGACAAATTTTCAAAGATTTAAGTTTGGTTTTAAACATTTGGTGAATGGCTAAACTAAATACAATTGGACGTGGAATCGTATTAATGGCAAATTGTTAAATATCCTTCACACAATTTCTACTCCAATAAAATAAGCTAGTACCTGACTATAATCCCTTGTGAAATGAGGCTTTTTCGAGCACTGTCACACCCCACCAACCACCCCCGTCTCCACCAATTCAAATATGACAACATCTTGGTTTGTTAAACTCCAGCCTCCACTACTGTTCTCTCAGGTTAATTTAACCCATCATTGCCTGTGCCCTCTGACCTACATTGGCTCCAGGTCTAACAATGTCTCAAATTTAGAATTCTCATCCTTGTTTTCAAATCCCTCTACTACCTCAACCCTTTCTATATCTCTGTAACCTCCAGCAACCCGACAAACATGCTGTGATCTTTCTACTCCTCCAACTCTTGAGCATCCCTGCTTGGCATCGCTCCACCATTGGCAGCCAGGTCTTCAACTGCCTTGACCCTAAAGCTTTGAGACTCCCCTCTTAAACCTTGATGTTTCACTCTCCTCCTTAAGTGCCTTGGCGTCAAACTATGTTTGACAATGCACGTGTGAAGCACCTTGAGAAGGGGGTACCGCACATCCCTGAAGGCACTAGAATGGGTAGTTAAGTTGGACACAAAGGCATATGGGACACTTTCCTATACTGGCTGAGGCCTAGTATTTGGAGGTCATGCTAAGGCTGCATGAAACACTAGTTAGAATGCAGCTAGAGTACTGCCTACAATTATGGTCACTGCTTTACAGGAAGGCTGCGATCGCATGGGAGAGGGTATAAAGATTGACAAGGATGTTCCCAGGAATGGAGAATTTTAGCTATGAGGAAAGATTGGATAGGGTGTGTTTGTTTTCTTTCGATGAGGAGGCTGAGACGAGATGAGATTTAATTGATTAAAGCAAAAAACTGCGGATGCTGGAAATCCATTTCTTAGCTAATACCACTACCATCAACCCCCTTTTGTCCTTTTGTCTATGACATCTTTTGGCAATCTCCACTGGCCCTCTATCCAGCTCTACCTGTCCCACCCCCACCTTAAACTAGTTTATATTTCACCTCTTTTCTATTTTTCCTTAGTTCTGGTGAAGAGTCATATGGACTCGAAATGTTAACTGTGTTCCTCTCCGCAGATGCTGTCAAACCTGCTGAGTTTTTCCAGGTATTTTTGTTTTTGTTTGAGGTTTAATTGAGGTGGATAAAATTGAGGGACCTAGATAGAGTGAATAGGAAAGAACTATTATCCTTAGCAGAAAGGTCAATAACCAGTGGGCATAGATTTAAAGTAATTTACAGAGGATTAGAAGGATGTTGAGGAGAATTGTTTTCACCCAGAGGGTGATGGGTTGGCTCTTGAACTCACTGCCTGAAAGGATAGAGTTGGAAACCCTCATCATGCATATTTTTATTTATTTTTTTCACACAATGTAGGCATCACTAGCAAGGCCAGCATTTGTTGCCCATCTCTAATTGCCCTTGAACTGAGTGCCTTGCTAAGCCATTTCAGAGGGCAGTTAAGAGTCAATCATATTGTTGTGGCCTTGGAGTCACATGTAGGCCAGACTAGGGTAAGGAAAGCAGATTTCCTTCCCTAAGGGATGTTAGTGAACCAGATGGATTTTATGACAATTAGTGATATTTTCATGGCCACCTTTACTGAGAACAGCTTTATATTCCAGATTTTACAAATTGAACTTAAATTTGACCAACTCCCATGGTGGGATTTGAAACTTTGACTCCAGGACATTAGCTCTGGATTGTTGGCCTAGCGACATCACCGCTACACCACCATCTTCCCCGATTCTTTTGGCCCAGAATTCAAGCCCAGGGCAGCGACAGCCGTGGGTCACTTGCCTGATGTCCCAGTCAAGGCTCAAGTTTCCAATAGTGGAGCAGGGTGATATATTTATAAATGACCAGATGAACATTATGGTGTCAAACCTGCCTGCTTTGGTGCACAGGAGGTACCCACTCCAGGTGCTTGATGGAAAGTCGGAGTGGCACAATGCTGCTTCAGTGACAGAGGTTGAGGACCTTATAGGGCCCAGGTAAAGGTTAGTTGTAATTCTTTGACCTATCACAATGTGTCTTGAAAAGGTTTCTGGGAAGCTCTTGTCAGCCTAAGTAGAAATCACATTAACTCACAGTTGGATCTATGTTATTTTTTCATCCATGGCCAGGCCAGCACGTATTGCCCATCCCTAGCTGCCCCTTGAGAAGGTGGTGGTGAGCCACCTTCTTGAACCGCTGCAGTCCATGTGGTGTAGGTACACCCACAGTGCTGTTAGGGAGGTAGGGAGATTTTGACCCAGCGACAGTGAAGGAACGGCCAATATATTCCCAAGTCGAGGTGGTGAGTGACTTGGAGGGGAACTTCCAGGGTGGTGGTGTTCCCATCTATCTGCTGCCCTTGACCTTCTAGATGGTAGAGGTCATGAGTTTGAAAGGTGCTATTGAAGGAGGCTTGACGAATTGTTGCAGCACATCTTGTAGCTGATACACACTGCTGCCACTGTGCGTCAGTGACAGAAAAAGTGAATGTTTAAGGTGATGCATGAAGTGCCAGTCAAGTAGGCTGCTTTGTCCTGGATGGTGCAGAGCTTGTTGAGTGTTGTTGGAGCTGCGGTCATCCAGGCAAGTGGGGAGTATTCCATCACACTCCTGACTTGTGCCTTGTAGATGGTGAACAGGCTCTGGGGAGTCAGGAGGTGAGTTACTCGCCACAGAATTCCCAGCCTCTGACCTGCCCTTGAAGCCACAGTATTTATATGGCTAGTCCAGTCCAGTTTCTGGTCAATGGTAACCCCTAGGATGTTGATAGTGGGGGATTCAATGATGGTAAAGCTATTGAATGTCAAGGGGTGATGGTTAGATTCTCTCCCATTGGAGATGGTCATTGCCTGGCACTTGTGTGACATAATTGTTGTTGTAATAGTCAGTATTCCCAAGCTAGGCCAGGAACTGGCCAGGCATGTCTTAGAGGAAGGGTTCTGAGTCATAGGAAGAGGGGAAGCAGGGACACTGCATGGACAAATTTTTACTTAAAGCATAGCTGGGAAAGTAGCCTGTTGATTTGATCAGTCATCCAATTTTACCTTCTGTCTGATGTGAGCTTCAATTATGATGAGGGATAACCAAACAAGGTGTCAACAGACTGAGTCTGGGCACTGTAATATTCTGATCCGGGTCCAAAGTTAAAAACATGCTCCCAAACTGTAGCATTAAATATCCCACCTATAGAAACAGTATTGCCTAAATCAAAAGGACAGGAACACTAAGTGTTCTCCTGTCAACATGACTCATTTCACCCAAATCCTGGTCACTGCAAAGCAATGGTAAAAAATGTGAAAACTCCGGAATTGTATGCTTTCATTACCTAATAACTTCCACATGAAACATTTTTTAAAGTTCCCGTGAGGGAGAGTGGGATGAGGGGGATGGTGTATGCTCACAGGAACGTATAACATTACAAACCAGTTCCCTCTTTGCCCCACATCCAAGTGAACCTCTGACCTCCTAAGCCATTAGATACTGCTGTCAGGCTATTATGTTCCTTGTGTTACAGAAGTTATCGTGAAAAATCTCGACGCTGTTTGATTTCTCAGATGTGTATCAGGCTCCAGAAAGTTGTACTGCTGGTCTGGGAAAGAGTTCCCATATCAGTGGCCTTTGATGGCAAATCAGTTCTCAGGCCCTTCTGATGTCTCCTGTTTAGAAATATTAATAACCGAGGCATTTGTTTGTCTTTAAGCTCTTTGAGAACGAAACTACTTTTTACCAAATGTCAATTTTAAAGATGAAATAACTTACTTTTTGATACAAAATTAATCTTCAGCAAATGAAAGCAATCTGAAACAACATTGAGAACAGCAGTATGGACGAGGAAACTCCCATTTGGGTAACCCGAGTGTTTGTGAGAGGACAAACATGACATAATCTGACCCAAATTCGAGAGGGAGAGACATTGCAGTGGAACATGTATGAAAATAAACAGAAATCTTGGCTTATTATAAGATACAGCAACTTTGCCAGCTGCAGCTCAGTGGGCAGCACATCCCCTTTAGAGTTAGGAAGTTTGTTTTATTCATTCATGGGATGTGGGCTAGGCCAGCATTTATTGCCCATCCCTAATTGCCCTTGAGAAGGTGGTGGTGAGCTACCTTCTTGAACCGCTGCAGTCCAGGTGGTGTAGGTACACCCACAGTGCTGTTAGGGAGGGAGTTCCAGGATTTTGACCCATCAACAGTGAAGGAACGGCGATATATTTCCAAGTCGGGATGACGAGTGGCTTGGTGGGGAACTTCCAAGTGATGGTGTTCCCCATGTGCGTGCTGCCCTTGTCCTTCTAGATAGTAGTGGTCGTGGGTCTAAGGAGCCTTGGTGAGTTTCTGCAGCACATCTTGTAGATGGTACACACTACTGTCACTGTGCATCGGTGGTGGAGGGAGTGAATGTTTGTGGATGGGGTGCCAATCAAGCGGGCTGCTTTGTCCTGGATAGTGTAAAGCTTTGTGAGTGTTGTGGGAGCTGCACTCATCCAGGCAAGTGGGCTCAAATCCCACTCCAGGGACTTGAGCATGCAATCTAGGTGATATATCAGTGCAGTGCCCAGGGCAATTTCTATGGTATCAGTTTTGTGAAGGGGGCTGTAACTTTGAATGTTACAGCATAGTGATGGGTGACCATAATGCTGGTCTTATGACCGGTTGTTGTCATCAATGTGAGATGGAGTCCCTCTGGAACACAAGGGTTTATTCTCTTCATGGGGTCTCTTCCTGCGGCAAAACAAACTTCAAAGGGACTAGAGTCACTGAAGTCTAAACATTTGAAGAAACGTTGATACCAGTAGATTTTTTTTTTGTGGTTCCTGCTGGACCAGTTATCTTGAATATTCTATTCTTTGAAACACAGGTCAATAATGCTGTAGGAAATTTTTGAACAGAAAAACATAAGGGTCATTTCTGGCCAAAGGTTGAAAGCAGATATGAAATGGGTGCAGTGTTAATAAGGCACGCCGGTCCAGACTTAACAAGCAATTTTGGTCCCTATTGCCATAATATCTATAATTTGTGGTAGCGCAAAACATGCAGTAAATGATTGACCGTCCATTGGATGCAGCACCTGATATTCAGAGCCATTGCCATCAATGTCACCTTAACACTCAGCCTACTATCGGCTGAGAGCAAGCAAGGCTCCGATTCCCCCACTTCCTTTGGATTGTGTCGGGCCAGTTAGGTGTTTGTTCAATCTCTAGACCTGACTATTCCAAGTCTGTCCTCGCACTGCTCTCCTATCTTCCATACCCGTAAACTAGAATTGATCCAGACCTCTGGTACCCCAACTCCCACCAGGCCTCATTCCCTCTTACACCACTCCTCGCTGACCTGCATTGGCTGCCGGTCTGGGAATTCCCTCGATTCTAAAATTCTCAGCCTCTTTGGTGAATTGCTCTGTGGTTTTGCCCCTCACTGATCCAGCCCTATAACCCTCTACCAACAAAAAGAATCTTCCAGCTTTAATCAAATTCTTCGAGAGGTAGATACACAATCATACCTGGGAGTTCACCTTAAAAACAGTCTTCAATGGGGATTCCACCATTCAGCAGGTAGCATCCAGTGTTCCTGGATTTCTGAGGAGGAGTTTTTAATCAGAGGTATAGCTTACCAAATACTTGCTCGTCCAATCTTGGAGAACGCGAGTTGTGTGTGGGACCCTTAAATAAGTTTGCAGTGATCCCAAAGACATGCTGCCCGATTCTGCATGAATCAGGATGGGGAATAGACCAGTGTCACATCCTTGGTCAAAGGTTTGGGGTGGGAATCACTGCAGCAAAGAGAGAAAGGTTTCCTTTGGAAATCATTGATCATCCCCATTTCTGACACCCTCATGGGCAGTGAGCTCCAGGTCATTACCGTTCACTGTATTTGAAATAAAATCTCCCCCTCACATCTCATCCGCATCACCTTGCCCAAAACCTTAAATCTGTGTCAAACGAGTCCTTGTACCATCAGCTGATGGGAACAGATTTATTTTGGGAAGGGGTGTTGCTGAGTGCATGCCGGGTGGTTGGGGGTGGGGTGGGGGGGTAGTGGTCGGAGAGGTTTGGGGAAAGGGGCTGCTGTGAAAGGGGAGCTGGGAAGAGGTGTCCATGTGTTTATGTGGTGGGGAGCAGCAGTGTGGAACAGTGAGGGGAGCATCCACAGGGTGGAGGAGATAGTCTGTAAGTATATGTGAAATGGAGCCTAGCCCCACACCCACCTCCCTGCTCTCCAGTTTTGCCAGCACACCCTCCCTCCCCCTGTCAGCAAAGTATTCCTTATCTACTTCCTCAGAGCTGGTCACCCTGTGGTTGATAAGATTTTAAGAGAAACAGTCAATAAACAAGGCCATTGGATTCCAGCACATGTTTCCAGGGATGGTTAGGAATGGGGTACGCAGGGTTGCCAACCCTCCAGGATTGGCCTGGACTCTCTAGGAATCGGCTGACAGTCAAGCCGTGGTTAATGGGTGTTTTTTTTTGCTTTCCAGCTGGCGTAGGAAGGCAGTACATCACAAGGGTGGAAGTGTTGACCAATGGCTGGAGTGTGGGGGAAAGTCACGTGATGAAACCTCCAGGAATACGTTTGATCACAGTTGGCAACTGACGTTCGAAGACTGAATTGGATCAGTTTGGGTTAATTTGTGATAGGCCTTTAAAAACACACAGCAAAGACACAAAGGAATACACTGACAATGCTGTAACCTCCTTCAGCCTTACAACTTTCTTCTCATTCTGGCCTGAATTCCATCTTCCTTTCCTTGTTCCACCAGTGGTGGCCTGGGCACTGCCCTCTGGTATTACCTCCCTAAATCCCAGCATCTCTCCAACTCTTTCCCCTTCTTTCAGGGATGCCTTACAACAAACCTTTTTGCCTGCCCCCCCCCCCCCCCCCCGCCCCCCCCCACCCCACCTCTCTCTGTCTCAGCCACCTTGTCTCAGCCACCTTCATTTTCCTCACACACCTCTGTTTTGGGACACGTGTTATATACCAAGGCAAGCTGTCATTCCTGTGTGTGCATGCAGCTGGTTCCTGTAGCCCACTGTGCATTGTCAGCTGGTGGCATTGTGGAGGTGTGTGTGTGTGTGTAAGTGTGTGTGTGTGTGTGTGTGTGTGTGTGTAAGTGTGTGTGTGTGTGTAAGTGTGTGGGTGTGTAAGAGTGTGGGTGTGTAAGAGTGTGGGTGTGTAAGAGTGTGGGTGGGTAAGAGTGTGGGTGTGTCTGTGTGTAAGTGTGCATGTGTGTGTGTGTGTGTAAGTGTGTGTGTGTGTGTGTAAGTGTGTGTGTGTGTAAGTGTGTGTGTGTGTGTGTAAGTGTGTGTGTGTGTAAGTGTGTGTGTGTGTGTGTAAGTGTGTGTGTGTGTAAGTGTGTGTGTGTGTGTGTGTGTAAGTGTGTGTGTGTGTAAGTGTGTGTGTGTGTGTAAGTGTGGGTGTGTAACAGTGTGGGTGTGTCTGTGTGTGTGTAAGTGTGCATGTGTGTGTGTGTGTGTGTGTAAGTGTGTGTGTGTGTGTAAGTGTGTGTGTGTGTAAGTGTGTGTGTGTGTAAGTGTGTGTGTGTGTAAGTGTGTGTGTGTGTAAGTGTGTGTGTGTGTGTGTGTGTGTGTGTGTGTGTGTGTGTGCATATGTGCGCTTTTGGTAAATTGTGGGTTAAGAGTGACTGTGCCTTAATGTAGAGTCTCCCTCACATACACTGGCCCGGCTAGTGCTAACGTGATTTGCCTGGTAATATGCGGAGAATGGCAAGGCTACAGCAACAAAATAATTCCTGTATTTGTTAACAGTTTGAGGAGCTGACTGACGTTACTTCTTTGGGCAGAGAATCAAACGAAATATTTGCTGTGTTGTATTTTGTATTTGTATTTGGCATCTGCAGCGATGAAACTGGTTTGCACTACTTTCCCAGCTTAGGCTGTTGCTTGTGATCAGTGTGGGCTTGGTGGGAACTGGACTAGTGTATCCGTCTGATGTGGTTACCGAGCGGGCAGAGGCAGGACAGCTTGCTGTGTTTCATATTTCATATAATAAATCAATGGGGCAAAGTGTATGTAGCTTTCTTATCTCATGGTCAACCTGCCTGTGTTGATATTGGTTGTTGTGCAAATGTGCCTGCCATATCTTGACAGTGTAGCGTGGGAAGACGCGTGCTTGTCGATATGCTCAAAACCCACCATGTCAAGCGGAAAAACCGAAATCGCATATATAAAGAGCAAGAGAGTTACTGCCACGTCCTGGCTAATATTGATCCCTCAATCAGCCTACTAGACCAGATGATCTGGTCATTGTCGCATTGCTTGCTTGTGGGAGCTTGCTGTACGCAAATTGGCTGTTGTGTTTCCTAAATTACCACAGTGAATGACACTTCAAACGTATTCAAATGTAAAGTGCTTTGGGATGCCTAAGGCCGTGAAAGGCGCTACATAAATGCAAGTTCCTTCTTCAGTAATTGGGGAGCTGGCACCGGCAATGCTTTGTTGAATTGTCATAATAGCACAAACACATCCACTAACATTCTTCAGAGGATGGAACTTGCTGCTTCTGCTCAGTTTGGGCAACAACTGACTCCAGTAACCACGTGGCCTGATTAACTCCCAGTGCCCTGACTCTGAGATTTCCTTAAAATCTGCTCAGTTTGGAACACAATTGTTCATTGCACAAGACACTGTCATGGTTCAAGTTGGCCAGTCACCACTATCTTCTCAGGCCAATTGGAAGGATAATAAGATTCGGCCTTGTTAACGCCTCCCGCCTCCTAAGATCGAAATAAAACACTTAATCGCGTCACTCAAGTTGAGTGGGAGCGCAGTGGCCCGTGTAACGTGAGTAAACGCACAGCCACATAAACTGCCGACGCAAATTTAAAATGTAAGAGAAAATAGCCATTCTGATGGAGCAGAAGGATTCTTCCTGATGTCCTGGCCAATATTTATCCCTTGTGTGTTTATATTGTGTGCTACAGATCTAGAGAGATAAAAGTGTTTATTCTGGAACATTCCAGACAACCCTCATGTGCTCCCTTTTGACACGTGCAATGGGTGTGTACTTGTAGGGGAAAAAAATCCTTTGAAGATTGACCGGTGAGAATTATGGGCCACTGGCTTAAAATTGGGTTTCTCCTTAGTGATTGCTCTCTGGTTTTGGGCTTATCTCTTTGTTACAAGATCCAAGGCCCATTATCCAATTGTAACTAAACTCCCTGATGGTAACAACGTCATTAACTAGATTAAATGATAAGTGAGGCAAATTTGTGTAGCTAGAGGGCCTCATTTTAATTTATTAAAGGGATGCAAGAAAGATCCTATTAAAATGCAGTCTGGCAAGGGCCTATGAAGGGAGCCTTAACAGATTAACAAAACAAGGAAGTTTGAGTTTCAGGGACTCTTTATTCAATTTCTTTCTCTAGATAAATAATGGACACATAAAGATGCAGTCACCAAAGTCCAATTAATTTGGTGACATCTCATTAAGTGCTAACATTCCTAATAAGCAGGTACATGCTGCAAAGTAATGTGATAATAACCAAGTGAAACATTTAAATATTTATCGAAGGGACCATCTCTATAAAGGCAGGCACTAGTTTATGAGCCTGTAACCGAGTGACTGATCTTTGCAAGTTACCCGTAAATGATGAAGATGATGCAGCCTGAACAGGATGAGATTGTGAAATTCTTTCCCATGTCTGAGGCAATATGAGGTAGCGTGGTTAATGTTGCAGCTCGTGTCGAAAAATGTTTCGTTGATTCAGGTTGTCCATAAAACTTCAAACCGTTTTACATGGGAACCTCCTGCCAACATCGGCACGCTTCTTGCAATTGGAGGCACCCCTGCCGTCCCTTTATTCCCAAAGCAAACCCAAAAGGAAAGTTATGCCATTGTCACAGGAGGCGTGTTTAAAAATGTGTTGATTCATAGAGACAGTGCACAGTGAAACCTGGTTCCGAACATAGGAACAGGAATAGACCGTTCCATCCTTATAGCCTGTTCTGCCATGCGGTTAGACCACGACTGATCCATATCTTAAATCCACTCTCCTGCCTTCATTGCAAGCTCTTGCTGCTGCCCTCTATAAAGCAGGAGGCAACAAAATTCAAGGCTAGCCCAGTGCAATACCATCTCTATGAATTTTTCAGGCGGTGGGCGGGCTGAGCGGGACAGGGCCACCCGCGATCAGCTCTGTGCCGCCATTTTATGCGCACGGGCCAATCGAGTCCCACCCAGCGTAAGACGGGAGCCATCGTGCTCAGCACTACCTGTGCGGGCAGCAGGGGGGGTGGGGGGGGGAGTGGGGGGGGTGGGGAGGAGGGAGAGCCGGGGCCAGCGCTCCTTCCAGCACGCGCGCGAGAAAGCGCTTCAATCTCCCTGAGGCACAGAGCCGAGATTGAATCGATGTTGAAATAATTAAGTAAATGGAGAAAAAAAATGTATTTAAACACGTCTGCTCGGTCACATGAGATGGGACAAGTTTTTAGATCTCGGAAACCCTTAAAGTTTATTTAATAAAAGCTTTAGGAAACCTCATCCCGCATCGTGGATGAGGTTTCCTAAAAAACATACAGGCCACTTGGCCTTTTCGCCTGACCTGCTAACCTTAAGGCTGGACGGGCAGCATTAACAGTTGCTTCCTTATTGGCCTTAATAGGTGGTTTATATATTGGCAGGCCAACAGCCGACTCCGACCCGCGCCCGCCAAACGAAACATCGCGATGACAGCAAGACACACGCCCGACATCATCGTGCGCCATTTTGTGTGTCAGTGTGTAGGGCCTCCTCCGCACGCTGACTGAAAATCCCTGCTATACTTGCCTAAAAGTGTCAGTTGTGGTTCAGTTGGTCGTATCCTCACTTCCAAGTCACAAAGTTCAAATCCTGCTCCAAGGTTGGAGCCCAAAAATCAACACTGACACTCCGGTGAAGTGGTGGGAGTACTACCATTGTCAGAGGAGATTTTTCATTCATTCACGGGATGTGGGTGTCGCTGGCTGGGCCAGCATTTATTGCCCATCCCTAGTTGCCCTAGAGAAGGTGGTGGTGAGCTGCCTTCTTGAACCACTGCAGTCCCTGTGGTGTAGGTACACCCACAGTGCTGTTAGGGAGGGAGTTCCAGGAGTCAGGTGAAATGTTAAACCGAGGGCCCATTTGGCTTCTTGCAGGTAAAAGATCCCACAGCATAATTCTGAAGAAGACCAGGGGAGTTATCCCCTGTGTCCTGGCCAATATTTATCCCTCAATCAACATCTCAAAAAACAGTTTATCTGGTCACTGTCACATTGATTTTTTTGTGGGAGCTTGCTGTGCATTAATGAGCTGCCGCTCTTCCTACATTACAACAATAATTACACCTCAAAAGCACCTCATTGGCTGTAAAGAGCTCTGAGATCAGTGGTCACACAACATGTCTAACCAGGGATTCAGAAATGCTTCTGTGCCATTGGCTTATGAATCCTTGGTTCCTTCAAATTGTTTAAAATGTCCACTTGCTCAAACAGCACCAACTTACAATGCTTTCCCTTGTTGAGCCAAATGGAAATGTGACTTCCATTCCTCTCTCACCCTCGTAACACACTCACAAACTGGAGGAAACCTGGTCAAACCTGTTCCAATGCAGAGCGACTCCCAGAACTAATTGGGTTGAGAGGTCAACACCTCAGGTTCAAAGGTGACAAGTCTCGTTAAGTGTGATTTCAGTGTAGTCTACAGGGGGCAATGGTGGTGCGGTGATAGTATCACTACTAGAAATCCAAAGGCCCAGATTAATGAATAGGATGGTAATAGAGGGATAAGGACCCCAGAAGTGCAAAATGTTTTAGTTAATGGGCAATATGATCGGCGCAGGCTTGGAGGGCCGAAGGGCCTGTTCCTGTGCTGTACTTTTCTTTGTTCTAATGCTCTAGGGATTGGGTTCTAAATCCTGCCATGGCACTGGGCAGAATTTAAGTTCAATTAATAAATCTGGAATATAAAGTTAGTCTCAGTAATGATGGCCATGAAAGTTGTTATTCACTGTCATAAAAACCCATCTGTTTTACTAATGCTCTTTAGGGAAGGAAATCTGCTGTCCTTACCTGGCCTGGTCTATATGTGACTCCAGGCCCACAGTAATGTGGTTGACTCTTAAATGCCCTCTGAGCAAGCCAAGTGGGCAACAAATGCTGGCCTTGCCGGCATTCCCATGAAAGGATTTTGCAAACAATTCCTTTTCCTAATCGGATGTACAGGGGGAAAACAATGGGTCTATAGAATTGTTGCTTTCAAGCGAGAATTATAATTAAGCAAGTTGCAAGTGAACCAGTGCAAATGCACGAGCAAATTTGATGAATATGAAACAATATCAAAATCTGACAGACAAAAATCTTCAGCTTCACAATTTGCAATTGATGATCTGAGCCAGCATTTGTCAGTTTCCTGAAATCCAGCTTTGTGGTTTTACTCCAAACATCTTAACTTCCAACCTCTCTCGTTTTGTGAGTTATTTTAGGCTCATGAAGACCATGGATACAAACACATGAATGAGAAGTCAGATTAACGGCAATTGGCTGATAGTGGTAGAATTCTAAGATCTCACTTGCTGTGCACTGTCAACCCTGGTTCAGTTGGTAGGCTTTGTTCTAGTCTTTATTGTAGAAGTCCCACTCTACAGACCTGAACCCAAAATGCTTCCTGACTCTCCAGTGCAGTACTGGCAGAGTCCGACCTACTTCAGACCAAAGTTATACCCCTCAGGTGCGCCTCCCCCTACCCCACCCACCCATCCTGCCCCCATCCCCCTGTCCCCCAGAATGTAAAAACTGGGAAATAAGAACTGGTCTTGCATTCCTTAAAATGGAATACCAGTAAAAAGTGGGAAATAAAGATACTGGTCCAAACTGTTTTCCCTTTCTGGGCACTTTGCTGTTACTGCCATTGACCAAATAGAGACATTCCTTTGCCAATTCCAACCAGTCGGCTCTTGTATACTGCAGGCTAAGCACCCATTGGCTCACTGCGATCAAGAAAGCTTCCTGATTGTGGCTACTGTGCACAGCCACACGAGTGAATTGGGTGTAATGTAGAGACCACCCAAGGCTGTCAACTGTGTGGCCGTACTATCTTCACAGAGGTCACCCTTATGCAAACATCCCAGCCCTCCAACTTAAGTTAAGAAAATAAACAGACTGGTGTCATGATGCTGTAATGCGTGCTATGTAAGAGGATCCATGGCTGATGCTAGTGGGGATTTAAAATGCATCTATCCAGGGGGGAAAATAGGCAACTCTTGGTTTTCTTCTTGTGATATTCCTGGAAAAGGGATAAGTAAAAGGGGTTGACTTAAAGGCACAGTAGTTAGTGTGAGATCAGCACTGCAAACAGAGGAAGTAGAGAACGAGGTTTTTTTTTAAATTTGCTCTTGAGAGGTGAGTGTCGCTGGCTGGGCTAGCGTTTGTTGCCCATCCCTAATTGCCCTTGAAAAGGTGGTGGTGAGACACCTCCTTGAACCACTGCAGTCCGTATGGTGTAAGTGCATTCACAGGACATCCTGTAGTAGTGTGACCCAGTGGAGCGGCTTTCAAAGGCCAGTCAATGACGTTGTCAAGGGTTTGGAGTCACACGTAGGCCAGACTGGGTAAGGAAGGCAGATTCCCCTCCCTGAAGTGAACCGTGAATTGGGCACTTCTATGATTGTTATTAAGGAGACTAGCATTTTTAATTCCAGATTTAATAATTGAACTTAAACTCCCCCGGTGACTACAATGGAATTTGAACTCTTATCTCCAGATCATTAGGTCAGGTTTCAGGGTTACGTTCAGTTCAGTAATGTTGCCAATATGCTGCTGGAGAGCAGATGAGGTGTTTTGAGGGCAAGAGAGACCAACACAGAGTTTTCAGGGCTGGGTATCAAGAGATAAAAATAAAAGGGAGGGACACGAAGCTCAAGTCTCTGGAGGAGGATTTGAACGCTCTGCCTTCCAAGCTAAAGGAAAACGGTGAGAGAATAAGGAAAGGAGCATTGAATGGTGAATGCAAGGCCAAATATTCAAAGGAGACATTCAAAGGGATAAAGGAGTAAAAGGAATCATGAAGGAATGGGCAAAGTCAGTACAAAGGAAGAACCAAGTAGGAGATTGGAGTGGCAGGTATCAAGTAAGAGGGATAATGATAGATTTTCTGATTGAACCTGCTCGGTGTAGAGCCTTTCCCGCTACGGGATATTTTGGAAAATGGGATGTGTGCAGCCTGTCCTGACAAGAAATCACATTCAAGTTTTTAACGTGTGCTCCCAACAGGTGAGACTCTGTGACTCTACCACACAATCAGAAAATGAACCAAAAGGTTTTCAGTGATATTTCTGTCTGTATCAGAGTTAATGCATGTGTGGTTATCCTTTCTAATTTCTTCATTAGCATTTATAGGTTATTGTTAATTTACGCCTGCTATCCATTTCTCCGCTGTGAACCACTTTACAGAATATTAACCCTCCCATCCAGTTTTAAAATTCTTTTGGTTTGTTAAACGCAACAATTAAATGCAAGTGTGTTTGGTGTCCAGCCGCCTTTCAAATAGGAAAGACTTGCACAGGAACTTTCATGATAAGTCTAAGCACTTTACAGCCAAAGAAGTACTTTTTGAAGTGTAGTCACTGCTGTAACAGCAACCAATTTGTGCACAGCAAGCTCCCACAAACAGCAACGTGATAATGACCAAATTGTCTGCTTTTGTATTGCCGATTGATGGATAAATATTGACCAGGACAGAAGAAGCCCATTGGCTGGTTGATCCAAAGAGTGCAATTTATTATCGAGCTAGCAGGGATATATCACAAGCATGGTTGGCCACACATTGTGCTTTACTTTTAATGCAACGGAACTTCCAGACAAAACAGAAGTGACATGCTCCTGCAAGCATGCTCAAAAGGGAATCATAAAAAAGATGGAACTCCCCCAGTGAAGAATTTCATCACAGAACATGCAGGATACTATTGTTTTAATTTGAAGCAGCAGAATTCGAATCCGCTCAATAGTCCTTTTCTCCTGAATTCTGGTACTTGATTAGACTAAAAGCTGACTCTGCCTTATGCCTATATCTTCTACGTTCTGTTAATGACTTGCCAATTACATTGTTAAGGCTTGTTAATGTCAATTACATAGTTACAGTTAAGAGAAACAGGTGGTGGATATTAATTGTCTTTGAGCACATATAAATAGGGGACAGCTGGGACACTGGGTTGTGTGGGAGGAGAGCTGTGAGACTCAACAAGTCAATAAACCCTCCCTATAAAAAAGAAGCTCTGTGTCTTGGTTTTGTCTTCACCAACCAGCTTGGATCCTGTTAACACATTTGTCAAGATGAGGGATGTTAGTTCTAGTAACCGAACTAACCCGTTTCACGCAACAAGCATGAGCATGGAGCATCCCCAGGTCCATGCAGTATAAAGCCAGATACAAAGTGAGTATCTCTCCACTGTGCCCCAATATGTCTCCCTTCCCTATTCCGGAAGGAGTTGCATTGCAGATCAGGCACAATTTCATTGAATGGCAGAATAGGTTTGAGGGGTTAAATGGCTTACTCCAGATCCTATGAACCAACACACCATACATGTAGATCACTGTGGCATTCTTGGTTTCCATTTTCCAGGTCTGTGGAAGTAAATTTGCCAGCTTCCTGCTGGAAGTAACCAAGAGCTGGACTGACAGCCAAGGCATGGGGGAGGCTTTGAACTTCTCAGTCTGGGCGGTAGAATTAGACCAAACTTGCAGACCACCACACTACCAGGCAACATTAAACCACAGAAGGTTAAAATAAAATAAATAAATGTTTGAAATAAAACTGTGATAAATTATTTTTTAAAATACGTCTGAATTTGTTTAACAATAGTTTAAAGATGGCAAATTTGGAGATTTGCTGATGATAGTGAATAATATTGCATTTCTGCAATGTTGCCTAGTTGGAGATGTACGTGTGTGTGCATGTGTGTGTGCATGTGTGTATGCATGTGTGTGTATGCATGTGTGTGTATGCATGTGTGTGTATGCATGTGTGTGTGTACGTGTGTGTGTACATGTGTGTACGCGTGCGTGTACATGTGTGTACACGTGCGTGTACATGTGTGTATGCGTGCGTGTACATATGTGTATGCATGTATGTGTATGCATGTGTGTGTATACATGTGTGTGTATGCATGTGTGTGTGTGTATGCATGTGTGTGTGTGTATGCACGTGTGTGTGTGTATGCACGTGTGTGTGTGTGTATGCACGTGTGTGTGTGTGTATGCACGTGTGTGTGTGTATGCATGTGTGTGTGTGTATGCACGTGTGTGTGTGTATGCACGTGTGTGTGTGTATGCATGCACGTGTGTGTGTGTATGCACATGTGTGTGTATGTACGTGTGTGTGTGTGTGTGTATGCACGTGTGTGTGTATGTACGTGTGTGTGTGTGTGTGTATGTACGTGTGTGTGTGTGTGTGTGTGTGTGTACGTGTGTGTGTGTGTATGCACGTGTTTGTGTGTGTGTGTGTACGTGTGTGTGTGTATGCACGTGTTTGTGTGTGTGTGTATGCACGTATGTGTGTGTGTGTGTGTATGCACGTATGTGTATGTGTGTGTATGCACGTATGTGTGTGTGTGTGTGTGTGTGTATGCACGTATGTGTGTGTGTGTGTGTATGCACGTGTGTGTGTGTGTATGCACGTGTGTGTGTGTGTGTGTATGCACGTATGTGTGTGTGTGTATGCACGTGTGTGTGTGTGTGTATGCTTGTGTGTGTGTATATGCACGTGTGTGTGTGTATGCACGTGTGTGTGTGTATGCACGTGTGTGTGTGTATGCACGTGTGTGTGTGTGTGTATGCACGTGTGTGTGTGTGTATGCACGTGTGTGTGTGTATGCACGTGTGTGTGTATGCACGTGTGTGTGTATGCATGCACGTGTGTGTGTGTATGCACATGTGTGTGTATGTACGTGTGTGTGTGTGTGTGTATGCACGTGTGTGTGTATGTACGTGTGTGTGTGTGTGTGTATGTACGTGTGTGTGTGTGTGTGTGTGTGTACGTGTGTGTGTGTGTATGCACGTGTTTGTGTGTGTGTGTGTACGTGTGTGTGTGTATGCACGTGTTTGTGTGTGTGTGTATGCACGTATGTGTGTGTGTGTGTGTATGCACGTATGTGTATGTGTGTGTATGCACGTATGTGTGTGTGTGTGTGTGTGTGTATGCACGTATGTGTGTGTGTGTGTATGCACGTGTGTGTGTGTGTATGCACGTGTGTGTGTGTGTGTATGCACGTATGTGTGTGTGTGTATGCACGTGTGTGTGTGTGTGTATGCTTGTGTGTGTGTATATGCACGTGTGTGTGTGTATGCACGTGTGTGTGTGTATGCACGTGTGTGTGTGTATGCACGTGTGTGTGTGTGTATGCACGCGTGTGTGTGTGTGTATGCACGCGTGTGTGTATGCACGTGTGTGTGTGTATGCACGTGTGTGTGTGTATGCACGTGTGTGTGTGTGTGTGTATGCACGTGTATGCACGTGTGTGTATGCACGTGTATGCACGTGTGTGTATGCACGTGTATGCACGTGTGTGTGTATGCACGTGTATGCACGTGTGTGTGTATGCACGTGTATGCACGCGTGTGTATGCACGCGTGTGTGTGTATGCACATGTGTATGTATTTGTGCGCACGTGTGTATGCGTGTGTGTGTGTGTGTGTGTGTGTGCAGAGGAGATGGACTTTTAAAAGTTTTCCTTTGAATGGTCCCCTCCTGCATTTTCTGCTCCACCGGGGGAGAGATTTCCTTTGCTCACAGCGGCATAGATTTTACAGCTGAATGCTCTCAGTGTGGAGCCTTGCCTGCTGGGAGCACATATTGGAAAATTGATTTTCCAGTTGTTAAAACGGCTGGTTGAAAAGTGGGGAGCTGTACTCAGTTGATTTGTCAAAGCCGACAGCCGCAGCTCCTCATCTGGAGCGTGTCACCAGCAAAATTACCCAAATGTGTGTTAGTGCCTTCAGAAGCATTATGAGATAATCATCTTTGATTGCTATTTCTAATGAAATTGTTCGACAGCAGACTTGTGATTCGCTAGAAAGCACAGTGGGGGTTGGGGGGGGGGTGGAATTTTCAGTGCGCCGAGTGTAACCGGAACTCAAAACAAATAACCGATTGTAAAAGGTTAAGGAAACCCGGTGTAGGTGTCGTGCATATAGGTCAGAATTTTACATTCGGCGTGCACGGGCGGGCTCGACACGCCGGTACGCGAGATGACGCACGATGATGTCGGGCGTGTGTCCCAATGTCATCGCGCTGTCTTGCGATATTTCGTTGGGGCGGATGTGTGCCGGAGTCGGCTGCGCACTCGCCGATAATTAAAAGGCCCATTAAGGCCATTAACACACTAATTAACTCCAAATTTACGCTGCCTGTCCAGCCTAATGGTTTTACAGCCAAGCGGCCTTTACGTTTTTTTAGGAAACCTCATCCACGAGAGGGGCGAGGCTTCCGAAAGTTCACACTGATTATATAAGAACTTTATTTTGAAAATAAAAATGTGTCCCATCTCATCTGACACAGTCACACGAGGGAACATGTTTCATTACCATTTTTAAAGTTTTTAGTAATTTCTTTAAAAAGCGCTTCAATCTCCCTGAGGCAGCTCCTGCGCTAGGGAGCGCTGGAACCGACTCTCCCTCCTCCACAGCCCCCCCCACTCTCCGCCCACACAGGTAGCACTCGGCGCTGCCGCTCGCGATCCACGCTGGGCAGGCCCTGATTGACCCGCCTGCGTGAAATCGCGGTGCCAGGCCGATCGCGGGCAGCGGTCAGCTCCGAGACCGAGCCGCCCACTCCCACCGAGCCCGCTGGACCAGTGCAAAATCCTGGCCATAATTACGCTACACCCAAATTTCCTCGCTCCTTTAGGCCTCGCGTGACAGGTAAAAATCCTGCCTTGTTAAAATGACTCCTCTCCCGGGCTAAAAGGGAGGACCCGAGGTCACAGCCTCAGAGTAAAGGGAAGACCTTTTAGAACAGAGATGAGGAGAAACTTCTTTAGCCAGAGAGTGGTGAATCTATGGAATTCATTGCCACAGAAGGCTGTGGAGGCCAGGTCATTGAGTGTATTTAAGACCGAGACAGATAGGTTCCTGATTGGTAAGGGGATCAAAGGTTCAGGGGAGAATGGGGTTGAGAAACTTATCAGCCATGATTTAATGGCGGAGCAGACTCGATGGGCCGATTGGCCTAATTTCTGCTCCTATGTCTTATGGTCTAATATGAATTCCCTACAATCGCCCTGGTTCACAACACGTGTACAGTTAGGGCCGGAACTTTAGACCAAAGTGATCTTTCCGGCGTTTTGCCTATATTTCTCGGAGCGATCCTTTAAAACCCATGCTCATGGAAACCTGCTCTTGCACTTTCTTTTACGACATCAGACCGAGCTGCAATGATATTGAAAAGCTTTACCCGAGGACGCGTTTCTTAAGCTGGTTGTGCCATTGGTGATGATGATGAAACAGTTTGAAACTTAAGGGCTGGAGCTTTCCGGCCCTGACGACCATTATAACGCGCGTTACAGCATCGCCCCGTTAACAATCAAACAGCTCTCCGAACCCCCCCTCTCCCGCCCGTGTCCATACCCGCTGTTGCCGGGGCTGGAAAATCCAGCCTACGTTTTAGGCCGGAATTTTCCCGTTGGTGCGCAGGGGGAGGGCGGGGGGGTGGGGGGGTGGGGGCCCGGCCCCCCCACACGCTGATGCGTAAGATGACGCGCAGTGACGTTCGGGCGAGCGTCCCCCTCCCCCACGTCACGGGCGCCCTAGTGATATTGAGGCGGGAGGGGGGTGGGCCCGCGATGTTCTTCTAGGTTGCGCACCCGCCATTAATAATTAATCACCCAGCTTAAGGCCCTCGAGGCAGCAGTTGACGGCAATTTTTGGGGGCCCGTGCGATCTTCAGGTTGCCTCACGGGCCCATTGGGCAGGCGGGTCGGAGGCGTTTGTATAAGCCTCGTCCACAGGCGGGATAAAGAGGGCTGAGTGGGGTCACGAATGTGGCCTTTCAGGTATTTAATTGTGAAAGTTACTGATACTTGCCTGTGTGAGCAGGAATACTTCAAAACTCATACCAGCGGCTTGGACAGGAGTAACAGCCTTCAGGTCAGGACTCGACAATAGAGATCATTTTTGGGGCCTGCAGCTTTCAGGAAACCTTCCCTTAGCCTGGGAATGGGAGTTGTGCCCTCCGCTGGAGGCAGCTCCTCTGAGGAGGAAAGGAGCCCACATTCAGTCTCCAGGGGGAGCCACCTTTGGAAGGAGAGGCACAGGGGGACAGGGCCAACAAGAAGTCCAAGGCGGAAGGGGCCGCAGAAGATGCCACTATCCTGCTGCCAGGGTTTACAGGCGATGAAGCAGCTACCTCAGTATGACTGAGGTGCAGTGCCGAAGGAGGCTTTGTCTGTCAAGGGAGACAGTGACCTCCATCTGTCAGATGATTGGGCCTGAGATCTCCCCTAACTGTGTGGGTGGACACCCCATGCCAGCGGCTCTGAAGGTTACAGCTGCCCTCCACTTTTATGCCTCTGGCTCCTTCCAGGGCTCGGTGGGTGATCTTTGTGGTGTCTCCCAATCAGCTGTTCACACTTGTGTCAAGCAGGTTACAGACACTCTGTTCAGATGGACATTGACCTTCATCCACTTCCGCTGGGACCAGACAAGTCAGACACAGCGAGCCAGAGGCTTCACGGCCATTGCTGGCTTCCCCCGTGTCCAGGGTGCTATAGACTTTACACATGTGGCCATCAAGGCGCCAGCAGGTGAGCCTGGTGCCTTCATCAACAGGAAGGGCTTCCACTCCATGAACGTGCAGATAGTGTGTGACCACAGGATGCTGATTCTACAAGTCTGTGCAAGGTACCCAGGCAGCTCCCACGACACCTACATCCTCAGACACTCCCAGGTGCCGGGTCTCTTCAGTGCTCCAGCCCGGCTGGATGGATGGCTGCTGGGAGACAAGGGTTATCCCCTCAGAAGGTGGCTCATGACGCCTCTCCCCATCCAAGAACAGAAGCTGAGCAGCGGTACAATAGGAGCCACGGCTCCACAAGGGCTGTGGTGGAGAGAACCATCAGTCTTCTCAAGATGCGCTTCCGATGCCTGGACAGCTCAGGGGGTGCACTCCAGTACCCACCAGATCATGTCTTGGTGATAGTGGTTGCATGCTGCACTCTCCACAATCTTGCACTGGAAAGGGGGGACACAGTGGACAATGGAGATGTCGACGTAGTGTCTGCGGCTGCACATGATGTGTCCAGCAGTGAGTCCGAGGATGAGCATGCACAGGGAAATGCTGAGGGGGTAGATACTGACCCGGGCATACTTCAGGGAGGCAGGGACACCGGGAGGTTTTAATCCAAAGAACCTTCAGCTAGCTCACCACAGATGGACCTTCAACACATGCCAGGGCTGCAGGCTCCATACTCAATACCTGAGTGCTAAATCTGCCTGGATAGTAACATTAACTAAGGCCCTTGTCAATAAAGCTCAATGTCAAATAACTCACTCGTAACATCATGGGTTCCTGTCCACCTGCAGAAGTAAGGAATCACGCTGAGGAATGGTTACATATCAAAGTTTAATAAGACTACAAAAGTAACTTCAGAAACCAAAAACAAAGGTGTTGCACATCACAGAAAGTCTTCAATAAATTACTATGGAACAACATAAAAGCACCAGTGAGAAACCTGTGGTGTGCCTAAGGTGCCTTAAATTTACGCTTATGGGTGCTACGTTTAGGTGCTGTCCCCTCGCTGACACTGGCATCTGAGACAGCCTGCTTACTGTGCTGTCCTGTTGGCCTCGAGGACCTTGGTGGCCATCCTCTGGCCCGTGGAGCCTTTGTTGGCCCCGTCTAGGAAGGAGTGGCCAGTTCCACAGCTGGCATCTCCCCAGTCGCCGCAACCACATTGAATGCCACGGTCACTGGTAGAGGGGTGGAGGAGCTGCTGCCCTCATCCGGAGCACCCTGAGAGGAACCCACAGAGATGACAGGCAGCTGCTGCGCCGACATGAGGTCGCTTTGGACCTCCCTGCTCACCGTAGATGGATGGGCACCGAGCTGGGATACTTAGTGCCCAAACCATTTCCCATACTGGCACTGACCAGCTGAGGTCATTGCTGTTGTGAGGGCTTGCAGGTCCGAGCGCCATCTCAGGAGGCCCTGATCATTCTCCCGGAGGAGCTTCCCCACAAGAGCCAGCACTCTCTCCATGGAGGAAGCATGACACTTGACCATGCGGCTCATTGCATCGGTGATGCTCCACTTAGACTCCTGCAGCATGGGCATCGTGCCACGCATTGCCTCATGTATCTTCGTCAGATCCTCCCGCGTACCCTGGCTCACTTCCAGCATTTACTGCCTCATGGACGACTCCAGAGGCACATCATCAGCCACCGACCAAGCATGTGCCTGGTCCCCAACAGTCCTCCGACTGCCAGCACCCTGGGCATACTCTGTCTCTGTCTGCACCTCAAGCGAGTGTGAAGTGCCCTCACCGCCGTGCCCCAGGACACTAGCCAAAGATCTAATTCCCACCGAGGCGCTTGTATCTGCGCTGGTAACTGCCTGGCAGAAATGGTGTGACGCTGGTGAGTCAATTTCCTCTGTGCCCTCAGGGGTGGTAGGTGGCCCCTCTGCCTCCTCCTCCCGGCCCTGCTGCAGTAATGCTGAAAGGAAGAACAAGGACATTTGATTAGTTATAGTGGAGACAATGTCAATTTGCAAGCTGGTCCCCCAGATCATTAAGCGCTCATCCTTCCATAATCAATGGTCAACCCATGTTGCAAACTTCAATCACTGAGCATTCAGCAGTGCGATGGCTGCTGGGATGCACATGGTGAGCTGAGTGCTGGGCAAACATACCTCCCCATGGCACTCCAGCCTCACCGCCACCGGTGGACTTGGGCGCATGGAGCCTCTCCAGATCCATGGCCTGCTGTTCAAAAGAAGTCAAGATGGCCAACTGGGCCTGGCCTCCGCCAGTCCGCATCCGCTCAGCTGAATTGTGTGCAGCTTCTCCTGAAAAGAAGAGAAGAGCATTGATTAGCCCAGCCTGTACCTGGATTCTCATCACATCCCTGCCAACCCAACCAGATTGGGACATTGCAGAGCTCAAGTACTTTGTTACTCCGCAACTGCCACACACTCATGCGAAAGAGCCAGAGCTGACCGCCCCACCCCCCCCCCCACCCCATTGCCCAAATGCTTATCCCCTCTTTCACATGTGGCACCACAAGGTGTAACCTTGCTAAGCAAGGAGGCACAAACGCATGGAACACAAAGGCCAACAGATGGATTGGTGCCCCATCACCTGGAAGCTCCCCTCCCAGCATGTTAGCACCCTGACTTTGACATGCTTCCCAATTCCAGTGCAATGCCTAGGTGCAGATCCTTGAGTTTCACCCCCATTCTATACTTTGGGTGTCAGTGTCAAACATGCTGCAGGTGCAGAACCCATTTTAGCTTAACCCTCTTAGGGTGAACTAGGCATGGGCAATATCTGCTGGCCCACCCAGTGATGGATACGTGCCGTGAATGATTCAATGCTGTAACTGTACTCAGAGTTGCTGGGGGGGAGGGGGGATTGGGGCGAAAGAGTAACGGCTGCTTTAAGCAACCTCAGCCAACATGGTCCTCACCCTTCCCGAGCACAGGAGGTCGTTGAATCCTTTTCGGCATTAGACCCATGTGCTTGCACCACATCATGGGAACTCGCACCCTTGGCCACCTCCTCCCATGCATGTTTTGTCAGGTGGGGAGGCATGCGCCTCCCGTCCCTGGGAAGCAGGACCTCCCACCATGCTGCAACCTCCTCCAGGAGGGCAGCTAGGCACTCATCTGAGAACCGAGGGGCACACTGCCCGCCTACCCTACCCCCCCCGGGTTAGCATGCCCCTCTGGCCTACCCTTCTGCCTGGCCTGGCCCGCCCCGCTAGCCTACCCTCTAGACTTGCGTCAGGCACATTGCCCCTCTGATGAGCTCTTCTCCCAGCCATTGTGATCAGCCTTGCAAAGGCTGCCAGGTCTTCATTTAAACAGGCCTCCAGGTCGCCACTGGACCTGGTGTTCTGTCCATGCCCACTGCAGCCCGTCCAGTTCCACTATCCTCGGGAGTCTTGAAATAAACTGGATGGGCCTTAATTGGCTCACCCTTGTAAAATGGCGGCTTGGACTCGATCGCGGACGGCGATCAGGTCCACGCCCACACAGCCCTCCCGACATGGGGAACGTTCTCCCCTTAATATGTAAAAAGGGAATATATGGTGCGGGTTCCGCACTTTGCTGGGGCCTCAATCATTCGACCTGATTTCTGTTTGGTTTAAGCCCAGTTTTACACCCAATTGTATATCGTGGCAAGATGAATATGATGCCGGGATAGTATCAAGCGAATGTGACTTTAAACATTGCCGCGCTATTTTGTGAATTTGAATTTAGTTTGTAAAATGGCTAGTATTAGCGCAAGTAGTCATGAATTTGGTAATTTAATGTTAAAAACTCAATTGACGTCTATAAGTGAAGGAAATCTGACTCCTTTGCCCGATTTGACCTGTATGTTACTCCGTTTTTCCAAAAACCTGGTTGACACTTAACTGCCCTCTAACACAGCCTATAGATACACAGCTGCCCTCTGGCACAGCCTATAGATACACAGCTGCCCTCTGGCACAACCTATAGATATACAGCTGCCCTCTAACACAGCCTATAGATACACAGCTGCCTTCTGGCACAGCCTATAGATACACAGCTGCCTTCTGGCACAGCCCATAGATACACAGCTGCCCTCTGGCACAGCCTATAGATACACAGCTGCCCTCTGGCACAGCCCATAGATACACAGCTGCCCTCTGGCACAGCCCATAGATACACAGCTGCCCTCTGGCACAACCTATAGATATACAGCTGCCCTCTAACACAGCCTATAGATACACAGCTGCCCTCTGGCACAGCCTATAGATACACAGCTGCCATCTGGCACAACCTATAGATATACAGCTGCCCTCTGGCACAACCTATAGATACACAGCTGCCCTCTAACACAGCCTATAGATACACAGCTGCCCTCTGGCACAGCCTATAGATAAACAGCTGCCTTCTGGCACAGCCCATAGATACACAGCTGCCCTCTGGCACAGCCCATTGATACACAGCTGCCCTCTAACACAGCCTATCGATACACAGCTGCCCTCTGGCACAGCCCATAGATACACAGCTGCCCTCTGGCACAGCCTATAGATACACAGCTGCCCTCTGGCACAACCTATAGATATACAGCTGCCCTCTAACACAGCCTATAGATACACAGCTGCCTTCTGGCACAGCCTATAGATACACAGCTGCCTTCTGGCACAGCCCATAGATACACAGCTGCCCTCTGGCACAGCCTATAGATACACAGCTGCCCTCTGGCACAGCCCATAGATACACAGCTGCCCTCTGGCACAGCCCATAGATACACAGCTGCCCTCTGGCACAACCTATAGATATACAGCTGCCCTCTAACACAGCCTATAGATACATAGCTGCCCTCTGGCACAGCCTATAGATACACAGCTGCCATCTGGCACAACCTATAGATATACAGCTGCCCTCTGGCACAACCTATAGATACACAGCTGCCCTCTAACACAGCCTATAGATACACAGCTGCCCTCTGGCACAGCCTATAGATAAACAGCTGCCTTCTGGCACAGCCCATAGATACACAGCTGCCCTCTAACACAGCCTATCGATACACAGCTGCCCTCTGGCACAGCCCATAGATACACAGCTGCCCTCTGGCACAGCCTATAGATACACAGCTGCCCTCTGACACAACCTATAGATACACAGCTGCCCTCTGGCACAGCCTATAGATACACAGCTGCCCTCTGGCACAGCCTATAGATACACAGCTGCCCTCTGGCATGACCTATAGCCACACAGCTGCCCTCTGGCACAGCCTATGGATACAGAGCTGCCCCGGCACAGCCTATAGCCACACAGCTGCCATCTGGTATGACCTATAGCCACACAGCTGCCCTCTGACATGACCTATAGCCACACAGCTGTATCAAGAAGGAAACTCACATCACCACCTTCTCAGCGCAACTAGGGATGGGCCTCAAGTAAAAACAGAAGGTGCTAGAAACAGGGATTAGCCTTGCCAACAACACCTACAACCCAATTGTGAATGAAATTTCAAACAAAAATGATGCCTTGGCAAGTACTGGTGAGATTGACAGGAAATTTGGGTACCAGTGGACGGCAGTAAAATGGACGCACGGACGGGTGAAATTTCAGACGTAGTTTCCTGAATTACAGCCCCACAGGAAATTCCATCTCAGGAGATAATCCTTCTGCAGTTTTAATGATACCAGAGCCTGTGGGAAAATTCCTTTGCTCCTGTGTTTCATTTTGAAGTAATTTTTAAAATTTCTTTACCCCCCCCTCACCCACCCATGGTTGTTTTACTTGGCTGTTTATTTCAGCCCTCCATCAATTAAATTCTCCATGTCCTCCAACTGCCTCGTCACGAATTTCAAGGTGAGCGGATTCGACCCAGGAGAGGCCTGTCCCAGGCTGTTTGAAGAAGGTTTGATTAACCCGATGTTTCGAACTCTACAGGCCCAACCGGCTGGTGCTGCTCCACAAAGATGCTTCTCGCGGACTGCGAGGGGTTTTACTGAAGCAAAATAGATTCAGTTCTCGTCAGCGTTACTAAAGCATGCCCAATTGCTTCAAAGTCAAAAGGAATTCTACCGCTATCGCGTACCAGCGACAAAGAGATGGAGCCCTCAACGATGGCATGCAGTTAATGGGGGAGCTGGCGGCGAAATTTCAGTGCAGAGAGCCCAAGTGTGACTACTCTGAACCAGTGGAAATTCTGACTTAATTCACAGAAAGGGTCGGCCACTTAGGATAATGTTAGTGAACGGGCTCCTTTGAATTAAGTGGATGTCACCTCACACTCAAAGGGGCTGCGAGTGCTGAGGTTTCCTTAGAAGGTCAGGAGTGCGAGCCCACAACTGAAAGGGCCTGACAGGGGTTTTTATCCACCGTGGGGAATGGAATGGCAAGCAGCTTTGTTCAGCACTCTACAGCTCGCCCCGAGAGATTGCAACAGCCTCTGGGGTGGCAGAGTGATCATTTTCAAGCCGACTGCCCATTCAGTAAACCCAGCAACGTTCTTGCGAAAGGAATTCCTTTTGACTTAGAAGCAATTGGGCATGCTTTAGTAACGCTGACGAGAACTGCATCTATTTTGCGTCAGTAAAACCCCTTCGCTTCTACAGCAGCCATTCACCACAGGAGCTCCCAGACGATCGAGACAACGTACCTTTTTTTGAGCGCCACTGTTGTGACGTAGGAAACGCGCCAACCCAATGTGCGCACAGCAAGATCCCGCAAACAGCAACGCGATAATCGCCAGGCTTCGAGACACAGAAAGAGAAAATGCTGGAAAAACTCGGCAGGTCTGACCAGCATCTGTGGAGGGAGAGAAACAAAGGCCACGTTTCAAAGTCTGTGTGACCCTTCTTCATCTGAAGAACTCAAAACCTTACCTTTGTTTTTCTCTCACCGCAGATGCTGTCAGACCTGCTGGGTTTTTCCAGCAATCTCGGTTTTTGTTTCAGATTTCCAGCATCCGCAGTATTTTGCTTTAACCAGGTTTATTGATGCTTGTTGAGGGGTTGGGGGGGGGGGGTGGTGAGTAAATATTAAGCTGCATACTGGGGGGTGAGAACTCCCCTCCTCTAAACCCAAGGTTGCTAACCCTCCAGGAGTTTGCAGGGTTTGTAGATTAAGCTTTGTCGAGGGAGGAAGGTCAATTTTTTTGAAAAAAAGAGTGCGTTTTTCTTCATTTTCTTTGGACGCTTAATTATTAAAGAGAAAATCAGCTTCTTTTGGTGGAGGAAGCTGGAGATGTGATGAAGTATCCCAGAATGTGTCAAACCAGAGTTGGCGAGCCATATTTTTGTTACTGAGGTAAGGGAAACATTCACCTTGACACCCAACATCCCCATCAAACATCCTGAGCTCAGCACTACTCATTGTAAAACTTTACCGAGTCCCACACCCAGCAAAACCACACTGCTTTCTGGCAAGGTTTCCGAAATTGTCCACCCATTAATATGGTTGAGGAACCGTGTGGAAGGCAGATCTAAAGTCTTCACACGAGGCCAACTGTGTGCCCAAATTCCTGCCGGGTTATCCCAGAGGGCTGCGATCCCAACAAGCCCACCTCCCTGACGAGCAGCCCCAGCGAGTGAAGAGGGAGGCATCTTTGTACCGATACTCCGATTAAATGTTCTCCCGACCAGTTCCACCAGCCTTAGCTCCACCTTCAGGCACTCTCTGGTTCGGAAAACGGAAGACTTGTCGAAAACCTGGGAGGGTGCGGAGGCTCCAGGTGAGAGTTGCTGGAGTTGGGGGTCCTGCGATGAGGCTTAACTTTGACACATGAGGGTGCAGAGAGCAGGACAAGTGTGAAGGAGATGCAGTTGGCATTTAGGAGGAGCGAGGAATGAACATTGAAAGGATAAACAAACATGGGAGTATTGCTAAATAGAGAGGGAGAAAGATGCAAGAAAGGTAAGCGCAGACTTAACATCGTCGGCCTAAGAACATGGAGAGATGTTGAGAGGATTGTTTCAGATGCAGAGGTTTTGTTAAGATGTAAAGTGGTCGGTGGAAGCAGAACACCTAACAGTTTGTAAAAGGAAAGTAAGTAACCAGGACGGAAAAGTGGGAAGTTGTCTGCGGAGAGGACAGGGAATGTGGATTGCTCATTCAAAGAGCTGGTCGAGGCCTCTTATAGTTCAACAGCATTCCTGGCTGGAAGGTTGGAAAGGTAGAGATATTGGTGGTGAGGGACTTACAGGCTGGTTAGCCATCAGACAGGGAGGAGGGCTGAGTTTGCTTCCCTGGTAATGGCCATCGTTATATCAGCTGATGGGGATGTTAATCTTACATGGCAGAGGTTTGTGAGGATCTGTATTTTTTTATGGAATTCTGGAGCCCAGATAATAGGGAAAAAGGAGGAATTCTGCAGGAACCCAGAGTTCAGAGCCCCACCTCTGGTCTTGCATAATAAATAGGAGCAGGAATAGACCACACAACCTGGTAGTACGATCCTGGCTGATGCTCACTTACTCCCATCCTCTCCCCACCCCCCCTTGCCAAAGTAAGGTCTTGAACCTTGAAACTATCTGAGTCAGTGGCAGGAATGCTAGCTGTTAAGCCACAGGACTGCTCCTGCTTTGAGCTGATGATAAGCTTATTCTTGTCTCCTGGCCTGTACTGCTAATCATGGGAATGTTATTCAAGTCTTGGATAAGCTTCAAGTTTCACAGAGAGGTGAGGGAAGAGTCTCGGTGACAAGTTACTCATGGCAAATAGCTGGAAAATCTTCGGAACAGCTTCGGCTAATAATGAATGCTCTGCACTAAATGGTGACAGCATTTCTTGTTGAGTCTAGTCTCTAATATCACTGTAGCATGCCCGACCAGTAATTCATGGTTACCCAGTTTAACTTTTACCCTTAACATTTCGATAGCAACCCCACATCTCGGGCCTGGCTTTGATAAGAGATTAACTCACCAAGGTGAAAGGTTAATGACTGCTTCACTCAGTACACAATAGCAATGCTGTAACATCAAATTCAGCCACCTGACAATCTGGAATGTTTAGAGGCTGTTGGAATGTCAATTGGGTAGACTGATCTTTCACTTAACATAAACTAAGCACTGGGGATGAATTATTCCATGTCTGTTGGTGTGGGTCACACAAATTTCAATCATTATTTTCGAACAGCTAACCTGCCAACAATCCACATCTGTCCTGGGCAGTTTGGGCTTACCAGTCACCCTCTTGTGCCTGTTGAATGACACGGACTCCTGGTCTGCCAAAGTCTCCGTTTTAGAATTCTCATTCATTTTTTCAAACCGCTACAGTGTCAGCCATGGCTCAGCTGGTAATGCCCTCATCATAAAGCCCGGTGACTGTGGCTTCAAATTCCCCTCTAGTAACCTAGGCACAAATTCCCACGCCAATATTCCAGCCCAGCACGGGATGGAGTGCCATGCTGTTGGAGGGGCCATCTCTTGGATGAGGTGTTAAACTGAGGCCCCTTGAGGTGGATGCAGAAGATCCCACGGTGTTATTTTCAGCAAGTGCCCTGGCCAATATTTACCCATCAAACAACAAAAAAAACAGCTTGTCTGGTCACTATCACGGTGCTGTTTGTGGGAGCTTGCTGTGCGCAAATTGGCTACTGCATTTCCCACATTACAACAGTGACTACACTTCAAACAGTATTTCATCGACTGTGGGGCTCTTTGGGATATCTGGTGGTTGGGAAAGATGCCATATGTATGCAAGTTTCTTCCACACTCTGGCCCCTCCCTATTTCAGTACCTTCCTCCAGCCCTACAAACTTCCAACATAATCTATGCTCCTCCAATTTTGGTCTCTTAACCATCCCCGCTGTTTATCACTCCGCTAGCAGTTATTGTCCATCCCTAGTTGCCCTTGAGAAGGTGGTGGTGAGCTGCCTTCTTGAACCGCTGCAGTCCATGTGGTGTAGGTACACCCACAGCGCTGTTAGGAAGGGAGCTCCAGGATTTTGACCCAGCAACAGTGAAGGAACTTCCAGGTGGTGGTGTTCCCATCTATCTGCTGCCCTTGTCCTTCTAGGTGGTAGAGGTCATGAGTTTGGAAGGTGCTGTTTAAGAGCCTTGGTAAGTTGCTCCAGTGCATCTTATAGATGGTAGACACAGCTGCCACTGTGTGTCGGTGGTGGAGGGAGTGGATATTTAAGGTACTCGATGGGGTGCCAATGTTTGTGGATGTGGTGTCAATCAAGCAGGCTGCTTTGTCCTGGATGGCATCAAGCTTCCTGAATGTGGTTGGAGCTGCAATCATCCAGACAAGGCCTGACTACTATATATAGTAGTGTATATGTAAATGAAGAGAAACAGTTTTAACAAATTATAGTCTCAAGCAGCTTGGGAGAATAGACAAGCCCCAAAGATCTCCATCCAGACCCCGAACATACAACAAAAATTAGTGACCAAGATAACCCATTATTTTGCTGCTGATTGAGTGATAAATATTGGCCAAGATTGGGAAAGCCCCCCCTGTCTAGTACAGTGGGATCTTTTATATCCATCCAAGAAAATTCGGCCTCAGTTTAACACTTCACCCAAAAGACAGCAGCACCTCAGCACTGGAGCGTCAGTCTTGATTTTTGCACTTAAAGCCTTGGAGTGAGAGTTGAACCCAGAACCTTGTGATTCAGGGCCAAGGGAGTTACCAACTGGGCCACAGCTGGCACCAATAGAGATGGAGAGTGACAATGTGGAGTGAGGAGAGAGTGGCATTTGGATTCCCATGGGAAGGAGGAGAGTGGCAACACTTCTGAACAAAATCCCAGTCAGAGTGTCAGGAATATTAAAGTGCTGGGTGTGGATACCCGGTCCAGGTGTCAACAAACATCCCCAGAAAATATATTTTGTACCTGTGAGGCTTATAGATCCCTTTGGCCTTTTTGTATAGTCGTGTTGTAATTTATTGCTTTCAGTAGAAATAGTGGGATGTTGTGTTAATTTATAAGGCCATAAGACATAGGAGCAGAAATTAGGCCAATCGGCCCATCGAGTCTGCTCCGCCATTCAATCATGGCTGACAAGTTTCTCACCCCCATTCTCCCGCCTTTTCTCCGTAACCTTTGATCCCCTTACCAATCAAGAACCTAATAAGACCATAAATATTCCACACTCTGGGCAGAATTTTCCTGTCGGCGTGTGAGGGCGGGCCTGACACACTGACGCGTAAAATGGTGCGCGATGGCCTCTCCTCCCTCCCACCTCGAATCCAAATGCCATTCTCCCCTCACTCCATACTGTCACTCTCCACCTCTACTGCTACCAGCTGTGGCTCCACCAGCGGGACAAGGTTTCCTGAAGCTTTTATTCAATAAATTAATTCATTTTCATATACATAAAAATACGTCCCCCCCACCCCCCTGCTCCTGTGACACAGTCACATGAGGGGAGATGTTTAAATAAATTTTTAAATCAATTCTTTAATTATTTTAACATCCATTCAATCTCCCTGAGGCAGCTCTTTCGCGCACATGCCCCAACTCTCCCTCCTCCTCCCGCCCGCCCAGGTAGCGCTGAGCGCTACCGGACGCGTATTACACTGCGCAGGCTTTAATTGGCCCGCCCACATAAAATGGCGGCACGGAGCCAATCACGGGCGGCGATCAGCTCCAGTCCCGCCCAGTCCCACCCAACCGTAGGGAAATCCTGGCCTCTGAGTAACTGCTGGTGTCTTTGGGTCGCTGATTCTGTGTGAGAATACAGCAAACTGTTTCTTTTCAGCACAACAACTTATCTTTGTTAAACCCTTTTCTCCCCCATTTTTGCAGAGGTGGTTTGCAATATGGAAAAACACAATGTTATCAGCGTCTCCCAGTCAATTTGATTTGAAGCTGCCTTGCATCATTTTTGCTTTCAAATTTGTAAAGTTTGCAATAGCTAAACCTAAAGGAATGAACAGAGATAAGGAACATTGACAGCACATTTCCTGAAGGATGAATTACAGAACCCCCTCGCAAGGATAACACCAAATTGAATTGACTGGACGTTGGGTGAATCTACACTACAAAAATAAATAACTTGCATTAGTATAGCGCCGTTCACGTCCACATGATGCCCCAAAGCACTTCATAGCCAATGAATTACTTCAGAAGTACAGGCACATAGGTAAACACCAATTCGCGAGCGCCACGCTCTAGTAGTAGATTCAGGAGGGTGGGACAGTCTCAGAGGTAGGGGTTGAATTGTTAAAAAATCCTTTCACAAATGCACCAACTTCTAGTTCAACTGCAGTATTAGTGGGGTCGGCAGAGTATCCCACTCCTGAGAGCTGGGTATTATCATATTTAAATACAGCTCCATGCCTCAGCTTTGTCAGTGTGCCTCAGGAAATCTGGTAGCTAATGCAAGGCAGTGGCTGCTGGGTTCAGTAGCTAAGCTCTTTTCCAGCAGTCTTTGTGGGCTAGGAGGAGCAGGAGTGCTTTCCACCAAAACTCCCAAGGAAACCTGCCAAAATCTGCCTTCCTCCCCTCAATCATCAGATTCTAGCCCCTTGGTCTATTCTGGAAAGCCAGCTGGTGGACGAAGATACTGGAACCAGTCTTTAATCAGCCTAACTTTTATTTACGGAATGGAACATTACAACCTTCTAACTCAACCACAGAGCACAGTTTCAGTAATTGTCTCTTTTTATATACTCAAGGGAAACCCCATTAATGACCTCCACCTACATAAAATGAAACAAAATTTATATACAATTAACACTCTCCTAACTGACCAAAAATAGCCTTCCCTTCTCCACAGTCGCATGGAGTCTCCAGCAATCTCTCCTCCCACGATCTCTTGGATCTACACCCCCCCACCCCTCACTCCCTCCGTGATCTCTCCTCACCCTGTGATCTCTCGAACTAACAACCTGTGATCTCACGGTTTCTCCCCTCCATCGCGTTCTGAGCTACCCTCTCAGCAACACCCAGTGTCGTGTCCCCAACGACTGTGGGTGCTGTAATGTACTGCAGGCTTTCCTATCTGACAGTCAGCCAGGCTCCAAACCGGGGGGTGGCAGGCTTGAAATGGATTAAAACATTTCTAATGAGGTCCGCGCCATTGAGATTTGGCAGAACCGCCAAGTTCCCAGAGTTTCCTAGAATTCTGGCCGCAGATGGTGCCCTGCTCCTTCCCTAATTCCCTAAACATCTGGGACATGCAACTTTGAAAACATGTCTTAACACATTGGCAGTGAACCTTAGACCTTGAATTTCACTGACTTCAACAGGAGTAGAAAACAGGCAAATGTTTTGAATTTGAGGCATGTGTAGAGATCAAGATGGCAATAAAGATGGTTCACACTCCAATCTTTAATTTAATTGCCAATGTTTTCTAGCTCCGTCCATCCCAACCTCTTCAATCTCATGCAGCAAATACAAAATGGTTTCCCGTTTGGCATTGTTGAAATGACCAAGCCTTTTTCCAATTGTTTGAGTGACGTTGAGGTTTATGACACTGGTTGAAACACGCACTCCCAGGGGTTGGGTTTTCCATTTAAGTATTTCACTGAGGCCTCAGATATAATTTTCATTCCAGGATTAATCGTGGCCGGTTGGATTTCCCAGATCAAGGGAGGCCAAGGGCCTATCGGTGAGAAGATATATCTCTTTGCAGCACTGCTTGTGGGCCAAGAGGAAATTGTGTCCATAACCTTGGGTACCCAAGCTTCTCTTGAATTGGACTCTTCACTAGACCTCCCCCCAACTCCCAACCATACAAAGACCTATCCAGCCGGGGTTGGACCCCCACCTAAGCCGGAGATCAGGTCATCCCCTCCCCATACTCCCAGCAGCAGCTGCAGGTACCTTACCTGAGGCTACAACCACCTCTGGGATGCTCCCCACCTGACTGGAAGCCAAGATTATCAACCAGGCTGAATTCTGGAGAGAGAACCTGTTATATTAAAACTCCGTGTTTCCAGCCAAAACTCCATCTCCTCCACCACCACCACCACTCATCAAACCCACCGCAGTTAAGATCGGGGTCATCTATGCTTCTTCTTGTTTTGGTGGCATATTGGAGGCTCTGAGAATCAAGAGAAGCACATTTGAATTTTCCGATGAGGACAGGGATAATAATGATTGAGGAGTAAATTATTGTTAAGCGTTTATCAGTATTGATAGTATCATCATAAAACACCACTCTCAGGTGAGGCAAGACTAAAATAATGAGCTATAGGCTGGCAGATTTTTGGAAATGACAGTTCCTCATGCAAATACAGATTTGAACATCAACTTATTTATTACAGCCCTGTCAGAAGCTTCCTTGTATTGGTTGAATTATTAATGTCAAATATTTTTCATAGTAGTGAAGGCACCAATGACAGAAAACTACATAATTTAGAGATACTGTTAGTTATCTGTTTTATCCTAAGACCATTAAAGCTAATCTCAAGACTCCAATGGCAATTGTTGCCAGCAGTGAGAACTGAGTGTGGGGTGATAGATGGTTGGCAGTGAGATACCAGACAGTAATTGAATCTCCAATTTTTGTGATGTAAGTCAAGAGGGCAAAGCTTGAGAGACTCATCATGCCTTCATGCCTTTGAAGTTCAATTTGTGCCTTGTTTCTGTTAGCCACATTTTTCTTCTGAAACACCTTTTGCTCGTGGTTAGGTTACTGGCAAACTTTTACATAGAAATTACAGTGCAGAAACAGGCCATTCAGCCCAATTGGACAATACTGGTTCCAATTGAATTTCCTCACATTCCCCCCATCCACCACCACCCCCTCTTCATTTTACCACATCAGCATTTGCTTCCCTTCCTTCCCCCATCATTGATTTCGAAAGGAAATTGAATAGGTACTCGAGGGAAATAAACTTGCAGAGTTACAGGGATAGATCGAGTTAATGGGGTTGATTGGATTGCTTGACAGAGAGCCAGCTTGGACTCGGTGGGCCAAATGGCTTCCTTCTGTGCCATAATGACTCTATGACTCTATCAGTCTATCTAGCTTAGCCTGAAATGCATCTGTACTGAACCATTCCATGTGGTAGTGAGTTCCAAATTCTAAACATTGTGGAAAGAAGGTTCTCATGAATTCCCTTTGGGATTTACTAATGGCTCAGAATGGCTTGACTTTGAGCTGCTGATGTGGATTTGAGTTCCCTGCCATTGTTGATATTTTAAATTAAAAATAGGGGATGATACCAAAGACCAACATAATGATAACATGGGGCTGATACACAACACCAATTATTAGGGAGCTGAATACAAAAAAATATAACGCGCACACACACGCAAAGAGACAAGTCATGTTGGGTGTGAGCTTCCTGTCCAAAAAAAAAATAGTTTATTAATCTGACTTCAGTATCAACAGTTGTCACTATAAATTGATATGTTAGTATTTGCTATCCAATTTTGCTATGTCAACTGTCACAATGCTGTTGCCACTCCAGGCAGTAGGTGGCTGCATTGAGCAAGTTTCTGAAGCAAGCCCTAATCCTGTTGGCACTGCTGTACATACAGAATTTGCATTGATAAACTGACGATATGCATTGTAAACTATGAAAGGCATTGTATAAATGCTAGTTACCTTAGGGTGGGTGACACAAAGGTTGGCTGGATTAACTCCTTGGATGAGAGGGTTATTTTATGAACAGAGATTGAGTGGAATGGGTTTATATTCTCTGGGCTTTAGAAGAATGAGAGATGATCTAATTGAAATGTATAAAATTTTGAGAGGAGTTGGTGGAGTAGACACTAAGAGGCTGTTGCCTATGGCTGGAGAACCTAGCGCCAGAGGTCACAGTGTCAGGATGAGGGGTCAGGCATTCGGGATTGAGACAAGGAGAAATCTCTTCACTCAGAGAGTTATGAAGCTTTGGAATTATCTACCCCAGACTGTGGATTCTCAGCCATCGAGCAAATTCAAGGCTGAGATTGAGAAATTTGTGGACACTGAAGGATTTAAGAGATTTGGGGATGGGGGTGAGAAAGTGAAGTTGAGGTGGAAGATCAGCCATGACCTTGTGGGTGGCAGAGCAGACTCAAGGGGGGGCATATGGCCTACTCCTCTTATTTATTCTGTTCTTATGCTCTTTCCTTTCTCTCAGGCACATCCTTTCCCTCTCGTATTTGTGCCCAATTCCTGACTTTTCCTCACTTGTCAAAGATGTCTCCTCCTCCTCCTATCTCGCCCTGCTCTATTATCTTCCCCAGTTTTAGGCTGAAGTCTCCCCCGATCCGGCCTTTCTCATTCCAGTCACATTCTTTGTCCGTCGCTCTTTTGTCTGATTCTCAGTGGAGGTGGGGGGACTGTTGTAACCCCTCCCCCACCCACCCCTCTGAGCATTCTATCAATTTCTATGCTTGGTTCTTTCCTTCGAATTTTTGTCCATCAGTGGATAAGCTGTAGAAATTCCAGACTTAGATAATCGCTCAGTAATATATCCTGGTGCGCTGGGTAAACATGTCTTCAAGCATTTCTTCTGATCAAAACGCAAAAGAGCAGAACTGAAAATATACTGCACCACTTGACTGCAAAGCAAACTGCCCTCGGAGACCCTTAACATGATCCAGACCTTTGTCAGTTAGACTCTGATGGGAATGCTTTTCACACCATGAGCCAAAGACCAGGAGTACCCACAGACCATACGACAGGCACTGCATTATGACAAACACTTGACATCTGTGACGATGATGTCGCTTTTCAAGGTCACCCCATGGATCCCCAGGGTTGGGCCTGATCTGTTAAAGCTCCAGCACATCGATCTTGTGAAACAGTTCATTGCAATAAAACCAAAAGCCCGTATCTTGCAAGCAAAGGAGGTGGAGATATGAATTACAATGATTGGAATTTTCAAACTGATATTGTGAATGAAAAGAGGAGGAATAAATATGACCATATTTAACGTTGTATAGGGGACAATGCGTTGAGAAGTCTTGGGTTTGGCATTTGCTGCATGTTGTCTACAATGTGGGGGACTGCCAAAGAGGTTTTGACTGGCTTTCTGACTTCCAAAGCTTCCTGGCGCTTCATTAGGGAGGGTAAACTTTTAGGAATCTTTCCAGATTCTTCCATCTCACTGTACCCCCTAACTGCACACAGTATAAATTTAGCCTCACTCCCATTGCCATTTGCCACTGCATTTTGACTCAGCCTCTGTTGAATAAGCAGAATGCAAATTAAAATAAACTCTACCACGCTGTGCAGTGATTGGTGCTCGGGACTGTGAGCCTTTTTGTTTTGACCTCATCTCTTGTTTTGGGATAAGAATGTCTTTGCTACACGTCAGTTAAATTGATTTCTTAGGGTACAAAGGAGAAGGAATCGCCAGTGTAGGCGTTACTGCTGGAAGCTGGTTCAGGAATTCTCAGAAAACTGAGGGAAGCGCCTTTGACATGTTACACATTGTTACATCTCAGCGGAGCAGGGAGTCAAGAGGCAGTTGGAAGTTAGAAGTGACTGTGAGCTGTTTCCTATAAAGACTGTAACCTGTGGAGGCTACCTTGTAATATATACGTATGCTGTCTGGGACTATTGGTCATGTTAAGACATTAAGTGTTATCTTTCCTGCCTTTTAGAATATTAGTTGCCTACCAGGTAACGTTTAGTCGATAAAAGCAAAATACTGCGGATGCTGGAAAATCTGAAACAAAAACAGAAAATGCTAGAAAAACTCAGCAGGTCTAACAGCATCTGTGGAGAGAAAAAGAATAGAGTTAACGTTTCGAGTCCATATGACACTTCTTCAGACCAACGACGTTTAGATGATGTTGCTTTTAGTTTGTTTGTTGCAGTAAAAGTTTTAAACTTGAACTTTTGTGTGATTCCTTTAAGTCAGTCACTAGGAATGCAAATCTCTTGTGTAAAGTTATCGGCAAAATAGGAGGGCTATATAACGGCAGCGATCCGAAGTCCCTAGTTTCCACACAGTTAAAATGATCCCATCTAATCTTTTAGATTCAACTTAACCAGTCTGATTTGGTAAGATTTAAGATAATACAATAGAAGGACACATTGGCCTTGGAGGGAGTGCTGTAGATTTACCAGAATGATACCTGGAATAAAGGGCTAAATTTATGAGGGTGCTATTCCCTGGAATTTAGTGTGCTCAGAGGTGATTTCGGCAAAGCTTTCAAAATTTTAAAGGGCCCAGTTGGAGTAGATAGAAAGAAAACCATTTTTGCAGGTTGTAGGAGTCACAGGGGTTAATTTTACCAAGACTGCCCCCACCTTTCTGGGGGAGGGTCACACATAACATGAAGTGGGTTGCCAGCCTTGCGTGTTACTGCTCGCACTGACCTGTCCCCCACATTAAGGGGGGTGGTAAGGCACCTGTCCCCCCTTAAGGTCTATTGAGGCCCTTAACTGGACAATTAGATGCCACTTAAAGGCCTAATTTCACCTCTGGTTTTTGGTCTGTGGGAGAAGATAGGACATGATGAAGAGCCAGGCATCTGTCACTGAAAAGGGGAATATACTGCCTTCTGTGGGGGGTGGTCCATTATGCACATCAAGATCATAACTCCGCTTTGTCCCCCCTCCCCACCTCTCAAACCCAACCCCCCATACCCTCCCCATGCCCCCACTCCCCCCAACCTTACTGGCATCTCCCAGCAGTGCCCGCCCAAAATCCTTAGACTTACCTGGGAGACATCTTCACTTCTTCCTTGGGACTGCTTGTAGTCCAGCACTGGCCACTGCTCTCTGCTGGTGCTGCCATGACTATAGAGCTGCTGGCCAATCTCTCTCTCTCTAAGGTGGGACTTCCTGTGCCTGAGGGGCGTAAGTCCCACTCTAACCCAATTCAGGCCACCTCCCCCTCCCTTATCACTGTGGGCAGCCATATTTCACATTGGCAAGGTGCTAACCAACTTTCAGTTTGGTGGGGAGGGGGTGCGTACTCTGTACCCCTGCAAAATCCACCCCATAGTCCAAAAATTAGAGGCAGGAAAAAAATTAGAAAACACTTCTTCATGCAAAGAGTGGTAGATGTTTGGAACTCTCTTCCACAAATGGCAATTGATTCTAGATCAGTTGTTAGATTTAACACTGAGATTGATAGAATTTTGTTAACCAAAGGTATTTAGGGATCTGGGCAAAGGTGGGTATGTGGAGTTATCACTGATCAGCCATGATCTCACTGAATGGTGGAACAGCCTCAAGGGATTAAATGGTCTCCTCCTCCTTCCTGTTACAGCCGATAATCGGACCAGATTTCCACAACACTGTTCTCAGTTTATTGGGTTATTAGGTGACATTGAAGGTTCTTGTGTTAGTTATTGAAGAAGATAGGTTACCTGTTGGCATTCTTGGATCTCAAAAGAGTATATAGCCAAAATAATAATGAATAGAGCATTTGGAGAGCTTGGTTGTTACATGGTAAATTAGGGATTCAAGTTAAGAAACTTTACCAATTTGTAACTGTTCCAAAAATCAATCTTCATGGATCCAGGGCAAGGATACAGAACAAGTGGAATTGAGTGCTACAAGATCAGACATTGGATTATCTCAGAAACCTGTCACAGCATAAACATACTCCTGAATGGATGGGCTGGAGGAATACAGCTTGGGTTTTGCATTAATTCAGTTCTTTTTAGCCAGTAGGCTGAAAATTCCCCTGACTGTGCCTTTGTGAATTATAAAGAAGTCTTGTGGGTTATTGTGTCAGTTCTCTGTCACTGGCGTGAATTATTGGCTGAATAATTAATTGTAATGCGGCACTTGTGCTACATTGAAACTCCCATGCTGGAGATAGCTGTCTGCTTCAGCTCTCCTTTCACATGGCAGAACGGGGAAGTAGGAGGAGGTTTAACACTTTGCATTCTCTTCACGTCCAGCGTACACAGGAATGTTGCAATATTGGCCTACCTTTCTGAGGTTGTTCTCCGTGTGTAGGGAGTGCTGGCAAGGCTGTGCTGATTGTCCAACGCTTGTAGACTTAGATAGTGATGGGCCTTCTCCTTGCTTTGCTGCACAGTCCTTGGAGTGATGGTGCTCCTCAGACCTGTCCCACCATTCGGTTGGAGCTTAGCCGGTCTGTACCTCAGCTCCAGGTATCCATCTTGGTTCCATATCCCCTCTCCCTCGCTGAATCAAAATCTCTAGATCTCAATCTTGAAATTGTCACTTGATCCAGCTTCCATTTGGGAAAGACAATTCCACTTTCCAACAATCATTTGTGCGAAAATTGCTTCACCTCCAAAAATTTATGCTCCTCGATGCAGATTTCCAAAAATAGGATTTAGCTTCTCTGCACTCACCTATTGGATTCTTTTATCATTTTAAAGATCTTAATTAGGTTAGTTGCCAACATCCCAAACTCAAGCAAATACAAGCCAAGTTTACAGAACCTATCCTCATAATTTAACCCTTTTAAGGCCTGTGGGGTTGCCAACTGTGATTAAATATGTCCCTGGAGGTTTCATCACATGACTCCTCCCCCCCCACTCCCACCCGCTCCAGCCATTGGTCAGCAAACGCACCTTTCCTTGTGACGCACGGCCTTCCTACGCCAATTGGAAAGCAAGAAGACTCATTACCCAATTGGATGATGATTGATTGTCAGCCAAACAGCCTTTTTTTTAATAAAAGCAAAACACTGCGGATGCTGGAAACCTGAAACAAAAACAAATATTGCTGGAAAAACTCAGCGGGTCGGACAGCATCTGTAGAAAGGAAGGCAGAGTTAACGTTTCGAGTCCGTGTAACTCTTCATCAGAACAGACATTTTTTTTTTACCATTTTCAATATTTTTACATCTGGTAAAGAGAAATGTTCAAAGAAAATGAAAAAAAACAATCTATTTTAATGTCCCGATGGTTTTTCTCCAGGGTTGTACACAGCAGGGTCCTGGAGATTGACCTTCAATTCCTGGAGACTCCGGGCCAATCCTGGAGGGTTGGCATCTTTAACCTGGCATCAGTCTGATATCAATGCTAAATTAGCACAGTGGCCTCTCCAAGGCCAATTTATCCTTTATGTGTTCTGAAGAAGAGTCATATTGGACTCAAAACATTAACTCTGTTCCACTGTCCATATTGCCAGACTGGCACTTTCTATTTTGATTATCCTCTCTGTGGTATGGTGCTCAGCATTCAACACAGTGCTTGCAGATGGGGTCACTTACAACTTGAGCGACAATTTCATTCCCACTGTATCCCAGATCCATTGAAATAAAGACCAACATTCCATCGGCCTTTCTGATTACCTTGCATCCCTGTGCAATAGTGATTTGTGTACCCAAACACCCAAATCTCTTTGCTTCTCCAAATTTCTTGAATTTTCACCATTAAGAAAACACTTCAGTTTGTTTTGCTTGGGTCCACACTTTCTCAAACTGAACTCTATCTCTGCCATGAAGTTTTGGTCACTCAATTGGGCATTGGACTTCCCCATGACAGAGGGCTGCGCCCAGTAAATGATTCTATATAAGGCTGAGATCAATAGGCTTTGGGGCACTGAAGGAATTGGGAATAAGGCAGGAAAGTGAATTTGATGCAAAGGTTGAGCCACGATCTTACTGAGCGGTAGAGCAGACTCAAGCAGCTGCACAGTCTACCTATTGCCTCGAGTTCTTATGTCCTTAACCTGTTAATCTGCAGCTTCCTGCTCCCGTCTACACAACCGTGGTGATTATGGTTTTATGAAATGTGTAGTATACCTTTAAGAAGGATGCTGTAAAGGAAGATCACACGATCTTATTTAACCAATAGAGGAGTAACGCCAGCTACCTCCGGAGTCAGTAGTCAGGGGTAGGCAGCAGAAGTATGGAGACAGGGTTTGAGTTGAAAGCCCACAAGTGTAACTGCTGAATACCTTTGTAAATAAAGAGAATATGTTTCACCTAAGAACTGTCTGCTGATCAACTATTGTCCCAACTCGGCCATCCCTAAACAAGCATGCAACTTGGATTTGTAAGTCCCAACAAACTGGTGACCAGGATCCAACAACAATCTTGTGCCACCTGGAATATAGGTCTCTATTCCTTCATCCGACTCATAGATATATATGATGGAAAGCTAAGGCCCCAGTGGAAATCCCTGGAAAGCAATGGAACAGTGAAGAAACTGCTGGCCCTGTAATCAGGGTGGTGTGCGGCCTGGAAGAGAATTTAGGGGTGATGGTGCATTCAAGGTTCTGTGGCTGGAAGGTAGGAATTGGGGAAAGCTGGACCATTCACGGCCACATTCTGCATAGGGATAAGCAGAATCTTAATGCAATCAAGCCAAATTTAAGCAGGCTATCTTAGAATGTGACGAAATACAGGTTAAATGGTGGGAGCAGCCACAATGGCTGTGATGCAGACCATGAGAGTTTCAGCTCATTGTGACTCTCTGTATCAGAAACAGGCAGGAATAAATACCTGTAGAATTCAACATTCACACACACACACAAAATAATAACACTGTCTTTTCATTTCTTGAAACTTCTAGCACTGCCATAAATCTACCCGATGAGCCTTTATTGGGAACATTACCGTACAGAAATAAAGTGATGAGTGTTTCATTTTTTGTACGCTGCGGCTGAAGAGTATGAATTCTTGGTATTTTTATTAAGTGACAGAGCAAAAGCAGCAACAATAGTTTGATATCTTGCTGGCAGAAAGAAGCAGACATGTATACAGAGTTGAGGGGAATGTCAGGGCAACTGCAAAGATTTGTAAGAGGAATCTCATACCCCACCCCTCTCCTTTGCTCTCTTGGTTATCCAACAGTATCAGATGTAAGTTACAGTCTGTATGCCTGCTGCAGTTTAGCAGTACATGCTAAGCATTCAAAAGGCTGGACTGGCAGAACAGTAGCGTTTGCATCCAAATTCCAAACTTATTTCGACAAGTTGCATTTATATAGCACTTTTAAGGTCATAAAACATCCGTTTCACAAGGCAAGTAGCATTCACACTGCACAAGTGCCAGGCAATGACCATCGCTAACTGGAGGGAGTCTTAGCCACTTCCCCCCGACATTCAATGGCATTACCATCATCAGAAGAGCTCACCATTACCATCCTGCATGCCATCAGTGAGCAGAAAATTAACTGCACCAGCCACATAAATGCTGTAACTACAAGAGAAAGTCAGAAGCTGGGAGTTGTCTGGTGGGTAACTTGCCCCCGACTCTCCAAAGCCTGTCCGCCATCTACAAGACACCACCTCCAAAGCCAGCACACAGTGGCTGCAGTGTGTGTACCAAACGCAAGGTCATTATCAAAGCTTCCTCAACAGCATCTCCCCAATGCGCGACCTCTACCACCTAGAAGGACAAGGGCAGCAGGTGACCTACAAACCATACGCCTTGGAAATATATCACCGTTCCTTCACTGTCGCTGGGTCCAAATCCTGGAACTTCCCACCTAACAGCAGGGTAACCTACACCACATGGACTGCAGCAGTTCAAGAAAGCAGCTCACCACCACCACCTTCTCAAGGGCAATTAGGAATGGGCAGTAACAAATGCTGACCTTGCCAGCGACACCCACGTTGTGAACAAATAAATCAAATTTGAAAGAAAAAACAGACAGATGTCAAGAGCAAAGCCCAAGAAGAGACAGTAGAATCAAGTGACAAAGTGAGTCATTGAGAAAGACTTTTTGGCTTATTAAAAGACAGAGAGCATGGCATAGAGTTTTACGATGGAAATTCTAGAGCTTACAGCCTAGACAGCTGAAGGCCAATAATGGGCCAAAGGAACATATGAGCATACGAAATAGGAGCAGGAGTAGGCTGTTCAGCCCCTCGAGCCTGCCCTGCTGTTCAATACGATCATGGCTGATCTGATTGTGGCCTCAACTCCACTTTCCTGCCTACCCCCTGATGACCTTTGACTCCCTTGTTAGTCAAGAGTCTTATCTACCTTTGCCTTAAAAATATTCAATGAATATTCAAATATTCACTCTCTGGGGAAGGGAGTTCCACACATTCACCACAATCTGAGAGAAAAAGTTTCTCCTCATCTGCATTTTAAATGGGAGACCCCTTATTTTTAAATCCTGCCCCCTAGTTCTAGTCTCTCCCACAAGAGGAAACATCCTTTATCCACTGTGTCAAGTCCCCTCAAGATTTTATATGTTTCAAGGGGACCGCCTCTCATTCTTCTAAACTCATAGGAAAACCTCCACATTTCAGAAATCAGTCAGTGCTTAAATAAGGAGACTAAAACTGAACACAGTACTCCAGATGTGGTTTTAGCAACGCCCTGTACAACTGTGGCCAAACTTCAATACTTTTGCAATAAAAGACAACAGGAAGACAACAGTAAAGAGGAGGTAGCTAGATTTCTGAAATAGCGGGAGTTGAGGGCTATGAGGAGCTGGCATGAAAGAGGGATTGAGGCCTGGGGCAGATCAGCCATGATCTTGTTGAATGGTGGGGCAGGCTTGAGGGGTCGAATGGCCTACTCCTGCTCCTACTTCTTATGTTCTTAACATTTCCTAATCACTTGCTGTACGTGCATACTAATCTTTCATGATTCATGTACCAAGACACCCAGATCCTTCTGCTCCGCAGAGTTCTGCAATCTCTCCCCATTTAAATAAAATGCTGCACAAGGCAAGTCTCGGAATTTCAAGCTGTGACCATCATTGGAGAGAAGGGGGGCGGGGCTGGGTAGTCATCTGACCAAAAGATCAGCATCAATGTGTCCCCCGTTATTTCACATTACAATCCATAGAATTCAATTATTGTCTAACAGGATTGTCATATCTGTAATAGCAACAGCAGAAAAAGGCAAAAATCATGAAATGACACAGTTAACTGCATGCCAGATGCAACCATAGAACCATAGAAAAGTTACAGCACAGAAGGAGGCCATTCGGCCCATCTTGTCTATGCCAGCCCGAGGACACCCAAGTGCCCTTTCTAATCCCACCTTCCTGCACCTGGTCCATAGCCCTGCAGCTACCACCAACTTGGGCAGCAAATTCCAGACACCCACTACCCTCTGTGTAAAAAAGTTCTTCCTCATATCCCCCCCTACACCTTCTGCCACTTGTCTTGAACCTATGTCCCCTGGTTCTAGAATTCTCCTTCAAGGGAAACAATTTTATCCTGTCCACTCTATCTATTCCCCTGATAATTTTGTACACCTCAATCAGTCACCCTATTGTGAAATGTGAAACCTTCATCACGTGAGCTAAAACAGTGTGCCCTCTTTGTCCACACAGTCTGACAGCTCAGTGTGTCCACAGCACGGATATTTTAGCTGGTCCTGGTTCGAGTTTTACTATTCTTTCCGGCAGTGCAAAGAAGAAACCCCATGTATGTGCGCAGACACGAACTCAACTCTTCTTCATTTGTAGAATTACCGAGCTCCCACTTTTTGCCCCCATTCGCGAGGGGCCGTTGCCAGGAGTGTGACCAAGAGGCGGCTCGGAGTGTTTCACAACGCTGCCTATCCTCGAGAGAAACAAAAGCACTTCTTGCACTTAAAAAAAAAAGACTTGTATTTGTATAGTGCCTTTAATGTAATAAAATGCCCTGAGGCGCTTCATGGGATTGTCACCAAACAACATTTGCCAGCTCAGCACATGAGGTGATACTTGGGCCGAAGACTAAAAGCTCAGTCAAGGAGGCAGGTTTTAAGGAGCGTCTTAAAGGAGGTAAGTGAGGCCTGGAAGTTTAAGGGGGGAATTCCAGGCTATGGGGCCCAGAGCCGCTGAAGGCAAGGCCGCCAAATGGGGGAAACGGTTAAAACTGAGGATGCTCAAAAGGCCAGAAGTAGATTTGGGGAGCTGGGAGAGATAGGGGCCGGATTTTCCAGTCCCACCATCAGTGGGCCGCGGCTGGAAAATTTGGAGGGTGGCTAAAGGTCTCGGAATTTTCCCATCCTCTCCATGACAATGATTGCTACTGGCCCGTGTGCAAAACCCCAGCCAGGTATAACTAACATGCCAGAGCAGGAATTTATTGCTAAAAGATTAATTTGTCCAATAATTTGAATTAAGCAACTTTTAATTGAGAGCTGACTATTTGGGGGGGGGTGGGGGTAGCTTTGATTCTGAGCCGTAGTGCGAAACAGGAGAGAAAGTCAGCATCCTCACCAATATTAATTTCCATTCTTTTGCGCTGCCTATTTGTTAGAAATGGGTAGCCAATCAAAGAAGGCATGAACAGCAGGAGAGGTAATCAAATTTTTTTTAATGCGAAGTCAAGACGTACTGTTGATGGGCTGGTGCGCGTGTGTGATTTATTGTACAGCAGCTCACCAGCACAATTTGCTTGGACTCTGCCAAGTGCCTCTTTGTTGCACTCCATCTTCCGTTATGTTTCGCTTTTGAAGGCTGGAACAGTTGCGAATCAAACCAACCCGATACCTCAGCTTGTGTTAATGCGTTCAGTCTCCACCAACGACAAGGACGAGGGCTGCAGGTACCGCCACCTCCAAGCTCCCTTCCAAACCACACACTATCCCGACTTGGAAATACAATCCCCAATCCTTCATCATTGCTGGATCAAAATCCTGAACCTAACAGCACTTACACTGCACGGACTGCAGTGGGTCAACAAGAAGACCCATCAACACTTACTGAAGAGCAAACATGATGGACAATGAGTGCTATTCCATATCCATAGCTCAAAGGGATGAATGGCCGACTCCTCCTCCTAAGTCCTATGTCCCTATATATTCCTCTGTCTTCCCCAGAATTAATCAAAAATAGATGAAAGGGCTACATAGGTGTAAGACACTGGTCTAAAACGCAGGGGAGATTTATTGTTACACTCCCTGGCTCCTGTTACCACTCTAGTAGATGCAGGGCTTCGGGTGTCATCTTCCATTAAAAGCAGACAAAGAGATGGCTGGAGGAGCAGTTGGTTCTGCTGAAACTATAGGTATCGGTGGCAAACCTGAATTTGTAACGCTGGGGGGTCTCCACAACTGTCAAGGCATTGGTCCCCCCCTGTCAGAGAGCATTTCCAACATGCAATGAATCCATTTCAAGTATCGCTGCATGACAGAGTTTGAAAAAGAAACATCTGGCAAATTTCAGCCTCGACACTATTCACTCTCAACAGTCCACACACCACTGAAAATTCAGCACCAGCTAGCAATACTTAAATAAATGACACAATGTCATAAAGTTAATGGGATCTGGTGAGGGCTGAGAAGCAAGATGTATATGGTAAACCTCATTTTGCTTGTATTTACTGTCTGATAGGGACAAGAGGAGGCCATTCCGCCCATCGAACCTGCACCACCATTCAATTAGACCATGGCTGACCTGCATCTTAACTCCACTGGTGAACCTTGAATCCATTTGGTACCTTTGTCTGACTACTATTTAAGAAGAAGCTAGGTAAACATATGAGGCAGGAAGGAATAGATGTAGTTAGATGAAAATGGATGGGTGTAAATTCATATGGAGCACAAATACTGGCATGGACGGTTTGGGCTAAACAGCCTGTTTCTGTTTAAAGTACTGGACAAATAATGTGATGAAAACCTACCCATCTCAAGTCATGAAAATTTCAATTAACTCAACATCAACAGCTTTTTGAAGGAGAGTTCCAGATTTCCACTATATACGTTTGGATCAGTTTGTAGATGTAAAATGAAGCTAAAAAGTAGATTTCAAATAATGAAACATCATTCACAAACTAAATTCTTCAGTTTGTCTGTTGGCTCTACCTTGTTTGGTTACATGCAACCGGACTGTCTGCTCGGACTATATCTAACACCTAACTTCCACTATCTAGACACACTCTGACACTTAAAAGCTTTGGCCCCCTCTCAGCTTCCACTTTCTGTTCCACAAAAGGCTTCTCTTGGTCCCAAAGGCCACCTCACACAGCATTATTCCATTTGCACCCTCTGCTGAAGCTGTCATATCTTATAACTCTTCAAGAGCTTGAAAGCACTTAGTTTATGTGCAGAGTCCATCCAATGATATAAAGTACACTCTCCATTTACAGATCCATGTTCTGAAAACTTCCCAGCATTGCTCATGAAAGGTGACTGTTTAGTTGCTGGACCTGCCACAGATTTGCCCTCTAAGTAACAGCTGCAATTAGCCTGTTCAGATCAAACCTCCTTAATATTTAAACAGACAGTTCCTATATCCAAAGTATAGAAAAAAATGTACATTTACATAGAGTTCACAATCTCACCTCACTCCAAGTGGGCTTTCAAGCTAATAAATTACTTCTTGAAATAGATTCACTGTTGTAATGATGAGGAATGCGGCAGCCAGACTGTGCACAGCAAGCTCCCACAAACAGCAAACGATCAGATCATTTATTTTAGTGATGTTGGCTGAGAGATTAATATTGGCCCAGGCACTAGGGAGGATGCCCCTGCTCTTATTTGAATCATGCTATGGAATCTATTATGTTCGCTTGAGAGGGCAAAGGGGGTCTTGGTTCATCTGAAGGAGGGGTGCAGCCTCTATAATGGGCTGGAGTGTCAGCCTGGATTTTGTGCCCAAGTCTTTGGAGTAGGTCTGCTACCACTAAGCCATAGGTGACACGGTATGGCTAGGCAAGTTGCATGGCTTGGGGGATGGTCGCACAGTGGGAATGTCACTGGGCTAACAATTTGAGGCTGAGACTACTGCAGGATGTGTGTTCAAATCCCACCGTGGCAACTGGTGGAATCTAAATTCAATTAATAAATTTGGAATTGTAAAGCTTGTCTTGGTAACGATGGCTATGAAACTATCACTGGTTGTTGGAAAAACCCATCTGGTTCACTAATGTCCTTTAGGGAAGGAAATCTGCTGTCCTTACCTGGACTGATCTACATGTGACTCCAGACTCACAACAATGTAGTTGACTCATGACTGCCATCTGAAATGGCCTCGCAAGCCACTCAGTTCAAGGGCAATTAGGGATGGGCAACAAATGCTGGCCCTGCCAGTGATGCCCACATCACATGAAAAAAAAGTTAGGCTTCCTTCCTTATTGGATTTGTAAATATAGACCACAGGCATTTCTAGCCGACACTGTTTTGCGTAAGATAAATTTTCGTCAATTCCAGCTCTCTTGTTAATTCACGCCTCTCTAATCTGTCGATATATTTCATGTTCAGTTCCTATGCCACTGCTGGGTGACCTTTGAAATACGCCCAGTAAATGACGACTTCCTTCCTGCTCGTCATTGCGAAGGGATTCTGCTTGGATCATTTCACAATTGAAATCACCTTATCTATTGTGTGATATTGGATCTGAAATTGAATATGAGCCAAGAGCCAAAACAAATCATTTTGCATCGATCACCTGTGGTAGAAGCTGCCTGAAGAGCAGATACCATTGACATCCATGGAACTAACTATCAGCCACATCGAGCATTGGAAAATAACTGCGACTGTTTTGCCTCCTTGTCTAGGGTCTCATTTCACCTCCTTTGTCCCATCTCATGCCACTGTGCCCCTTGCTTTGATTCCGTCACTAACTCTCCTGAAAGAGTCGTAAACCAGATTGCAAGTTCTGAGCCAGCCATTTTCATTATTAATTGATTTAATCAATAATTCTTCCATCCCTGTGAATGTGTTAATGCATTTGTCACAGTCAGCAGCCTCATAAAATTATTACAGCATCACTGCTATTCTTAGTATATCACAGAGAGGAAGGTCAAAGGCAAACATTAAAAAAGTCTTATTATGTGTTACAAACAAATAGGTGTCAGTGTTTGGATGTGTATTAAGTCACCATTTGCTTCCACAGTTTACATGACCACAACCATTGAATTATTTTCATATAGATCACCTATTTCCCTACTTCGGAAAATTTAGACATGAGTTATGTTCGAAATATATGCATGGTTTTATTGTGAAGACTGCACTCGAGCAAGTATATACAGGTGCGCAGGTGATTGGAGTGACTGGCATGTTGTCAGTGATCATTTTGATTAGGCTTCATTTACATCTGACAGGCGAGTGGTTTCCACACTCCCAGCTCTGGCAGGCAGACCACTCGCTGGTCAGGGGCTGGGAAATATCGCAGCCCGTTCAGGGACCCAGCCAGCCATTCCGATCTTAAAGGGAGGGCCCCCGCCAATCAGGAGTGAGGGCAGCACAAGGTGAGTAGGCGGGTGGGAGAACTGATTCTAAAAAAACACACGCTTACACGGTTTTTAAGAAAGGATTTTCTAAGAAAGTATTTCCAAGAAAGTACTAAGAAAGGATATACTGGCATTGGAGGCCATTCAAAAGAGATTCACTAGGCTGATTCCTGGGACGAAGGGGTTGACTTATCAAGAACGGCTAAACAGGTTAGACCTTTATTCATTAGAGTTTAGAAGAATGAGGGGTGATCTTATTGAAACATACAAGATTCTGAGGGGGTTTGACAGGGTAGATGTTGAGAAGATGTTTCCACTAGTGGGGGAATCTTGAACTAGGGCACATAGTTACAGAATAAAGGAACACTCATTTAAAACTGAGATTTGAAGGAGTTTCTTCTCTCTGAGGGTAGTGAATGTCTGGAATTCTCTACCCCAGAGAGTTGTAGAGGCTGGATCACTGAAAGTACTTAAAGAGGATGTAGAAAGATCTTTGAAATATCGGGGAATTGAGGGCTATGAGGAGCTGGAACGAAAGAGGAGTTGAGGCCTGGGGCAGATCAGCCATGGTCTTATTGAATGGCGGGGCAGGCTTGAGGGGCCGATTGGCCTCTTCCTGCTCCTATTTCTTATGTTCTTATGCTTCTATATTTTAACTTTTACATTGTCAGCAAGTTCAGAAAAAAAATCTCTTTTCCCAATAGTAACAATGTAATGTAAGAACTAAAGAAATAGGAGCGGGAGTAGGCCATTCAGCCCTTCGGGCTTGCTCTGCCATTCAGTGAGGTCCTGGCTGACTTTCTACTTCAAAACCTTTTCCCTGCACTTTCCCCGTATCCCTTGATGTGCTTAATATGTAGAAATCCATCAACCTCCGTCCCGAACGTGTTCAGTGATCGAGCCTCCACAGCTCTCTGGGGTGGAAAATTCCAAAGATTCACCACCCTCTGACTGAAGAAATTCCTCCACATCTCAGTCCCAAATGGCCGGCCCCTTACTCTAAGACCACGTCCCTCGGTTCTAGACCCCGCAGCCAGGGCGAAACATCCTTCCTGTTGAGCCCTGTAAGAATTTTATATGTTCGAATAAGATCGCCTCTCATTCTTCTAAACATCAGAGAATAAAAGTCCAGTCTATTTAATCTTTCCTCATAGGACAATCACTCCAAACCAGGAATTAATTTGATGAACTTTCATTACACTCCCTCCATGGCAAGTACATCTTTCCTTAGGGAAGGAGACCAAAACTGTACACAATACTCCAGGTGTGGTCTCACCAAGACTCTATACAATTGCAGCAAGGCATCATTACTCCTATACTCAAACTTTTATAATAAAAGCCAACACACCATTTGCCTTCTTAATTGCTTGCTGTACCTGCATGGTAGCTTTCAGTGACTCATGAACAAGGACACCCAAGCCTCTCACCATTTAAGGAATATTCTGTATTTCTGTTTCACATTTCTCCACATTGTATTTTATCTGCCAAATTTTCATTTTGCCTCTCCAAGTCCCCTAAAAGCGTCTTGGCATCCTCCTCACAACTCACACTTCCATCTAGTTTTGCGTCATCTGCCGTTAAGCCAGTTAACCTATCAGATGTGCCATGCTGGTAGAAGGTGAACTAGGTGCATTGTGATCTTGACAAATGAAGCAATGGAGGCATGAGAAGAAACAGTTTTACGTGGTGAGTGGAAGGCGCTGCCTGAGATTGTGGTGGGGGCAGGTTCAATCAAGGCATTCAAAAGAGAATTGGATTATTATCTGAAGGGGAAGAATATGCACGGTTATGGGGAAAGGTGGCACTAATTGCGCCTCTAGAGGGCTAGCACAGAATTGACAAGCCGAATGGCCTCCTTCAGTGCTGTAACCTTTCTATGATTCCAGGATTTTTTTTTAAAAGTTAGTTCACGATATTTCAGCTTCTATTTTACCTCAATATTTATGTTCAAGTCTTTATTCTGGTCTCAGTATAACTTTTAAAAAGACTGATTTGATTGTTAGTGCCTTTCATTTCCTGGTTGGCTGTCTGTGAGAATTAACTCGGTGACTGACTGCTTAACATAGCTTGATGACAGCACTGCAGATTGATGCTGGGAATCCCATTAAACATTGCGACAGTCAGTGACATATCGGCAGAGTTAAATCTCTCACCTCAGAGGTCACTAGATCGCTCAGCAAACCTTTCTTCAAAAATCAGCAGCATCACTGCGATGGCAAACTGTGGGCCATGAAATCAATCTGCAGATTGTGACAGCAATAACTCCGTAACTGTGCAATTGTTAAAGGTGTAACCCTCACTGGGCCAATCTGTACAGCCAGTGAGCAGGAGAGTGACATCAGACTCGGCAAGGTGGGGTGGTTATTAAAGGCTGCAGGGATTGAGGGGGAGAGTGGGGTTAAACTATGGGATGTTAAAGGGTGCAGGGACTGAGGGGGAGAATGCGATTAGACTGGGTGGGATATTAAAGGGTGCAGGGAGTGAGGGGGAGTGTGGGATTAGACTGGGTGGGATATTAAAGGGTACAGGGAGTGATGGGGAGAGTGGGGTTAGACTGGGTGGAATATTAAACTGTGCGGGGAGTGAGCGGGAGAGTGGGATTAGACTGGGTGGGATATTAAAAGGTGCGGGGAGTGAGCGGGGGAGTGGGATTAGACTGGGTGGGATATTAAAAGGTGCGGGGAGTGAGCGGGACAGTGGGATTAGACTGTGGGATATTAAAGGGAGCAGGGTGGGAGAGTGGGATTGGGTTGTGGGATATTAAAGGGTGTGGGGAGTGAGGGGGAGAATGTGTTTAAACTGGTTGGGATATTAAAGAGTGCAGGGATTGGCGGGGGTGAGTGGGATTAGACCATGTGGAATATTAAAGGGTGCAGCGAGCGAGGGGCAGAATGGGATTAGACTGGGTTGGGTATGAAAGCATGCAGGGAGCGAAGGGGAGAGTGGGATTAGACTGGGTGGGATATTAAAGGATGCGGGGAGTGAGTTGGAGATTGGGATTAGACTGGGATGTTAAAGGGTGCGTGGAATGAAGGAGAGAGTGGGACTAGCCTGTGGGATGTTAAAGGATGCGGGGAGTGAGGGGAAGAGTGGGATTAGACTGGATGGGATATTAAAGGATGCGAGGAGTGAGGGAGAGAGTGGGATTGACTGTGGGATATTAAAGGGTGCGTGGAATGAAGGGTAGAGTGGGACTAGACTGTGGGATTTTAGAGGGTGCAGGGAGTGAGGGGGAGAGTGGGATTAGACTGGGTTGGATATTAAATGGTGCGGGGAGTGAGGGGGAGAGGTTGGATTAAACTGAGTGGGATATTAAAGGTTGTGGGGAGTGAGCGGGAGAGTGGGATTAGACTGTGGGATATTAAAGGATGCAGGGAGTGAGGGGGAGAGTGTTAAAGTGGGGGGAACAAGCAGAACTGGACACAGCACTGAATTACTGATGCAAAAGCTTGGTTCTGATGGAACATTGAGTAGTTCGACAAAACCGCTCAACTGTGAACAACTGGGACCAATTCTACTGGAGCAGGATTTCTACTGCCAACAGCACTTAGTGTCCCAAGACTCATTGTCACCATTTGATCCTTGGGAAAAGGTTCAAGAATACAGTGATTGGCAGGTCTGCAGAGAGCACACAGGGTCAATGTTCTACCATGGGGGAGTTTTCAAATCCTGCTGCTTTAACAGGGAGCACTGCAGATCTCCCAAAGGGCAATGGCTGGACACTGCTTGGGCAACGAATAAAATGGATAAAAATTAATGAACACAGCAAATGACCTTTGAGTCTAGCATAGTCCAGGTGATAAAATGACAAAATGCATGGTGTATGTTATCATTGTCACCCTGCCTCATTTAGATATGTCTGCCCATATTTGGATGGATGTTCCCAGCAGGCCCTGGGCGGGGAGGGGGGGGGGGGTGTATAAATGGCCGACAATTCCAATAGGATTAATCCCAGTTCAAAAAACTTAGTGAAACGAAGATTTTTAAATCAATCGGATGGTAGCAGTTCAAGGTGAACGTTCACCATCATTTTCTCAAAGGGCAACTTGGGGTGGGCAATGAATGTTGGCCTAGCCATTAAATTTTAACACAAACGCCCTACCTTCAGAACTGGGGTTGCTGGATCAGAGCTATCTGGGTGGGGTAGTTTAACCGAGTGAGTCAGGCTGGAAGATCCCAGAGCCTGATGCCAGCCAGAATGGCCCAGCTCATCGTGTTCCTGAGGCATTTATAAAGCAAGCGTCCTCTTTTAAAATGTGAGGTGAAAACCCCAACGCAGCAATTAAACAGAGAGTCATCCCACCTCCCGCTTAGGTAGCACAGTCTGGGTCCTGGTCCTTCTGGGTTTGGAATGAGGACATGGGTGAATTATTTTTTCTCTCTCGGAGGGTCAGCAGAGTGTGGAATCTTCTTCCCCAGGTGGCTGTGGAGGCTGTGTGTTTAAGCTTATTCAAGGCCAAGTTAGGTGGATTTTTGTTAGACAAGGGAGCCAATGGTTATGTGGCACAGATGGGAAAGCGGATCTGATCAGCCGTGATCTTATTGAATGGCAGAGCAGGCTCGAAGGGCTGAATGGCCTACACCTGCTCCTAAGCCCTATGAGTGTCCTTGTCTAGCAATCCTCAGGTCCTTGTGGTGTTATTACTACTAAATTTACAACTTCACGAACGAACAAACTTGCATTTATGTCGCGCCTTTCGTATCCTCAGGTTGTGCCAAACCACATCACAGCCAATGAATGACTTTGAAATGTAGCCATGGTTATGGTGGAGGAGGGGGGGGGGGTTGCGGGCCACACGACAACCAATTCAAGAACAACTATGTCCCTCAAACATGATTGAGATAAATGACCAGGTAATTAGTATGGGTGGGATTGATTGAGGGTGGAAGCTGATCACTCACATGTCTACCCATCAAAACAACATCAAGATGCATTCCAATTTGTTTACAGTGGCAGGGCTCCCACCTCCCTCTAGCGAGAGCTTTGGCTGCCTCGTCCGACATCCAGTCCAAAATGGGAGAGGTTGCAAAAGTGGCGGGAGGACAGCGGTATGTGTTCCTTTTATGATGTTGGTCTCTCTGCTGCCCTATCCCGTTAGCAAAGAGGGCTGCCCTCAGAACCAAACCACCCCTGGAATGTTTCTTTCACCCTGATCTGTTGCCGTGGTGAGAGATGTCACTAGCTCATGAGCGAGTTAAGCTCCGCATATATCACTTAATTAGCCGCATACCTTTTTCTGTGTTTTGTCACAGATTGCAATCAATTGGGCACTGGCATCAAGGCAAGAACTGCAGGCCACTCATGGAAGATCAATCCTTCTAAACAAGGAGTAAATAAGTTAATGTTGCTGCAGTAAGATTCAGTGTAGCAACAACATAAAGCACACAGTGAGCAGTTGTTACGTTCGGGAAAACTAATCAAGAACCTTAAACTGATAATCTGTAGGCATGAGTTCAAATCCCACCGTAGCAACAAGGGAAATTTAATTTCAGTTAATTAAATTAAAATCTGGAAGTTTCTTTCAGTAGCGGTGACCATGAAACTACCAGATTTTCACAAAAAGCCTTCTGATTCACTTATGTCCTTTTTGGGAGGGACATTTGCCTCCCTTCCTTCAGACAGGCCATTTGGGACTGAGGTGAGCAGGAATTTCTTCACTCAGAGGGTGGTGAATCTTTGCAACTCTCCACCCCAGAGGGCTGTGGAGGATCAGTTATTGAATATGTTCAACAGTGAGATCGATAGATTTCTAGATGTTAATCTAGAATTGGGATTAGTGAGGGAAAGTGCTGTTGAGATAGAAGATCAGCCAAGATCTAGTTGAATGGAGGAGCAGGCTTGAGGGGCTGAATGGCCTACTCCCTGCTCCTATGTTCTTATGCTCCTTTGTTACCCGGCCTGGTCTATAGGTGACTCCAGACCTACAGCAGCATGGTGAACAGCCTTCTGGAATGGCTGAGCAGTTGTATTCAATGTGGCTCACCACTGCCTTTGCAAAAGCAATTCGGGATAGGCAATTATTTCTGGCCTTGTCTGCAATGCTCACATCCAATGAATAAATTAAAAAGTACTCCGAGGAACATAGAGACATAGGGCAGAATATTACGCTCATCGGGTGGGGGTGCACCCGACCCAAACGAGGGTAAGATGATGTGCGATATTTCGGTTGGCAGGAGTCGACAGTGTGCCCACCAACAATTCAGAAGCTTATTAAGGCCCTGAATGAACTAATTGATCAAAACTTTTCACTGGCTGTCCAACTATTTGATTGGTGGGTGGGCGAAAAGGCCAAGTGGCCTTTGCATTTTGGGCGAAACTTCATCCACGGGTGGGATGAGGTTCTGTTCAGTGATTTTAAAAAAATTAAAACTTTTCGGACTCAACTCCGACATGTCCCTGTTCACGCGAAAGAGTCACATGAGGGGACACAATTTTTAACATCTTTAAATTCACTTCACCACCCCCTACCCACCTGACCCTCCCTACCCACCACAACCCCACTACCCACCTCACCACCCCTACCCAGCTCACCACCTAGCAATCCCACCCACCTACCCACCTGCCCATTCACTCACCCATTTACTAACATTCATTAAGAGACTGAGCCTTTAAATTCTTACCAGACTATGGCAGCTGGTGTCATAAAAAGAGGGTGAGTCCTCTCTTACCCCAGCTCTGCTCCATTCTGATATCTGCTCGTTTGAGGCTGAGTTAGATTCGTTATTGACAAGGCAGCCAAAGGCAGGAAAGTAGAATTGAGGCCACATCAGATCAGCCATGATCTTATCAAATGGTGCAGAAGGTTCAAGGGGCCGAATAGCTTACTCTTGCTCCTAATGTCTGATAGAAGACCCTGGAAGATGCTGGACTGCCCATTACTTTGACAACCAGGATCGGAAGACAGTGGAAGAATGTGAGATAGCGTCGGGTCAGGAGAATCTTCGTGCGCTGTGACAAATCGTGGAGCATTACCGCTGCTCAGAGGATTCAGAATAGCGAATCTCATAGCACTGAGGGAGGCTATTTGGCCCATCCTGCCCATGCCAGCCCTTTGAAAGAGTCACCCAATTAGTCCCATTGCCCCAGCTCCTTCCCCCTCGCCCTGCAAATTGCTCCTCTTCAAGTATTTATTCCAATTCCCTGCTGAATGTGCTTCTACCGTCCATCCAGGCTGTGCATCCCAGACCATAATAACCCACTGAGTAAAATAAATGACTGCAGTACATTAGGGCTGTGCAAACAAGATTGTGGTTTCATTGTATATATCATGTGGGATTGAAGCAGAATTTAACATAGATTCTTAGTTATCTCTGATCAAATTTCCACTTAGCACAATAGCCGCCCTGAAGAGTAGAGTCTTGGCAAAATTAATAGGTGGCATTTTGAAACATTTGCAGTGTAGATCTAAATGTTTGTAAACAGGAAATCTTTGACTAAAGACATAGCATATTCACATATATTCAGAAGGCAGGGTCCATTAGATTCCTGGAACTAGCCTTAAGTTACATTCAAAGAAAATTGATGGAAGTACATGAACAACAGCCACTTGCATTCACATAGCACCATTCGCGTAATAAACCACCCCAAGGTGTTTCACAAGAGTGTTAGCAAAGAAAAGTTGACACCGAGGCTGGGATTTTTCGGCCCCGCCCAAGGTCAATGAATGTTATTGGTTGTCCTGCCATATCCCCTAAGGCAGGTACCAACATGACAGGGCCAGCAAATCCCAGCTGAAGCCAGATAGAGAGATAGCGGGGAGGATTTACATGCCCCCCCCTCACCCCCAGAAAGTGGGATCAATCGCGGTGAGTGGGTGGGGGAGGGGGTTGGGGGACTAGCATAATTCCAGGGAGCCAGGTTGGGTTGACTCTCCAAAACAAAAACAAAAATACCTGGAAAAACTCAGCATGTCTGGCGGCATCTGCGGAGGGGAACACAGTTAACGTTTCGAGTCCTCATGACCCTTCAATAGAACTAAGTAAAAATAGAAAAGAGTAGAATAGAAATATAAGCTGGTTTAAGGGGGGGTGGGACAAGTAGAGCCAGTGATAGGTGGAGATAACCAAAAGATGTCATAGACAAAAGGACAAAGAGGTGTTGAAGGTGGTGATATTAACTAAGGAATGTGCTAATTAAGGGTAGAAAGCAGGACAGGCAAGGTACAGATAGCCCTAGTGGGGGTGGGGTGGGAGGAAGGAATCAAAAAAGGCTAAAAGGTAGAGATAAAACAATGGATGGAAATACATTTAAAAATAATGGAAATAGGTGGGAAAAGAAAAATCTATATAAATTATTGGGAAAAAGGGGGAGAATCGGAAAGTAGGTGGGGATGGAGGAGAGAGTTCATGATCTAAAATTGTTGAACTCAATATTCAGTCCGGAAGGCTGTAGAGTGTCTAGTCGGAAGATGAGGTGCTGTTCCTCCAGTTTGCATTGAGCTTCACTGGAACAATGCAGCAGGCCAAGGACGGACATGTGGGCATGAGAGCAGGGTGGAGTGTTGAAATGGCAAGTGACAGGGAGGTCTGGGTCATGCTTGCAGACAGACCGAAGGTGTTCTGCAAAGCAGTCACCCAGACTGCGTTTGGTCTCTCCAGTGTAGAGGAAACTGCATTGGGAGCAGCGAATGCAGTAGACTAAATTGAGGGAAGTGCAGGTGAAATGCTGCTTCACCTGAAAGGAGTGTTTGGGCCCTTGGACGGTGAGGAGGGGTGAAGTAAAGGGGCAGGTGTTGCACCTTCTGCGGTTGCATGGGAAGGTGCCGTGGGAGGGGGTTGAGGAGTAGGGGGTGATGGAGGAGTGGACCAGGGTGTCCCGGAGGGAACGATCCCTGCGGAATGCCGCCGGGAGGGTGAAGGGAAGATGTGTTTGGTGGTGGTGGCATCATGCTGGAGTTGGCGGAAATGGCGGAGGAGTCCAGTGGAGGGGTAATAAAATGGGGGGGTGGCGTGGGGGTGAGGGGAGCCACTATTCATTGAATGGAGAGGCTGTGGGCAGAGAGGGCAGACCCCTGCAGCCGCAGAAATAGGTGGGAGGCAAAGTTCTGCCCATTAGGACAGGCAACCAAAAGCTTGGTAAAAAGCCAGGTTTTAAGGAGCATCTTTGAAGGAGGAGAGAGAGAGGGAAAGGATTAGGGAGGGAATTCCAAAGCTAAGGGCCCAGACAGTGGAAGACAGGGACCACAATAATCGGGCAATTAAAATCGAGGATATGCAGGAGGCCAGAATTGGAGTGGAGTGGGAGATTTTAAAATGCTTCAGAACTGGAAGAGGTTAGAGAGATGGGGAGGGGCAAGGCCATGGAGGGATGGGGAGTTTAAAATGAGGGATGAAAGAATAAAAGGATATATGATAGAATTAGATGAAGTAAGCTGGGAAAAGGCTAGGGAGCATAAATGATGACCTGTTTCTGTATATTCCATTATGAAAGGACCACTCAGAATCTATTGTAATTCTTTACTGCTAATCTGTACTCTTCAGCATAGCCAATTTTCGATGAGGCATTAAACCAAGGACCTATCTGCCTGCTCGGGTGGATATAAAAGATCCCACGGCACTATTTTGAAGAAGGGCAGGGGAGTTCTCCCCGGTGTCCAGACTAATATTTATCCCTGAATCAACATCACAAAAACAGATTATCTGGTCATTATCACATCACAGCTTGTGGGAGTTTGTTGTGTTTCCCGCTTTATAACAGCGACTACACTTCAAAAGTACTTCATTGGCCGTAAAGCATTTTGTGACATCTTGTGGTCGTGAAAAGCACTATATAGATGCAAGTCTTGCTTGTTGTTTACAGCTTTCTACTGTGAAGAATCCATATCTCCAAGGACTCTATGCTTTTTAAAATTGGAAGGACATTGAGTTATCTGGACACTCTCCTGAGGTTTTTTTTTAAGGCTACAAATTCACTTTGGTCTGTGAGCAAGCTGCTTTCCACCCCCCAAGAAATCACATGGCTTCAACAAGGTAACCCGACAGCAAGACATCTGGTGAGATAAGAGTTATTTGTTTACTTGAGTTAACATAAAATACTCTGTTGCCTGACCTTGGGGTCCTGCTCATTGGCTGAAAACACCTGGCCTGGCAGAAGTTCTCTCTGAACATCTTATTTTGAACTCAGTATGAGTTGAGTTGTGCCTTGGAAGCAGACGATGAAAGGAGATTGCTTCTCGCTCTCTCTCTCTCTCTCTCTCTACCTCTCTGTCCCCCTATATTGCCTGCAGTCCAGAGCGGAATGTTCACCTTTAGCCAGGAAATTACCATCTCAGTGTAACTCATCTGTAATGAAAGCCAGTGAAGTTGCAACAAGCAGGAGTTAACAAAGAAAGTGTTTCACCAAAGATCCATCTGAAAGGACTTCCAGAAAACTACTGTGGCCAGCGCTCTGCCAGATCAACAGCATCAGACCTTTTCGAAATTTATCCTTATTATAGCGTCCCCTCACTCCAGCCTCTGCTGAGACATTATTTGTCTTGTCCTTTGTTTTGTTTTGGGTTTGTGGGTGTATGTATGTGTGTTGGGTTTTTTTAAAAGGGGTAAATCATTACATTTCGAGATTACAAATTGTATGGTAACCAGTTTTTCAACATGTTTCAAAAAAAAGGTTTTGTTTCATAATAAATCAATTATTCTGAGCTTATTGAAAGAAAAAGTCTATATTATTCTGGGTCTAGCAGCAGTGAAGCAAAACATTTGGCCATTTTGGTGAATGAATTAAACATTTACACGATTGCTGTGACCTGTGGAGTAGTGGGGCTAGAGAGTCTGTGCACTCCTCCCATCCCAGTCGAGGCATAGATTGGGGGCTCTTACTGGATTTGAAATGGGTGATTGGATGTGGATTAATACTAAGTGGTAAAGGATAGAAGGACAGATACCAGGTTCCTTATACATTAGTAAAGTAAAATGGCTTTGGAAGTTGCTAAGACTTATCTGGGAGTAGAAGAGATCACAGGCTATGTGAAATATTTGACTAAAGCTAAACTGAGAGAGTTAACAGGTAACTTGAAGGTAGAAATAAGAGCAGGATCGCGTAAGGATGCTATCATTAATTACCCAGCATTTAAAATTAAAAGAGGTGGTACCTGAAATTAGTGTATCACAGCTAGAGTTAGCTAAGATTCAGTTGCAAATGATGCAGCTTAAGATAGACAGAGAAAAACAGAGATAAAAAAACTCAGATTGAAAGAAAAAGGAAGAGCTAAGGGAATGGGCTATATCAATGCCGTGTGATGACATTCGGGCTAAAAAATGCTCCAACCATTTTCCAAAGACAGATGAATCAAGTTGTAACCAGCGTTCCTGACTGTGCGGTTTACCTGGATGATGTGTTGATTTGCAGCAACACTTGGAAAGATCACTTAAAACAATTGGAAGCCCTGTTTAAACAATTACAGTCGGCAGACCTCGAAATAAACCCTTGCCAAGGGCGAGCTTGTGAAAGCGCGAGTAAATTAGCTAGGCCATATCATAGGGCAAGGAAAGGCGTCGCCAAAAACAGTGACAGGCTTTGGCGGAATTCCCTACCCCTAAAACTAAGCAAGCAATCCTGGGGCAGAAATTTCCGCTTGGCAGGTGGGCGGGTGTGCACCCGACCTGTTTGAGCGTGAAATGACACACCATGGTTCGGTCGGTGGGTGTAGGGGGAGTGTGCCAGAGCCGGCAGTGTGCCCGGTGTAGAATTAAAAGGCCTGTTAAGGCCGTTAAGAAATCAGTTAACTAACGTTGACCAGATCTAATGAATGGGCAGATCAAGCTTGAGGGGCTGAATGGCTTGGCTCATTCTAGGTGACCAGCCTTTTCACCTTAACTAAGGGGAACGAAACATTGGTGAGGGCCCACTTACAGCAAATAGAACAATTCAAGTTGTTGATAGGTTTATGCAAGGGCTTGGGAAATGTCATAGAGCCACAGAGGTCTACAGTTCAGAAAAAGACCCTTCGGCCCATTGAGTCTGTGCCGGTCAAACAAGCACCTAACTATTCTAATCCCATTTTCCAGCACTAGACCCATAGCCGTGTATGCTATATCACAAGTGCACATCCAAATACTTCTTAAACATTATGAGGGTTTCTGCCTCTACCACCATTTCAGGCAGTGAGTTCCAGATTCCCACCATCCTCTGGGTGAAAAAATTCTTCCTCACATCCCCTCTAAACCTCCTGCCTCTTACCTTAAATCTATGCTCCCTGTTTATTGATCCCTCCACCAAGGGGAAAAGTTCCTTCCTGTCTACCCTATCTATGCCCCTCATAATTTTATACACCTCAATCATGTCCCCTCTCAATCTTCTCTGCTCCAGGGAAAATAACCCCAGTCTATCTAATCTCTCCTCATAACTAAAACTCTCCAGCCCAGGCAACATCCTGGTAAATCTCCTCTGCACTCTCTCTAGTGTAATCACATCCTTCCTATAACGCGGATTCCATGGCTGCACACAATACTCTAGCTGTGGCCTAACCAGTGTTTTATACAGTTCCAGCATAACCTCCCTGCTCTTATATTCTATACCTTGGCTAATAAAGGCAAGTATCCCATATGCCTTCTTAACCACCCTATCTACCTGGCCCGCTACCTTAAGGGACCGGTGGACATGCACACCAAGGTCCCTCTGAATCTTGGTACTTCCCAGGGTCCTACCATTCATCATGTGTTCCCGTGCCTTGTTTGTCCTGCACAAGTGCATCACCTCCCACTTATCCAGATTAAATCCCATTTGCCACTGATCAGCCCACCTGACCAACCCGTCTATATTCTCCTGTAATCTAAGGCTATCCTCTTCACTATTTACCACCCCACCAATTTTCGTGTCATCCGCAAACTTACTGATCAACCTTCCTACATTCAAGTCTAAATCGTTTATAGATACCACAAACAGCAAGTGACCCAACACCGATCCCTGTGGAACCCCACTGGACACAAGCATCCAGTCACAAAAACGCCCCTCAACCATCACCCTCTGCTTCCTGCCACTCAGCCAATTCTGGATCTAATTTACTAAATTGCCTTGGATCTGATGGGCTCTTACCTTCGTTATCAGTCTCCCATGCGGGACCTTATCAAAATCCTTGTTGAAGTTCAAGTAGACTATGTCAAATGCATTGCACTCATCTACACACATGGTCACCTCTTCAAAAAATTTAATCAAATTGGTCAGACATGACCTCCCCTTAACAAAACCATGCTGACTGTCCTTGATTAATCCCTGCCTCTCCAAGTGTAGATTCTGTCCCTCGGAAATGCTTCCAATAGTTTCCCCACCACTGAGGTTAGACTGACTGGCCTATAGTTCCCTGGTTTGTTCCTTCCTCCCTTCTTGAATAACAGTACCACATTGGCTGTACTCCAGTCCTCTGACACCTCCCCTGTGGCCAGAGAAGTATTGAAAATTATTGCCAGCGCCCCTGCTATCTCCTCCCTTGCCTCACTCAACAGCCTGGGATACATTTCATCTGGCATGGAGATTTATCTACTTTTAAGCCTGCCAGACCACTTAGAACCTCCGCCCTTTCTATGCTAATTTCTTTAATTATATCACAGTCCTTCTGCCTGATTTCCATACCCACAACGTCCCTCTCACTTGTGAACACCGACATAAGTATTAATTTAGAATCCTACCTACATCTTCCACACACAAGTTACCCCTATGGTCCTTAACGGGTCCTACTCTTTCCCTAGTTATCCTCTTACTCTAAATGTACTTGTAAAATAGCTTTTGATTTTCCTTTATTTTACCTGCCAATGTTTTTTCATGCCCGTTTTTTGCTCTCCTAATTTCCTTTTTAAGTTCCCCCCTACACATTCCATACTCCTCTAGGGCTTCCGCTGTTTTGAGCCCTCAGTATCTGCCATAATCCTCCCTTTTTCTCTTCATCCAATCCTGTATATCCCCCAACATCCAGGGTTCCCTGGATTTGTTGGTCCCACCCTTTGTCTTTACTAGAATATGTTGGCCCTGTACTCTCCCTATTTCCTTCTTGAATGAGTCCCACTGCTCTGACACAGATTTACCTAAAAGTAGCTGCTCCCAGTCCACTCTGGCCAAATGATATCTGATCTTATTAAAATCGGCCTTCCCTCAATTTAGAACTCTGCTTTCTGGCCCATCCTTGTCCTTTTCCATAACAACCTTGAATCTAATGGAGTTATGATCACTATCTGCAAAATGCTCCCCCACTGATACCTCTACCACTTGCCCGGCTTCATTCCCTAAAATTAAGTCCAGGACCATCCCCTCTCTTGCAGGACATTTTTCGTACTGGCTTAAAAAGCTCTCCTGGATGCATTTTAAGAATTCCACTCCCTCTAAACCTATCACACTATGACTAATCCAATTAATGTTGGGGAAGTTGAAATCCCCCACTATTACCACCCTATTATTTTTACACTTCTCTGAAATATCCCTGCATATCTGCTCTTCTATTTCTCTCTGGCTGTTTGGGGGCCTATTGTACACTCCCAGCAATGTCATTGTTGCTTTTGTGTTTTTAAGTTCTACCCATATGGCTTCATTTGAGAAGCCTTTTAAGATGTCATCCCTCCTTACTGCTGTAATTGATTCCTTGATCAATATTGTGATACCCCCTCCTCTTTTACCTCCTTCCCTGTCTCGCCTGAAGACCCTATATCCTGGAATATTGAGCTGCCAATCCTGCCCCTCTCTCAACCATGTCTCTGTGACAGCAATGACATCATACTTCCATGTGTTAATTTGTGCCCTCAACTCATCTGTCTTATTCGTCAGGCTCCTTGCATTAAAATAAATACCATCCAACCTTGCCAAACTCCCTTGTGCTTTAACTGGCCTATAATTTCTATGCCTTCCAGATTCACTTGCTCTCTCTTCTAATTTTGGCTGTGCATCTCCCCCTGCTGAACCTCCTCTCAGGATCCCACCCCCCTGCCAAGTTAGTTTAAACCATCCCCAACAGCACTAGCAAACCTCCCCGCAAGGATGTTGGTCCCGTTTCAGTTCAGGTGCAACCCGTCTGCCTTGTACCAGTCCCACCACCCCCAGAAACGGTCCCAATGTCCCAGAAATCTAAAGCCCTCCCTCCTGCACCATCTCTCCAGCCATGCATTCATCTGGACTAACCTCCTATTTTTATACTCACTAGCGTGTGGCACTGGAAGTAATCCAGAGATTACTACATTTGAGGTCCTGTTTTTTAATCTGCTTCCTAGCTCCCTAAATTCTGCTTGCAGGACCTCATCCCTCTTTCTACCTCTGTCATTGGTGCCAATATGTACCACGATCTCTGTCTGTTTGCCCTCCCCCTTTAGAATGCCCTGCAGCCGTTCAGTGACATCCTTGACCCAGGCACCAGGGAGGCAACATACCATCCTGGAGTCACGTCTGAGTTTCCCTGCCATGCCTCTAGTTGAAAGAAAACCCTTACTTTAAGTTAAATACAGTAAAAAAATGAAATTATTTATGTACTTTAAAAAAAACTAGAACTCTTACCTTTCCTTAGCTTAATCTATTTTAAACTGGAGAAAAACTGGAGAAAAACACTTACCCATTACTCACCAATCTGCTCTCAGCTTTGTGCTAACATCACTTTTTGATGCTTCCCCACTGGTTCTGATCTCTCCGCCACTCTCTCGCACTGTCTTGTGATGTCACTCTTGTCATTTTTTGCAAAAATATACTTTATTCATAAATCTTCAACATTTCAAACCATTTCAAAATCACCTTCACAAAAATACAATCAGGTTCAACTTTTACAACATGAATCACAAGGTGTATCAGTACAAACAATGAATATTACAATCATTGGCAGACATTCATTTTAAGCTGTACAGCCTGAAGGGCTCTTTACAGTTCCCAGCCCCTCAGTGTACTATGGCAGAAAGGTCTTAGGCAGCGACCCTTCCCCATTGCACCTTTGCGGCAGCTGCCCCAAGCTTTAGTGTGTCCCTCAGCACGTAGTCCTGGACCTTGGAATGTGCCAGTCTGCAACACTCGGTCGGGGACAACTCTTTGTGCTGGAAGACCAACAAGTTACGGGCAGACCAAAGAGCGTCTTTTACCGAGTTGATGATCCTCCAGCTGCAGTTGATGTTTGTCTCGGTGTGTGTCCTAGGGAACAGCCTGTAGAGCACAGAGTCCTGTGTCACAGAACTGCTCGGGATGAACCTCGACAGAAACCACTGCATCTGTCTCCAGACCTTCTTTGCAAAGACACAATCTACAAGGAGGTGAAAAACGGTTTCTTCCCCACCACAGCCACTTCGAGGGCAAAGTGCTGCTTCACCACGATGCTGACTGCAGGACACTCTTCCCAGACTGCTTCACCGTGATGCTGACTGCAGGACACTCTTCCCAGACTGCTTCACTGTGATGCTGACTGCAGGACACTCTTCCCAGACTGTTTCACCACAAGGCTGACTGCAGGACACTCTTCCCAGATTGCTTCACTGTGATGCTGATTGCAGGGTACTCTTCCCAGACTGCTTCACCACAAGGCTGACTGCAGGACACTCTACCCAGACTGCTTCACTTTGATGCTGACTGCAGGACACTCTTCCCAGACTGCTTCACCACGATGCTGACTGCAGGATACTCTTCCCAGACTGCTTCACTGTGATGCTGACTGCAGGACACTCTTCCCAGACTGCTTCACCACGAGGTTGACTGCAGGATACTCTTCCCAGACTGCTTCACCGCAGCGCTTACTGCAGGACACTCTCCCCAAGTGTTCATTTATAATTAAAAGATTTTATATAACTTTCGCTTCCAGCCTTTCCCAGACATAGGACAAAGACCATTTAAGACTGGTTGAACTCTACTTTAACAGCTGGGAAACCAGAGTAAAGCATAACATTACAGAGCCCTTTCTTTCATTCTCAAGACCGTTAATCATTTCAGGTGAAAAAAGCCCCAGTAAAATAATGACCGAGTCAGTTATTTATTTTTGAAGCTTTCTATATTTTTCTGCGACTGTTAATTGAAATCTTTCAGCCCACTTGTAATGCATTTCAACAAAATACTTGACATCCTGTAATAAAAATGAAATAAAGCCTCAAATATTTGTCCAAGCTATTTATATTGGACAGGCCAAACAGATCTGGCGCAGAACCCAAACACATTGGAAAGGTGGATGTAACCACAAAATCTTTTTTTGTGGGAAATCATTATAAAATGCTCTGTGAATGCAATCTTAACACAAGGGGCTAAATCCTCTGATAACTCATTGTCCATTAACCTGTCCAATCTAAGCTGTTTCTTTTACATGTGTATTAAAGAGTCACAAGGGAACTCTCAGTTCCCCAAGTGCTGGATAAATGAACAGCAGGTTTTACTCTTTCAAATGTACACTTTGCTTTTAAATGTTTTGTTAAATTATCGCTTTGAGACAGCATTAATGACACTCTCCCCACCGCCCCCCCACCAACATCGCTTTAAAATGTTGAGACTGATTTTGTTGGCTGTCTAACTCCTGCTGGAGGTTCCTGCTGCCATCTTGAATGTCGGTCCTGCAGACTGATGCCATTGACACACTCTAGCTTGCATTTATTTAGCATCATTCATACGTGAAAATGGCTCAAGGCGCTTAACAGGAGCATTTCAAGGCAGCATTTGATACTGAGGCAAAGGAGGAGACATTGGTTCCAATATTTATGAGGAGGGAAAGGAGATTGTGTTTGAATGGGGGAGAGGGGGGTCAGGGGAGAATCCAGAAATCCTCAGAAAGGTGAGGACCAGCCGACTTTAATATCAGGACCTCATTACCCGCTTTTAAATTCCAGTGTCTGCCCAGACAGGAATGCCCGCCATTTAAAATGGCCACTGCTGGATGCCAAGGACCCAGACAGAGCAGCAGTGCAGTGGCGCGGAGAAATGACATAATCACGCACAGAGCTAATGACATCACACAGAGATGACATCAAACACAGATGACATCATAAAGAGACAACATCAAACACAGATGATGACATCACACAGAGATGACATCAATCACAGGTGATGACATCATACAGGGGTGATGGCACCACACAGAAATGATGACTTCATACAGAGATGATGGGCGGAATGAATCTTCCAGTACCACCAATAGTGGCTGTCTTGGGAGGGAGAGTGAGGGCTGTCCCGGGGAGGGGGAGGAGAGTGAGGGCTGTCCCGGGGAGGGGGAGGGAGAGTGAGGGCTGTCCCGGGGAGGGAGAGTGAGGGCTGTCCCGGGGAGGGGGAGGAGAGTGAGGGCTGTCCCGGGGAGGGGGAGGGAGAGTGAGGGCTGTCCAGGGAGGGGAAGTGAGAGTGAGGGCTGTCCAGGGAGGGGGAGTGAGTACTGTCCGGGGAGGGGGAGGAGGAGGGGGAGGGAGAGTGAGGGCTGTCCAGGGAGGGAGAGTGAGAGCTGTCTGGAGAGGGGGAGGGAGAGTGAGGGCTGTCCAGGGAGGGGGAGTGAGATTGAGGGCTGTCCAGGGAGGGGGAGGGAGAGTGAAGGCTGTCCCGGGAAGGAAGAGTGAGGGCTGTCCTAGGGAGGGAGAGGGAGGGCTGTCCGGGGAGGGGGAGGGGGAATGAGGGCTGTCCGGGGAGGGGGAGGGAGAGTGAAGGCTGTCCAGGGAGGAGGAGGGAGAGTGAGGGCTGTCCAGGGAGGGGGAGTGAGATTGAGGGCTGTCCAGGGAGGGGGAGGGAGAGTGAAGGCTGTCCCGGGAAGGAAGAGTGAGGGCTGTCCTAGGGAGGGGGAGTGAGATTGAGGGCTGTCCAGGGAGGGGGAGTGAGATTGAGGGCTGTCCAGGGAGGAGGAGGGAGAGTGAAGGCTGTCCCGGGAAGGAAGAGTGAGGGCTGTCCTAGGGAGGGAGAGGGAGGGCTGTCCGGGGAGGGGGAGGGGGAATGAGGGCTGTCTGGGGAGGGGGAGGGAGAGGGAGAGTGAGGGCTGTCCAGGGAGGGGGAGGGAGAGTGAAGGCTGTCCGGGGAGGGGGAGGGAGAGTGAAGGCTGTCCAGGGAGGAGGAGGGAGGGCTGTCCGGGGAGGGGGAGGGAGAGGGAGAGTGAGGGCTGTCCAGGGAGGAGGAGGGAGAGTGAGGGCTGTCCAGGGAGGAGGAGGGAGGGCTGTCCAGGGAGGGAGAGGGAGAGTGAGGGCTGTCCGGGGAGGGGGAGGGAGAGGGAGAGTGAGGGCTGTCCAGGGAGGAGGAGGGAGAGTGAGGGCTGTCCAGGGAGGAGGAGGGAGGGCTGTCCGGGGAGGGAGAGGGAGAGTGAAGGCTGTCCAGGGAGGAGGAGGGAGAGGGAGAGTGAAGGCTGTCCAGGGAGGAGGAGGGAGAGTGAGGGCTGTCCAGGGAGGGGGAGGGAGAGTGAGGGCTGTCCAGGGAGGAGGAGGGAGGGCTGTCCGGGGAGGGGGAGGGAGAGTGAGGGCTGTCCAGGGAGGAGGAGGGAGAGTGAGGGCTGTCCAGGGAGGGGGAGGGAGAGTGAGGGCTGTCCAGGGAGGAGGAGGGAGGGCTGTCCGGGGAGGGGGAGGGAGAGTGAGGGCTGTCCAGGGAGGAGGAGGGAGGGCTGTCCGGGGAAGGGGAGGGAGAGTGAGGGCTGTCCAGGGAGGAGGAGGGAGGGCTGTCCGGGGAGGGGGAGGGAGAGTGAGGGCTGTCCAGGGAGGAGGAGGGGGAGGGAGAGTGAGGGCTGTCCAGGGAGGAGGAGGGAGGGCTGTCCAGGGAGGAGGAGGGAGAGTGAGGGCTGTCCAGGGAGGAGGAGGGAGAGTGAGGGCTGTCCAGGGAGGAGGAGGGAGGGCTGTCCAGGGAGGAGGAGGGAGAGTGAGGGCTGTCCAGGGAGGAGGAGGGAGAGTGAGGGCTGTCCAGGGAGGAGGAGGGAGGGCTGTCCAGGGAGGAGGAGGGAGAGTGAGGGCTGTCCAGGGAGGAGGAGGGAGAGTGAGGGCTGTCCAGGGAGGGGGAGGGAGAGTGAGGGCTGTCCAGGGAGGGGGAGGGAGAGGGAGAGTGAGGGCTGTCCAGGGAGGAGGAGGGAGAGTGAGGGCTGTCCAGGGAGGGGGAGGGAGAGTGAGGGCTGTCCAGGGAGGGGGAGGGAGAGTGAGGGCTGTCCAGGGAGGAGGAGGGAGGGCTGTCCAGGGAGGAGGAGGGAGAGTGAGGGCTGTCCAGGGAGGAGGAGGGAGAGTGAGGGCTGTCCAGGGAGGAGGAGGGAGGGCTGTCCAGGGAGGAGGAGGGAGAGTGAGGGCTGTCCAGGGAGGAGGAGGGAGAGTGAGGGCTGTCCAGGGAGGAGGAGGGAGGGCTGTCCAGGGAGGAGGAGGGAGAGTGAGGGCTGTCCAGGGAGGAGGAGGGAGAGTGAGGGCTGTCCAGGGAGGGGGAGGGAGAGTGAGGGCTGTCCAGGGAGGGGGAGGGAGAGGGAGAGTGAGGGCTGTCCAGGGAGGAGGAGGGAGAGTGAGGGCTGTCCAGGGAGGGGGAGGGAGAGTGAGGGCTGTCCAGGGAGGAGGAGGGAGAGTGAGGGCTGTCCAGGGAGGAGGAGGGAGAGTGAGGGCTGTCCAGGGAGGAGGAGGGAGAGTGAGGGCTGTCCAGGGAGGAGGAGGGGGAGGGAGAGTGAGGGCTGTCCAGGGAGGGGGAGGGAGAGGGAGAGTGAGGGCTGTCCAGGGAGGAGGAGGGGGAGGGAGAGTGAGGGCTGTCCAGGGAGGAGGAGGGAGGGCTGTCCAGGGAGGAGGAGGGGGAGGGAGAGTGAGGGCTGTCCAGGGAGGAGGAGGGAGAGTGAGGGCTGTCCAGGGAGGAGGAGGGAGGGCTGTCCAGGGAGGAGGAGGGAGAGTGAGGGCTGTCCAGGGAGGAGGAGGGAGAGTGAGGGCTGTCCAGGGAGAAGGAGGGAGGGCTGTCCGGGGAGGGGGAGGGAGAGTGAGGGCTGTCCAGGGAGGAGGAGGGGGAGGGAGAGTGAGGGCTGTCCGGGGAGGAGGAGGGAGAGTGAGGGCTGTCCAGGGAGGGGGAGGGGGAGGGAGAGTGAGGGCTGTCCGGGGAGGAGGAGGGAGAGTGAGGGCTGTCCAGGGAGGAGGAGGGAGGGCTGTCCGGGGAGGGGGAGGGAGAGTGAGGGCTGTCCGGGGAGGAGGAGGGAGAGTGAGGGCTGTCCAGGGAGGAGGAGGGGGAGGGAGAGTGAGGGCTGTCCAGGGAGGAGGAGGGAGAGTGAGGGCTGTCCAGGGAGGAGGAGGGAGGGCTGTCTGAATGTGCTTTAAACATGGCGCCCAGACCTTCCACCCAATGAGATGACGGAGTGGTCAGCGTCTTCCTGACCACCCCCACTCGAGAAGCAGTGAGCTCCTCATATGTGTATATTTAATGAGCTGAACAGGATAAGGTTGTGTCTGGTCAGCCCTCCCACCCCACAGTAGTCACCACTCCCACTTCCACGCCCGCTACCAAACTTAGACCCCAGAACGGACGGTTCCCGCCAATGACACCGCACAGAATTACTGACATCAGGCACAGTGATCCATTCCCGTTCAAGATGAACGTTGCACAATGGGAAGCGGAGACAGCTGGATTTTAAGTAGCTAAGGTGTTGGTGGAGGGAGGGATAATAAGAAAACTAAATCCCTGCTTTCTTTGTCTCAGTTGGTTTGAGTCTCCTATAGATGAGGAAAGGAACGAGCACAGGCCACTGCTTCAGTGCTGTAAATGTACCAATTCACAAAATAGAAAGCCATCTGAGCAGACCGGCTCAGATGAAAGACCACCCTCCTTCAATAGAAGGCCACAGTCTTTAGAGACTGTCCCTGGCAAGCAATTTGGTAAATTGGATCCAGAATTGGCTGAGTGGCAGGAAGCAGAGGGTGATGGTCGAGGGGTGTTTTGGTGACTGGATGCCTGTGCCCAGTGGGGTTCCACAGGGATCAGTGTTGGGTCCTTGCAGTTTGCAGTATATATCAACGATTTAGACTTGAACGTAGGAGGGCTGATCAGTAAGTTTGCAGATGACATGAAAATAGGTGAGGTGGTAACTAGTGAGGAGGATAGCCTTAGATTACAGGAAGATATTGACAGGCGGGTCAGATGGGCAGATCAGTGGCAAATGGAATTTAATCTGGATAAGTGTGAGGTGATGCACTTGGGCAGGACAAACAAGGCACGGGAACACATGATGAATGGTAGGACCCTGGGAAGTACCGAGGATCAGAGGGACCTTGGTGTACATGTCCACCGGTCCCTTAAGGTAGAAGGTAGCTATGAAGGCATATGGGATACTTGCCTTTATTATCCGAGGCATAGAATATAAGAGTAGGGAGGTTATGCTAGAACTGTATAAAACGTTGGTCAGGCCACAGTTAGAGTATTGTGTGCAGTTCTGGAATCCGCATTATAGGAAGGATGTGATTGCACTAGAGAGAGCGCAGAGGAGATTTACCAGGATGTTGCCTCTTGACGGTGTTGGTATATGCCCAGGATTGCCCTCCGAATATTGGCACATCCCCGGAGACCCCTGCAAATATTTCCTGTAATAATGGCCAAGTTCTAAAAGTCCAGCCAAGGGACCACAGTAGGAAGTGGGGAGGTGGTGGTGTAGTGGTATTGTCGCTGGGCTGGTAATCCAGAGGTAATCCAGGGTAATGTACTGGGGACCTGCATTCCAATCCTGTCATAGCAGATGGTGGAATTTGAATCCAATAAGAAATTCTGGAATTAAAAGTCTAATGATGACCATGAAGCCATTGTTGTAAAAACTCATCTGGTTCACTAATGCCCCTTAAGGAAGGAAATCTGCCATTGTTACCTGGTCTGGTCTACATGTGACTCCAGACCCACAGCAATGTGTTTGATTCTTACAATGACCTCTGAACTAGGGCAATTAGTGGTGGGCAATAAATGCTGGTCCAGTCAGCGATGCCCACATCCCATAAATAAAAACAAAAATAGAAAGAAAGAACTTGTGTCAGTGTGCACACTGAGAAGTTAATAAATGTAGATGAGAATATGAATAACTCCTGGGATTCATTAATGGGTCCAAAATGCCCTGGTTTCAAAATCTACATTCCATTCAGACACCGAGCATTGCCTCTGGAGAGTAAGTAACTGTTTCCAATTTACCCCTTTCAAGTGTACCCAGTTACAACCTACCTAATTCTCAGTCCCCAGTCCTTAACTTCCCATTATGTTCGGGCTACCAACTGTGGTTAAATGTATTCCTGGAGGTTTCATCACATGACTTGCGCCCCCTGCAACCCCCCACCCCCCCCCCCCCCCCCCCCCCCCCCCCCCCCCTCCACAACCGCAACCCCTGCTCCAGCCATTAGTCGGCCATCACATCCATCCTTGTGATGCACTGCCTCCCTACACCAAATGGAAAGCAAAAAGACTCATTACCCAATTGGATGATGCTTGACTGGCAGCCAAACAGCCTTTTTACACCCCCACCACCCCCCCCTCCCCACTCCCGTTTACAATATTTTTATATCTGGTAAAGAGAAATGTTCAAAGAAAATGACAAAAAAGAGTATATATTTTTTAATATCCCTGCGATTTTTCGCCAGGGTTACACACAGCAGTGCCCTGAAGATTGTCCTTCAATTCCTGGAGACTCTAGGCCAATCCTTGAGGGTTGGCAACCCTACATCACACGGTCGCTGAGAATGGGCCCATTCTCCACTTCATTCTGGAGTTTGTACCCCCCTGAGCTCCTCCACCAACACCCAGCGTTGGGTCAGTTGCTACTACGCTTTGGGAAGGAGTTTATATCGTCGTCTTCAGCTTTCGAAAAGCGCCTTTGCCGACGTCGAGTGCGAGGGAGCAACGGGTTTCGCTGACCCATACTCTGACGATTGTATGGTTTACTCCCCCTTTTTCCTCACCAGTCTCTTCCAATTCCGCAAGGGCTGCTGCAAAGTGACCCCCCCTGCCCCACCGACCCCCTCTCATTTTGTCCCTAAGCGTCTCCATGGTGGCTGATGACAATTTTTCACACATGGCGTCCTGAGAGGCTTTTGAGCTGGAAACACTAACCTGCGGACACACAAAGGGTTCCGCTAACTCTGCCACCCGCAACGTTTCGACATTTGCAAAAGGCTGGGGGGGGGGGGCGTCATCGGAAATCTAAACAGCGCCAGCGGCCTCGAAAAGTCCGCTCGCGAAGTGACGCCGACGAAAAAGATGTTTTAAAATAAACTGCTCGGGGAGAAAAGTCATCATTAACAAAAATGGCCCCGGGGAGGTTTATGGTTCTTAAGGACGTAAAAGCTGGTTCGGCCAATGCAGGAAAAGATGGCTCGTTTCCTTGACAACCTCTAGACAATTGTTGAGCCAACTCTGAGGTCTCCTCGGGGTCATCAGTATCATGCTCTATTTGGGCTGCTCTTGTCTTTGCTGTCATTCGCTGCCCTCGATCTAACATTCGCGGACATCGAATACAAAAACTACGAAGGCAAGCCTAGTCTTTAGGCCTCAGCGTTGTGTAACCGTGCTGGGCACCACCTTTTCCAAGCATGCCCAGGCCCCAGAGAGGAGGCAGGGGAGGTTTCGCCAGGAAGGAGAAAGGGGGGAACGGATTAAAGAATTCAAAACGGTGAGGCTTTTTCACAGAGAAAACCAGGCGAAACTGTTCCCGTTGGTGAGTGGGTCAGAAACTCAGGGGTCATAGGTTTAAAGCAACCGAGAAATGAGGAGTAGTTAATTCGCACGGAGGGTTAAAAAGATCGGGCGATGCACGACGTGGATGAGTGGAGGAGTCAGATTCCATGGGCTGTTGGCCATGTACCTGAAGCTAATCCGCAGGATTACAGGGAAAAAAGCTAGCGCGAGAAACTAAATGGAACAGCATTCTCAAACAGGGCCGAACAGCCTCATTCTAGGCTGTAAGATCCTATGATTCTATTGTGGTTTGCCAACATGTTGGGCAGATTTACCTTCTCTTTTGAGCTGGCAAAGCTGTCATTTTGTTACCGCTCACGTCCTCTTTTTTATCAAGGCAACTTTGCCCTCCTGATCCTTTGTGCCTTATCTCCCTCGTCCTACGAAGCCGAGCTCATCCCAAGGCAGTTCCCTTCTAGTTTGGCATGATTTAACTCCCAGAGCAGCACAGCTTCTCTTCCCAAGCTTATACATCCTGTGAATGATGTCAGTGCTCATTGACCCAGTGACCCCCCACCATCCAGCTTCACTCAGGCTCCTCTTGCGACATTTGGAACAGCTGCTCCAAAAGGCCCACTTGTGCCATGGCTCCCCACCTCCAAAATGGTCTCCGCGCATAGCCTTTGGCCGGAACCGTCTGGCCCCGTTGGCGCCAGATGTCATGGCGGGCGGGGGAAGGTGGCGGTGGGGGAGGGGGGGGCGAACAATGTGGCGAAAAAATTGGTTTCACGCCATCGTCGACCCAGTTTGCAATCGCCCGCTCCACCCGTCAATGGCGGGGCCGCATTTCCTGTCGCCTCACGTTGGGAACCTAATTCCAACGCTTCAACATCTCATTATAAGCCCTGCTCACCTGAATTATCCCACCCCCCCCCCCCCCCCCCCACGCTGGCTCATCTGGGCACAACTGTACATAAGCGATATGCACCCGGCAGCCTGGACTTCAGGGGGAACTCGGGCGCACACGACCTTGCGCAGTGACCGCGAGCAGCGCCCGTCGGACATCAAGGAAGAGGCGCCGTGCATTCGGTGGAGGGCCTTTTACCCAGCTGGCTTTCAGTGCGATGCCAGGGGAAGGGGGCACCAGTGTGGGTCAGGCTGGGGGAGGGGTGGGGGGGGGTGGTGTGAGGGGGTGGGGTGCTGGCAGCTCAGACTGAAGGTAATACTCCAGCACATGCTGGAGGAGTTGGGGGATGGAGGGAGGGTGAGGGAAGCGGCCACACACTTGGGAAAGTTTGTCAAAAGTGAACATTCTTCCGCTGAGACCGTTCAGCGGCAACTCTATTGAGATGCTCGGAGTTGGGTTTCTGAAGCTTCCCTGCCCACTCAAGCAACACAAAAGCATGAAAGGGCCACCAAATGCTCCAGAACCTTTCACCCCCTCGGGTGCAGACTGCAAATTAACGTGCGTTTTAGGGGGCAGCAGAATAATTGGCCGACTGGACAAGTTGTCCAATCCCCTTGTGAAAGGCGCCATGGGGCAGTCACTGCTGGAGTCGCTTACAGCTCCTGCAATGTCTTCATTAAGTTTTGGACCTGGATCCCTCATGGTTCGAGGTAACAGTGCAGCCTTGCAGTGTGGGTTAGGAGAATGTCTGTGCCTGAGCTGAGAGCACAGCCTGCAGTCCAGTGGCCAAAGCTGCTGCCAATCGGTCAGGTGCAGTGGGGCGGAGGTGGGTGGGGTTTCGGACCGCCAATGAGTGCACTGCACACTGGCCATCCAAGTGGTGGCCAGCACTCTCCTGGATACGTGACTTAACCAAGAGAGGTCCTTAGGACAAATATGCTAACCCACGCGTCTCTCTCTTTGACCCTACAGGAGGGGAACATCAGGACCATGGAGCCTGGTGATTTAGCGGGATGCCTCATGATTTACAGGGAACAGAGGAGAAGAAGAAGAGAGTGGCCGAGGTGCCTGGCTCAGCGAAGGGGTGGAGAACCTCCCTCAAGATGAAGGGGCAGCGGGACCTCCTGCACCCACAGCTGTAGATCCACAGCGAGCCGTTGCTCGTAGGCACCTCGCTAGACGCCTATCGATGGCGCCTGGCATTCCTGTAGATGACTGAGAACCAGTGTTGCCAAAGACTGCGCGTGTCTAGGGAACTGGTCGGTCACATATGCCACCTGCTGCAGGATTTGGTGCCACAGGGACATGGAGGGCATTCGTTGCCAGTGGCTGTGAAAGTGGACACGATGCTCAATTTCTACACCAGTGGCTCCCTCCGGGTCTCCACAGATGGCCTGTGTGGAATCTCACAAACCTCCACAAGTGTATCCAGGAGGTCACAGACACCATCTTCCCAAAGGCACAGAACTTTCTGCATTTCGCCCGGGATCAGGAAAGCCAGGAAGCAAGAACGCTGGGATTTGCCCAGATCTCGGGTTTTCCACAGGTGCAGGATGCCATCGACTGGACTCACACGGTGCTTAGATCTCCATGGCAACAAGCAGTCCACTACGTCAACCGCAAGGGCTTCCTCTGGCTGAATGTTCGGCTGGGTCTGAGACCACCACAAACACATCCTGCAGGCCTGCACACGATTCCCAGGGACCGTCCACGATTCCTCCACCCTGAGCAGGTCTCAGACCCCTGACAACTTCCAGAGTCCACAGAGGCTGCAGGGATGGCTCCTGGGGGACAGGGGCTGCCCAGAGAGGACGTGGCTGATGATGCCGGTGTGGCAGCCTCAGACTGCGACAGAGCGACTGTATAGCGAGGCTCATACCGCGACCCGGACTTTGGTGGCGCGATCGATAGGCTCCTTGAAAATGAGGTTCCGGTGCCTCCACAGGTCGGGTGCAGCACTGCAGGCTCCACAACCTGGCACTGCAATGGGGGGAGGGCCTGTCTGAGGAGGAGGCGGAAGAGCTGCATGTCTCCTCCGGTGAGGAGGACCTCAAAGAGGACGACAGCGATGAGGTCCAAAAAGGCGACAATGCCGGCGATGAGGCCCTCGCAGTGATCAGACAAGGCAGGTGCACTCAGGAAGCTCTCACAGGATTCGCAAAGGATGATGACGAGATTCAGTGAAGACAGTCCTGACATCCTCACCTTGCACCTCTTAACGTTTGACTCCAGTGTGGCTGATGGCAGTGCACATCCCCTCAGTGCTCAGGCTCATATCATGATGATGGCATTCAATGGCATTACCATCACTGAATCCCCCACTGTCAACATCCTGGGGGTTACCATTGGCCAGAAACTGAACTGGACTAGTCATATAAATACTGTGGCTACAAGAGCAGGTCAGAGGCTAGGAATCCTGCAGTGAGTAACTCACCTCCTGACTCCCCAAAGCCTGTCCACCATCTCCAAGGCACAAGTCAGGAGTGTGATGGAATACTTCCCACTTGCCTGCATGGTGCAGCTCCCATAACACTCAAGAAGCTCAACACCATCCAGGACAAAGCAGCCCACTTGACTGACACCCCATCCACAAACGTTCACTCCCTCCCCCATTGATGCACAGTAGCAGCAATGTGTGCCATCTACAAGATTAACTGTAGGAATTCACCAAGGCTCCTTGGGCAGCACCTTCCAAACCCACGACCACTGCCATCTAGAAGGACAAGGGCAGCAGATAGATGGGAACACCACCACCTGGAAGTTCCCCTCCAAGTCACTCACCATCCTGACTTGGGAATATATCGTCGTTCCTTCACTGTCGCTGGGTCAAAATCCTGGAACTCCCTCCCTAACAGCACGGTGGGTGTACCTACACCACATGGACTGCAGCGGTTCAAGAAGGCAGCTCACCACCACCTTCTCAAGGGCAATTAGGGATGGGCAATAAATGCTGGCCTATCCAGTGATGCCCATATCCTGTAAATGAATTTTAAGAGTGCAATGTGGACACTCCATAGATCTTCACACAGCCTCTGAGAATGAGTGAGGGCAGCTCATTTGCACTCTGTGATCAGGGTCATATCATGGAGACATAGCCGTGAAACTTTAAATGCACCTGATCTTTTGTCAGCCTTCAGCACCTGACCCCTTCAGGAGCACAGCATCTCTGGTTACAGATGCTGAAGAGATGGGGGCCAGCCTCACCTTAAAGGTGCTGAGAGCACACAGAGAGAATGAGGGAACTCTGTGACACCCGCCCACTGCATTCTGGCAGCAATGACCAGCACCATCGAGGTGCAGGCATCAGTAATGTGTCCATGGAGTGAGAGGCTGGACCATCACTTTGGTCTGAAGGTTACACACTGCACAGGGAAGAGGCCCTGGACTGAGACACCTGCCTTTATCTTGTGTAGAAAGGTTTCACATCTGAGTGACACAAACACTGCTCATCAGAACAAGGAGTCATAGACAGGGAGACATTCTTGGGAGTTTATTTACAATAGTGAACATTATGTACAAGTGATTAACACCCATGCCCCAGAATGTGCAACTACATCTTCTTAACTTTCCTAACCCTGCCACTATGTCTTGGTGCTCCCTGGACATCCACAGTGGAGGTGGAGGCAGCTGCTGACTGCAACACCCTGTCTGTGATGACCTTGGCAGTTGTCCTCTGGAGGCCCCTGGCCTGCTTTCAGGGTCCTGCTGTGTGGCAATTGCCCCCTCCTCGGCCTGTGGAGATGGAGCTGCTGGGGTCACAAGAACATGGGATTCAGATGGGCAGGACACCCCCAGAGTAACCTGGGTAGATGGCCCAGGGTGTGCACCTGCTGATCCTCCTCCCTATGGGTGCCCAAGGGCCCCTGGAGTGAGATTGAGCTGCCCTGCACCCCTCTCGCGTTGACACTATTGGAGGCCAACTATGGCATCAGCGATGGAGTTGAGCCCACGCAGCAGTGCAGGAGTAACATCCTGGACCAGCATCGCCATGGTGGCCACCATCCTACTAATGTTGACCTCGGTGTGTTGGCAATGCTGGCACTATCACCTCAGACTGAAGGCAGACGGACGCCTCCATGTGCCTTGCAATCTGAGGAGTGCAGCGGACATCCCTTCCTGATGTTCCCGAGCTTGCCTTTGCAACTCCAGCAACTGAGGTATGACCGAGTCCAGAGGTTCGTCATCTGACTTGGACTCAGTAGATTTCTGGTCTTCAGCAATCCTCCGAGTGTCAGAGACCTGGGAAGTCCCTGGCGCTGTCTGCTGTGGATCAGGCAGTGCTCACCAGATTGCGATCCCGAGGCTACTCTAGAACTAGCTCCCCCCGAGGTGTGTGTCTCTGCGCTGGTGGAGGGTATGGGTGAGGCTGTGACGCCTCTTCAGTTAGGGTGTCATGAGATTCTTCTTCTGAGGTGTCTTTATGGTTTGAGTTGAGGCCCTGGATCATGGACCCCTCGGCTACCTCCCAGATGTGCCAGCGAAAGCAAGGAGAGACAATTAGTGAAAGGCGGGGCCTGTAAAACAGGGGAGCTGACTCTGTCTGATGGATGTTGCACTGCTGGATCCTCACCTGGTTGAGCACTGCCCACCTCACCCTCAGCACAGGAACAGTCCAGATCCTCGCCGAACAGCTGGATGATCCTATTTTCAAAGTCTGTGAGGGCCTTGATGTCAGGCTTTCCTCCACCAGTCTGCAATGGTTCTTTCAAAGAGCAGTCCTTTGACATCAATTCCCTATTCAATCCCCTTTGCAAAGTGTTTATTGAATCTGTTTCCACCATCACGTTGAGCATTGCATTAAAAAAAAACTTTCCTCATGTGGTCTCTGCTTCCTTTGCCATGACCATAGGTCTAGGCCCTGTGGTTAACAACCCTTCAACCATTGGCTTCTCCTTATTTCCCCCATCTAAACCCTTCATGACCTTAATCACCTCTAACAAGTCTCCTCTTGGCCTTACCTGCTGTAAGGGGAACAGACCCAGCTTCTTCAGTCATTGGACACACGGCCTTGGGTTACTGCACCACACACGCCCAGCAATCATAGCCCCACCAGCAGTGTGAAAACCAGCCCTAATGTGTGACTCAGTTCAACTTAACTGACCTCGGTTGCCATGGTTATTTCCGTGGGAACGTTGCTGCTTCCCGATATATATTTTGGGAAGACAAATCACACAGTGCAGGAAGCTATACTAAGTCACAAAGTTGCAGCGGAGGCATGATGACATTCTAATGTTGGGATACTTAAAAGAGAACATGGGAAAGTTGGGGGTGTGGGATATAATAACACAGGCCCACTGGACTGACACAGAGCACTGCAGTATTACAGAGTAGCTGGGTTAGTACATACCCATAACAAAATAGTCCATGATCATTTAGGTTCACGAATTGTGATTCATGCTGATTCAGTCGTTTGATTTGTTGCTCTAGAAATCACTCACATATTCCCTTGTCCTGCTGCGGTCCATAATCGGAAAGCATTCTTTGAAAGTGATGTGTTTTTTTTTTAATTACTTGGTTCCCATGGCTACGTCCGTACCCACACACAGGAAATTCCAGAAACCAGGAATGTCATCCACTTCTGCCACACTGCAGAAAACGCCGTCGACGACAAATGTCTTTTTAAGGCCGCACCTTTCTTTCAAAGAAAGCGGGGAGCTTCAAGTTCCCTTTCCAGCACCTTCCGCAGGAGAGCAGCTTAAACGAATCAGCTGTATTTCCCACCTCGTGGACACCAGTCACTGAAATAAGAAAGCAACGTCGTGACATGGAAACAATGGGTGGAATTTGTAGCCTCACCCCCTCCACTCCCACCCCCACCCCCACCGCACCACCCCCCACCCCCCCCCACCCCCCCACACGAGGTGAGTTTGGCGGCAGGGGAGGGGGCATTTAATCATTTAATTTTACCCCTGCTGCATTTCAGCCTCTATCCCAACTAAATCTGGGGCAGCAAGGCTCATGGATGGCCCGATGTCAATTGAGGCCCTCAAGGGGGCAATTAGGGCCCGCATGAGAGTCTCACCCCACCTCAGCGGGTATCCAAGCGGCGCCTGCCAGGAAAGTTGCCACTCTCCGAGCCCAAAAGCAAGGCCCCTGTTGATTTTGCTTGCAGGCTGTCAGGAGGTGTCCATCGGTGAGAGGCCCAGCAACAGAAAATGGTAGTGGGTGGGGGGGTGAGGCCCACTGAGTGCCACCCCCTGCCCTTTCTTCCAACCTCACCACAAGCCCCCCCCCCCTCCCCCCCGCCATTCCCCCCCTCCCAGCCAGCAATCCCATCCTGTGACCCCTCTCCTGCCCTCACACCTGTGGACTGGGTCCCTCGGTTGACTCTCTTGGTGAACGTATTACCAGCACATACCATCGCTCCTCCAGTGGCGGATTTCATTAGGATGGTGGTCTGCTGGTCACTTAGGTATCTAACTGACACTTAATGCAATGGCCCTCCCCAAAGGAGGCGAGGTGGGGCTCTGGCCAACTCTCCCCTGGCACCTGGGTTAAATTCCACCCAATATGTGAAGCAACATTTTGACATGTTGGCTGCAAAATCACTGCTTCTGAACGGTGAGGCCTGATATTAGGCCTCAGGCTTCACTTACAGAAGGCCAAGCAGGGAGCTGCAGATACGGGCCGAGCTCAGCAAGCCAGGGGGTGGGGGGTTGGAGAGGTGGGGTGGGGTGGGGGGAGGTGTGGGGGGAGGGTTGCAATTGTGACTTTCGGCGCACAGCGAAGACTGAGGTAGATCCTGAGGGAGAGAGAAGGAGGTGACAACTGGGGAGGGCTGGAGAGCGGAGGGAGCGATTGGGAGGGGAAAGGGGCCAATGATTGGAAGCGAGAGAATCAGAAGAAAGAGAGGGAGCCAATCAGAGGCCCACAAAGGTCTTCAACACTAGGGGCAGGATTTTCAGGTCGTCAGGTGGGCAGGCCCAGGAGGGGCTGGGAAACAGGCTGCTGCCCGCAGTTGACCCCTGACCCCGATTTCACGCTGGCTGGCCAATTAACGGTCAGTCAGCGTGAGATGTGCGCTGAGTAGCTCAGCACTACCGGGGTGAGGGGTGGGGGGTGAGGGTAAACACAGACTCTGCATGTGGGTGGGGGGAGTGCGCGCTGACATCTCCCTGAAAGCAGAGAGCCGCCTCAGAGAGATGAACAATTCTAAAATCAAAATCAAAACACTTTTCAATCGGTAAAAACAATGCCCTGACATGGGGTTCACTCACAGTAACACCAGCGGAATAAAAATCCCGCCCAAAAATGTATATTTATTTTTTATTTAATTGTCGGGGACCCCATCCCGCCCGTGGATGAGGTTTGCTAAAAAAAATCGAAAGGCTGCCCTGTCGATTCGCCCGTCCGCCAGCCGTAAGGTTGTACGGGCAGTGAAAAGTGGGTGTAAATGAATCGATTAAGGGCCTTAATAGGCCTGTTAATTGTCGGCGGGAGCCCTCCTGACTCTCGCGCACTCCCACCGACCGAGATATCGCGCGGGTGTGCGATGACGCGGGACCCTCGCCCGACATCATCGCGCGCTATTTGACGCCCGATCAGGCCGGGCGCCCACTCACAGGATGTTAAACCCTGCCCTAGGAACACTGTTGCACCTCCTGGCTTCCCATTCAAGTATTTTTCTTTAAAGTATACTTTTTGATGCCACCTTGACGCTAGGCCACAGGTAGATCGCATTTTCTCGAACACGACACCAGGAGGGCTTTTCAACAGGAGGGACCCGCAGGCTCTATCCACACATACAGAGGGCCTGTTTCAGGACTGGGCCTCAGCCGCTACCTTCTCTGACCTTACCAAAATGGCGGATGGGGCGCGCCCATCGGGTAATGAGCGCGTGCACCCAACGCCACACTGCACTCGAAACACCGACCGCATCAAATTTCTATAGCTGCAGTCATCTAAGCAGGGGTGCAGCGAACAACTTAAACCGTGAACACTCACCAAAGGGATCATTGCACCTTCCCTCCCCCCCAGCCACCATCCTCGCTGAGGAAAGCCCAGCACTTGATTGAAACCAGAAACCCCGTTGGCGACATTGTCAAAGGAAGCAAAATGTAACTCAAAGGATGACTAACGTTCTAAATTCTTCTGACTGGTTTCCCCGCCATGGCGATATATCTTTGCAGTGACAGCTTATAGCATCCTGTACCATGTCAAATAGGTACAAGAACATACACATGGAATGGAACAGGCCACATGGTCCATTGAGTCTGCTCCTTGCAATTGGCAATTATTTCCTCGGGGCCTTATGCTTTCTCAACCTGTAAACTTTCATCTTAATTCCCCGGATATCGAGCAAAAGCACAGAACCATCAGTATCGGGGCCACAGTGGCATTGTGGTAAGCCAGAGACCCGGGGTAATACTCTGGGGACCTGGGTTCGAATCCCACCACGGCAGATGGTGGAATTTGAATCCAATAAAAATCTGGAATTAAAAGTTTAATGATGACCTGGAAACCTTTGTTGACCGCTGTTTAAAAACCCATCTGGTTCACTAATGCCCTTTAGGGAAGGAAATCTGCCACCCTTACCTAGTCTGGCTTACATGTGACTCCAAATTTGCAGCACTGTGGTCAGCTCTGAAATATCCTAGCAAGCCACTCAGTTGTATCAAACCAATAAAAGGAATGAAACTGGGCAGACCACCCAGCGTCGACCTAGGCACTGGAAACGACAACAGCAAACTCAGCCCTGCTGACCCTGCAAAGTCCTCCTGACTAACATCTGGGGGCTTGTGCCAAAATTGGGAGAGCTGTCTCAGAGACTAGTCAAACAACAGCCTGACATAGTCATCCTCATGGAATCATAGCTTACAGTCCCAAACAGCACCATCACCATCCCTGGGCATATCCTGTACCACCGGCAGGACAAGCACAGCAGACGTGGCAGCACAGTGACATACAGTCAGGGGGAAGTTGCACTGGGAGTCCTCAACATCTGAATCCCATGAAGTCAATGGCATCAGGTCAAAAATGGGCATGGAAACCTCCTGCTGATTACCACATACCGCCCTCCCTCAGCTAACGTTGTACACCACTTTGAGGAAGCACTGAGGGTGACAAGGGTGCAGAATGTACTCTGGGCGGGGACTTCAATGTCCATCGCCAAGAGTGGCTTGGTAACACCACCACAGACAGAGCTGGCAGAGTCCTAAAGGGCGTAGCTGCTAGACCAGGTCTTTGGAAAGTGGTAAGGGAACAAACAAGAGGGAAAAACATACTTGACCCTCATCCTCACCAACCTGCCTGCTGTCGATGCATCTGTCCACAACGGTATCAGTAGGAATAACTATCGCACAGTCCTTGTAGAGTCCTTTCTTTACATTGAGGATACCCTCCAACGTGTTGTGTGGCACTACCACCATGTTAAATGGGATAGATTTTGAACAGATCTAGCAACTCAAGGCTGGGCATCCATGAGGTGCTGTGGACCATCAGCAGCAGAATTGTTTAACATCTCATTAAAAAGGCAGCACCGCCAACAGTGCAGCACTCCCTCATTAGAGTGCCAGCCTTGATATTTGTGCTATAGTCCTGGAGTGGGACTAGCACACACAACCTTCTGACTCAAATGCAAGTGCACGATCCACCATTGTTGTAATATGGATTCTTTGGATGTTTCAGTGATGAGATCTTGAGACTTGCATATTTAAACGTGAACCCTTTATTGGAAGGCTTTAACTGTTTACAGATCCTAGATGGCTGTCATGCACGATGCTGCTGTCTCCATTCAGGCTGCTTTCAGAGTGTTCTCTCTAGACGATTCTCCCAGTCTATTACCATGTGACTCCATACATCATACCACGGACAGTGCAATTCTCCGGTCCCACACTAACCCTTCCTCTGCTGAGCACCTTTACATTACAATGTCATACAGGCACACACAACATCCTACAACAACTATCAGGTAGTTTTATCCAGTCATCGGAACAGCAGGAATGGTGTTCAGTGAAGTAATTGATCACCCATGTTTGCTTGATTACCCGTATAACCTTCAGTCCTGTCTTTTATCCAATTCATAATGTGGCTACTTGTGCGTTTTGCTCCTCGGAATTTCCTTGGACTTTCTGTTGCACGTCCAACAAAATCTCGTGAAATTCAGGATCCAAATTGGCATCCCTTTCATTTCAATCCCACTCCAGCTCTTGAATGGTCTTTCATTGGGTTATTACCAGGCTCTGAAAATCATTGCAAGGTTTCAGAAACAGAAAATGAGAGGTACTGCAGTGTGGTGACCGGGGTACTGGTTTGGCAACTGTGCGACTAAAAGCCATTCAGTTGTGAAGGCGACTGCCAGAGGTAGGGCTGCCACCATCGTGTAAGGGTAATAGAGATTGTCACTAAACGTGGCCTTACCAGCATCACTCACACACTGAGAGCAGCTCAGCACCTGAAGACGAGAAGTGTTAGCTTGGAATCTTCCCAGAATCATAAAATCTTAGAAAGGTTACAGCACAGAAGGAGACCAATTGGCCTATGCTGGCTCTACGAGAGCAACTCAGCTAGTCCCACTCCCCCACCTTTTCCCCGAAACCCTGCAAATTTCAGATATTTATCCAATTCCCTTTTGAAAGCCACAATTAAAAATGCCTCCATCAGACTCTCAGGCAGTCGATTTTTTTCCCCATTCCTGATCTTAACCACTCACCGTGTACAAGAACTTTTCTTGATGCTGTCTCTGTTTCTTTTATCAACCACCTTCAATCGGCGTCCCCTGGTTCTGAACCCCCCCGGCCGTTTGAAATGGTTTTTCGCTATCTCCTCTGTCCGGGTCTCTCTGATTTTGGACACTTCCATCCCCTCAGCCCTCTCTTCTCTGAGGAAAACAGTTCCAAATTGTCCAGTCTATCCATGCCACTGAAGTCCCTCATGCCTAGAACCATTCACGCAAATCTTTGCTGCACCCTCTCCGACACCTTTACCCCCTTCTGAAAGCTTGGTGCCCAGAATTGGGCACAATGCTGCAGTTGAGGCCGAGTCGGTAAGCGGTGATGAAGGGTCCGACCTGGCGCTTGTGTATAACAACAACTTCCATTTACATAGTGCCTCTGTTGGAGCAAAACGTCCAAAGCGTTTCACATGAGGCTAATCAGCCAAAGAAAATTGACACTAAGCCATAAGGAGACCTTAGAAGGGATGACCAAAATCTTGTTTAGGAAGATAGATTTTAATTTTAAAGAATGTCTTAAATGAAGAGAGGGTAAGAGAGAGGCGGAGAAAAGTTTGGGAGGGATTTTTGGCCTAGAATTAAGACGGAGATGAGGAGAAATTTGTTCTCTCAGACTGTTGTGAGTCTTTGGGACTCTCTTCCTCAAAAGGCAGTGGAGGCAGAATCTTTGAATATTCTTAAGGCAGAGGTAGACTGATTCTTGATAAACAAGGGGGTGGAAGGTTATTGGGGATAAGCAAGAATATGGAGCTGAGGTTATAATCAGATCAGCCATGATCTTATTGAATGGCGGAGAAGGCTTGAAGGGCTGAGTGGATATTATTGCCACAGAGTGAGTGCAACAAAGGTTCGCTAGATTGTCCCTGGGATGGTGGGGCTGTCCTATGAAGAGAGACTGGGGATACCGGGCCTGTATTCTCTAGTGTTTCGAAGAATGGGAGGTGACCTCATTGAAACCTACAAAATAATTAAAGGAATAGACAGGTAATAGATGCAGGTAAGGTGGGGAGTCTAGAACCAGGGGACCCAATTTCAAAATAAGGGGGAAGCCACTTAGGACCGAAATGAGGAGAAATTTCTTTACTCAGAGGGTTGTGAATCTTTGGAATTCTCTACCTCAGAGGGCTGTGGAAGCTTAGTCACTGAGTATGTTTAAAGCAGAGATTGACGGATTTTTAAATACCCATGATATAATGGGATTTGGGGATCGTGTGGGGAAAAAGGCATTGAAGCAGATGATCAGCCATGATCGTATTGAATGGCAGAGCAAACTTGATGGGCTGAATGGCCTTCTCCTGCTCCTTTGTTACGAGATATTTTCACAGACTGGTCTCTGGAAGTCGCGGCAGTACATTAATAGCAACACCTGAGACCTAGTTGTTCGCCCGGTCAAAGTACAGACGATTGACCGTAAAATAATGCCAAGGCTTATAAAAATAATCCTTTCATTGCTAATTCTTCTGGGAGTGTTAGCTTTGTTTAATAAGGCCCATAAATAAAATGCTTTCAGCAGGTCAGCAACTCTTCCTGTCCTATAAGCTAGCTTGGGATCTTTCGTTTCTCCTCTCAAGTATTCTGTCCCCTTAAATATTTTGTAGCTGAGAGTCTCACGACACATTCGGTGCTGCAAGTGGTAATTCTAAATTACTTGCGCTGTTTCCGAATGGGAAACAACCCTGTTCATGGATGTCAAATAGTTGTGATACACAACAGCACCACAAGTGTGTGGCACAGGGTGGGTGGACCAGTAGCTCCTCTCCTGCCTGTCATTTTCCATGTATCACCAGGCGGTCATGTATTGTCCTCCATAGGGCAACCCATGGGCATCGCCGGTGATGATCAGACCAGGTTAGCAACTGGACAGCTAGGGCAACATTTTCCCCCCGTCAGGGTGGGTGCGGGGGGGGGGCGGGGGTGGGGGGGAGCGGGCGCTGGCGGGCAGCCTTCCGATCGGCGACCCCAATCAGGGGCGCGCTGCTATTTTGCGTGGGCGGGCCAATTAAGGCCCACCCAGCGTGACGTCCACCAGGAAGCGCTGTGCACTCCCTGTGCGGGCGGGGGAGGGGGGATCCCCCCAGCCGGGGGGGTGCCCTCTTTCACACATACACGCGAAACAGCGCACAGCTCTCCCTGAGGCACAGCGCCGCCTCAGGGAGATCGGCTCCAATTTAAAACGTTTAATAAACATGTTTAAATTTTTTCCCTGCCGTGACTCCTGCCACATGAGTTGGGACATGCCCATAAGTTTTATCGAAACCTTTCTTTAAAATTGAAATACCCTCATGAAACCCCATCCCGCCCGTGGATGAGGTTTTCACGCTTTCTCTGAAGCCCGCCAGGGCTCCCGGCCTGCACACCAACCTTAAGGTTGGAAGGGCAGGTCCATCAATGAGGTTAATTAGTTCTTTAATGGCCTTAACAGGCCGTTGACAGTTCGGCGAAACTGAAAATCTAAATGACGGGGGGGGGTGACGTCGGGATGCCTGCCCAACGTATTCCCCATGTCATTTTTACCCGTTGGTGAGTGGGCCTTGCCCCCGCTCGCCGACTGGAAAAACCTGCCCCTAGTAAGCAAGTTCGCTCAGATTGGCCCCATTGGAAGGGCCACAATAGGATCAGTGGGTTGCACTGGGTTTGGGGGATCCCTCTACCTACCACATTTCGCACCGCCCCCCCCCCAACCCCCCACATCCCCATTAATAACGGGTACACTGGCGCTTGAGTTTCATGCAGGCAGGTGCCAAGTGGGACCCTTGCCCTTTGCCCTCCCACTGACCCTGAGAGCGCTGGGCAGAGCCAATCCCATCATAACAACCCAGATCACAACCGGCAACTAGAGTGAGGGGTTACTTGAGTGAAGTATATAACATCCTGAACAGTCTTGACAAGGTGGACATATAAAGGACATTTCCTCTTGTGGGTGAGTCTGGTACTAGGGGGCACTGTTTTAAAATTAGGCACCGCCCTTATAGGACAGAGACGAGGAGAATTTCTTTCTTTCAGAGGGTTGTGCGACTTTGGAAATCTCTCCCTCAGAAGGCGGTGGAAGCGGCGGGACCACTGAATATTTTCAAGGCAGAGAGAGATAGACTGTTGTTAGGCAAGGGAATCAAAGGTTATCGGGGATAGATGGGAATGTAGAACTTAAAACACAACCAATCAGTCATGACCTTATTGAATAGCGGAGCAGGCTCGAGGGGCCGAATGGCCTACTTCTGCTCCTATTTCATATGTTCGTATGTAGCACAGGTTTGACACTAATTATTTCTAAAGGGGTCGCATCCTAGATTTCTACTTTTTCAGCGCTGGACCCTGCCCTGGGATACTGCCTCTCAAAAGAGTTTGAAAATAGGGCTTTTGCCTTCTGACTGTTGCGCTTGTGATTTACAGATACTGAGACTTACTCCTTTAACACATTATCAGAATGAGAACCATACATTCATTTGCAAAGAATTGAGTTTATGGCAGCAATTGATATTTACCTTGCCCAGTGGAATGATAAAATCCACACAAGGGGAACGCGATAACACACATGTGCAAATTCTCATGTAATAGTTGCCAGATGCAGGCAGTGTTCACAAATTCATGTGAAAATTATGTCCAGGTTGGAGGCAACGTTCACTCCCACTAAAGAGCAGGGTGTGACCTTTGACATCCAGCTTCAGCCATGGGTTTTTTTTTTTCTCACAAGGAAGCCTGGGCCTATTCAGATATCCTATAATCATGTGAAATTAACTTTCAGCTCAGTCCAAAGCCTTCAAAATAGCTTTTTAAGTTCAAAAAACCAACGACATTAAATTTAAAGCTGCCAAAATGTGGATGCCGGTGACAGAGTTATCAAAGTGTTCCACTGCCCATGACCTAAGTCCCATTCTCCCTTCACCCCTATGCTCATTGACCTACATTGGGTCCTGGTTGACTGACGCCTCAATCTTAATATCCTCATTCTCAAGTTCAAGTCTCTCCCTCTCACTGTAGCCCCCTCCAACCCTACAACCCTCTATGTTTCTCAAATCCTGGCATTTTGTGCACCCCTGGCTCTCTTCAACTCACCATTGGTGGCCATGCCTGTTGTGATATACCTTTAAGGAAACGAATGTGTACCTGTGTACATCACCAGAAGGGAAGTGATGTAATGCATCGTGTGATTCAGACTTAATCTCCGAACGCAGTGAGTAGACATAGCTCAGACCCGTTTCCAGCCTCTGCAACAATGTAAGATTGCTATCATCTATCTGGCCCTTAACAAATGAACCTCCAATAAATTGTTAACCAATCCATTATGCGTAGCTGGTGCCTTAGTGATTATATAGTAAATAAGCTCAAGGACTTATTTTATAAGAACACAACATGGTGGCAGCATTGGATTTTTTTCAAGTGCACCACATGGTGGCAGCATTTAGTCAGTGCTGGATGTGTGATCTCTAACAGTAAATCACAGTGTGCGGCCTATCAGGTGTCTAGGCCCTCAACATTCAATTTCTTCCCTGAACCTCTCTACCTCTTTCACGCTCTGTAAAACTTATTTCTTTGCCCAAGCTATTGGTCTCCTCTCCTAATGCCTCATTCTTTGGCTTAGTCTCAATTTGGGGCTGATAACACTCATGTGAAGCACCTTGGGACATTATACTGCAATAAAGGTGCCATATAAATACAAATAGTGAGTGCTGAGTCACAAAAGTACTCTTCATATTCTATTTGACATAAAGAGTCACACAGGGACCGTGCGTGCTGGGAACTCATGAATGATCGCACATCTATTACAGAGTCTGCCTGATCTCTGAACTCTCAAATGAAATGAGTGAATAATCAGGTGGTTCTATAAGGCACACCTTGCATGATTTTCTTCTATACCCTGCACCCAGGAGACCTTTTTATGTTAAATGTAAATAAGAAGGAAACCAGTCAAGCTCTGCTTTCCGAATGCATAGGAAGATTAGCCCACCTCCTCAAGTAATCTTTAAATAAAATAGCACAATGTTCCTCCATCTCCTACTAGAATGTATTTGGATCCATTGCCTTGTGCCACTCTATGTCTATAATCTCTTCCAGCCCCTCAGCCTTCCAAGATACCTGTGCTCCTCTAAATCTGGCCTCGTCATCCCCGATTTTAATCACTCTACCATTGATGGCTGTGCCCGAAACTCTGGAATTCCCTCCATGCACCTCTCCTCTCTCTACCTCGCTCTTCTCATTTAAGATGATCCTCAAAACCTACCTTTTTGACCAACTTTTAGTCATCTGACCTCATATCTCCCTCTGCGATTCAGTGTCATATTTAGTTTTCGAACACTCCTGTGAAGCACATCAGAAGGTCTTCTTACATTAAAGGTGCTGCATAAATATAAGCTGCTGTAGGTGGATTTTTTTTCATTTATTCTTTCATGGGTTGTGGATATCACTGGCAAGGCCAGCATTTATTGCCTGTTCCTAATTACCCTTGGACTCAGTGACTTGCTCGGCCATTTCAGAGGGCAATTAAGAGTCAGCCACATTGCTGTGGGTCTGGAGTCACTTGTAGGCCAGACCAGGGTAAGGACAGCAGATTTCCTTCCCTAAAGGGCATTAGTGAACTAGATGGGTTTTTATGATAAAAAATGAACAGCTCCATGGTCACTATTAGTGAGACTAGCTTCTAATTTCAGATTTTACTAATTGGATTTAAATTCCTCCAGCTACCGTGGTGGGATTTGAACTCATGGCCCCAGAGCTTTAGTTGGGGGCCTCTGGGTTACTTGCTCAGTGACATTACCACCACGCCACCATCTCCCCCAGTGATCACAATAACTTCTAAATGAGTGATTTTTAAAATTTGCTCATCGGATGTAGGTGAAGCTGGTAAAGTCGGTACTTCTTGCCATCCTTAACTGCCCTGAGAAGGGTGGCGAGGGGCTTATCCTGGAACCACTACAGTCACAGTGACGGTACCTCCAAGACAGTGTTAAGGCACGGTGATGAAGGAACGCCGATAAATGTCCACATCAAAGTGGCCTACGGCTTGGAGGGGGAACTTGGAGGTGGTGGTGTTCCCATGACACTAGTACTCCCAACCTTCGGAATGGCAGAGGTTGTGAGATTGGAAGGATGTACAAATATATTCAAGGTTTGACTTGAAAATATCACGAGTGACAGCCACATCTAGACATTTTGTTTCTGGAGATGTCATCGAGAAATAAACTTGGACAAGCAGTTTATCTAAGTGCTGTTCACAACTGTTTCTGAGGGCAATTCTTCAAAAGTATGGAAAATAACTAAATACTAAAAGCCATAAAATATTTAGTGCAGATAAAGCTTTGAAAGAGACAGGTTGAATAAAGATTTGAAATGTTGATAATTTGGAGCATTTGGTTTTCCCCTGGTAGCTTAATTTTAGATCTACTGTTAGCCATCCCAGATGAAAGGCCATGAACTGTTAGCGTTCCATTCCCACGATTCTCCAAGGTCCTTGACCACAAAACGAGCTTCCCAATCTCTGCTTGAATAAAACTCTGATTTCTTAGGGCAGGATTTTACACTCGGCTGGTAGGCGCGCGCCGGAGCGTAAAGCGACGCGCAATGACATCAGGCGTGCGTCCCGACATCATCGCACACTCACGCGATGTTTTGTTCGGCTGCGCGCCCACCGATAATTAAAAGGCCTATTCAGGCCATTAACAAGCTAACTAAATTCAGTTCTACGCTACCCGTCCCAACCTTACAGTTGGCAGGCAATAAGGCCAAGCAGCCTCTGCATTTTTTTAGGAAGCCTCATCCACGAGTGGGATGAGGTTTCCTAAAGCAAATAGCCATTAAATAAAAACCTTATTTTGGAATTAAAAACATGTCCCATCTCATGTGACAGAGAGGGGGCATGTTCTATTACAGTTTTACTGTCTCTATTAATTTTTTTAAAAAGCGCTTCAATCTCCCTGAGGCAGCCCAGCTCTCCCTCCTCCCTCCGACACCCACACAGGCAGCGCTCAGCGCTGCCGCTCATGATCCATGCAGGATGGGCCTTAATCGTCAAATCACAATGGCGGGCCGCAATCAGCTCCCCGACCACCCCCCCCCACCCACCCCACCCCCAACCCACCAGCCCCGCAGACCACCCCCGCCAAGGGCAAAACCCTACCCGTAAATCCAGAAACAGGATGCATGTGGTAATCTGAGGTGCAATACACCTTTAAGAACGTCAGCGGGTTGACCACCTGATTGTATTACCCAATTGCTGTGTAGCGCGGGCTAGATTGTTAATCAGCAGTTTAGAATGGGTTCTGGTTTGAGAAGCACACATTGTGTTAGCGCTCTGTTACTTATGTGAATAAACAGCGTGTGCTTCATTTTACAGCAGTCCCTCTTTTTTATTCATTCATGGGATGTGGGCTTCATTGGCTGGGCCAGCATTTATTCTACAAATTGAGATTTTATTCTTCATCTACATCATCTTGATTACCAACTCACTCATCAGCAGATAGGCGTGCAACCGCGTTCACTGAACCAAGCGACCCAATAGAAGGAACATAACAATGTAAACCTATATATTTCTAAAGCGTTTGATAATAGTGCTGGTGATGTATAGAAAAAGATGTCTATAACATACAACAGCTTGAAAAAGAAAGTGGCACTTAAGTGCACCGTTGCCTTGGAAAAATAAGGCGTTAAAGTTTGTTTAGCAGCTCATTGCAGTTGATACAGTTCAAGTCAAAAAGTGTCTTCCATTTGTAAAATGGCCCCTGCATCAGAAACTAAGGTAGTGGGTGACCTGCATGTGGTAATGTTGCCTCATTTCTGGAAAGACAGCCATGTAGCTCATTCCTGTGTTCGCACAGAGGGCGCCTGTAATCTTTTATTTAATTCATTCCTAAGGAATGGGTAATGCTGACAAAGACAGTGTTTACTGACCATCTCTAGTTGCTTGAGAAGGTGTTGGTGGACCTGCTTATCGAACTGCTGCAGTCCGTGCTCTGTCAGAGTCAATATATGTCCAAGGCAGAATGGTGTACAATTTGGAGATGAACTTAGAAGTGATGGTGCTTCCATCTTACACTCTCAGTTCTTTCTAGGCGATGAAGTTCACACGTTTGGAAGGTACTGTCGAAAGAGCCTTGGTGAGTTGCTGCAGTGCATCTTGTCGATGATACGCTCTGCTATCGCTGTGCATCAGTGATGGAGGGAGTGAAATTTTAAGTTGGTGGATAGGGTGACAATCAATTAAGCAGCTGCTACTTGTCCTGTATGGTGTTGAGCTCCTTGAGTGTTGTTGGAGCTGCACCAGACAAGTGGGGTGTATTTTATCACATTCCTGACTTGTGCCCTTCAGAAGGTGGACAGGCTATGGAGAGTTAGGAGCTCATAAGAAATAGGAGCAGGAGTAGGCCATTCAACCCATCAAGCCTGCTCTGCCATTCAATAAGATCGTGACTGATCTGATTGTGGCTTTAGCTCCACTTTCCTGCTTGTGTCCCATAAACCTTGTGGATCAAAAATCTGTCTAACTCAGCCTTAAAAATATTCAATGACCAGCCCCCACTGTTCCCCGGGGGAGAGTTGATGAGCTACTCTCTACAGAATTATCAGCTTCCAATGCAGAATTGGACCCAGAATTTGACTAATCAACCACTGTGTGCTCTACAGGTAGAAGGGAGCGAATTCCAATTTGAAAATGGACTCTTGTGGATAAGGTTGTTTTTGATATGTATGTGATACTGTAAAATAAAATGTGATGATAAGGGAAATACCACTGCCGGGTTGTCAAGTGTAGCAGTGGTATTTGGATTCAAGGAAGATAAATTACCCCCCGTTAAAGATATATGGTATTCTAAACTTTTAGATGAGGTTTGATTTCTGAAGAATTGGCTTTTCAAAAATCAGTCCTTTTATTAGCACAGCTGGACCACTCCAAACATTTTAGTAATGCTATTCACCTAAATAATCCATTGCATGAAGTGCAGCCAGACGTTTCAAAGTTATGGATGAGAAGCTATTAGTTAGCAAGTGTCAACCGTAGTTCAGTCTTGGCACTCTCACCTCAGAGTCAGAAGCTTGTGGATTCGCAATCCCATTCCGGAGAAACTGAGCACAAAATCTGGGCTGACATTCTCAGTTCAACACTGAGGGAGTATCGCACCGTCGGTGGAGCTGTCTTTTGGATGAGACGTTAAATCGAGGCCTGGTCTGCCTTCTCAAATGGACATTGAAAAATTCCTCTGGCCTTTTAATGTAAAGAAGCGCAAGAAGGTTCTCTTAAGTGTCCTGGTCAATAGCTGCCCCTCAACATTACGGAAACAACGTCTCTGGTCCTTATCACACGATATTGTTTGTGGGATCTTGCTATGTTCAGATTGGCTGCTGGGCTTCCTACATTAGAAGAGTGACTGCGTTTTGAAAGTACTCCATTGGTTGTGAAGTGTTTTGGGATATCCTCAGGTCATGAAATGCGTTAAATATATTCACAGATTCTGACTCATTCAATTCCAGTGATTAATTCTACTTCGGCCTCAGTCTCCGATCATTCAGCTTGTTTATTGTCATCTCTCAATGTTACGTGGGTGCACAGAAGTGGCAAGGCTCAATGTGGACCTTGAAGAAAATGGCCCACAAAGATCTACCGATCTCTGAGGTGTGCATTCCCCATTCCCAATGTCAGTTTAAATCTGGCGCAAGTCGTGGGTATCTCCGGGTGTCCACAACAATGATGTCGTCAAACAGTCCAATCTCATTAAAGTATTCTCACAGACAGCCAGCCAGCTGGTTAAAAACACTGATTATCCTTTACATATTTTAAACTCATTTTACAGACAGTGAAATAAAGTTTGGGACACATATATGGGATTAAGGTAGAAACTGAAATACCAGATTTTCCTTTTATATCATTTATTATTCTAAAAATATGCGCAGTTAAAAAAATTATAATGGGGAAATTTGAAATACAAATATAAAATTAGGTTTTTTTTGTGGCAATGGGGGTGTTTAGCAGTAATTATCTACATTGTTAAACACCCAGTTAAACCTTACCCAACAAGGTCCAATTTTTCCAAGGATCTTTACAGCCCAAATGGGCAAGCTCTCATCAGGTCAGTGATTTCTAATTGATCACTATTTGCAGGAAGCTTAACAAGGCATCCACTGGGGAAGCATAAAATCACTGACATTAACTTCTGGATCTCCATGTTTAACTGCGAACGTGCAGACTCCCAAAGTTGCTGTCAATAGGGAGTGACGAAGGTGAACTTTGACACTTTCTCTATCATTACTACCACAAAACCTGGGGCCCAAACTTATACAGTAACATTCAGCTTGACCTGCTCCACAATGGTGTTTTTGCAAACAAGCCTCGTTCCATTTTACCTCACCTAACTATTATCACATCTTCATGGGCAGAGTTTTCTGCCTGCCTGTTGGGTGGGTGGGCCCTGCCTGTTGGGTGGATGGGCCCAACCCAATCTCCGGCGGGCAGGGAGCCGATCCCCTCTGGAGAAGCAGGCTGCACCACCATTTTACGTGGGCGGGCTAATTAAGGCCCACCCAGCATGACGTCCGGCTATGCACTCCCTGTGAGGGTGGGAGGGGGATTCCCTAAAAGCGAGGATGCGCTCTTTCACGCATGCGCACGATAGAGCGCACATCTCCCTGAGGCTAAGTGCAGTCTCAGGGTGATCGCCTCGACTTTCAAAAATATTAAAAATAGGGGGAAAAAATCCCTTACATGTCCCCCTCATGTGACATGAGATGGGACATGTTCATAATTTACAGAATAACTGTATCGAACTTTTTAAATCCTTGCATGAAACTTCATCCCGCCACTGGATGAGGTTTCATGTTTTCTCTATTGCCCACCGGGGCTCCTGGCCTGCTCGCTAACCTTAAGGTTGGACGGGCAGGTCCTTTAATTGGTTAAATGATCCTGTCAAGGGCCTCAATTGGCCATTGACAGGTCGGCAGGCCCGCAGCTGATTTTGCTGCGCCCCCACCTTCCTGAAAATTTAAATGGGGCGGGGTGACGTTGGAGGTTCCACCCGACATCATCCCGCGTCATTATACGCATCAGCGAACAGACCCCACCCCCTGCTCGCCGACGGCAAAATTCTGCCCCATGTGTTTTTTATTTATTTTTTCATGGGATCTGAGCATCACTGGCAAGGCCTGCATTTATTGCCCATCCCTTGAATGGAGTGGCTTGCTCGGCCATCCCTGAGGGCTGTTAAGAGTCAGCCATATTGCTGTGGGTCTGGAGTCACATGTAGACCAGGCCAGTGAAGGACTTTAGTGAAACAGATGGGTTTTTAAGCACAATCCAATCATTTCATGACCATTACTGACGAGACGAACATTTTATTCCAGTTTCATTTATAATTAATTGAATTTAAATGTCCCCCAGTGCCATGAAGGGATTTGAACTCATGCCTCCAGAGCATTCAGTTGTCCAGTAAAACTACCACAATGCTCTGCTGTTCAGCTCGGTCTACACCGGGCACAGCCTTGGAGTGGAACAAGCTGAGAAACTACTCACCAGCTCATTCCAACATCATCTCCTAACCCAACGTTTGCTATGCGAATGGTATTCAGCTGGTTTCTGTAATGTTCAAGGGCTCCTCATTAAAATGGCCACTCCTTGTCATCACTCCAGGGAAAGGGAAATTTTAACAAGGTGCTGGTTTGTTAACATTGGCCTGAAAGCCGTATCCACAAGTTTTATAGAGGGAAAGAAAATGTTTTAAACATCTGAGAAATTGGGAATGAAGTGATCTTATCTGTAAACCTTCTGCTGGCCGAAAGAACAGGCATTTTCCCAGACCAAATAAGGAATAACAACTGTTACCTACCCTTGCATGCCCGGCAGCTGTTTCTTTTCCGCACGGGTTTACAATTGGTGGGATTATTTAAGACAGCAGAGATGAGAGAATGAGCAGAGACAATCCCTCTGACAAAAAGGAAACTTTTTATTTTTAATTTGCATTTGAACTATTCCCACCAGTTGGTTTTTTTTTAGAAAAAAGGATTCCTGTTTTCTCCTTTCTGAAGAAAAGCATAATCCTTAGAGACTTCAAAACAATGTAAACAAGCACAGGCTGTTTCACTTTTGCTGGTCATCTTTCATCAGCACAATGTGGTCAGTTTAAGCCTTTGTTTTTTAAGTCTAATGCCACTATAGTGAGGAGATGACCTAACATGCCATCTGCAGGGCCGTTCACCTTCCAGCCTTGTCCTGGAACCTCCGGGGCTGAATGATTGAGGGAGCTGGACAGAGTAAGATAGGGAGAAACTGTTCCCGTTGGCAAAAGGATGATGAAAGAGGGGACATTGATTTAAGGTTACGGGAATGTGAGGGGGAGCTTTTTTACACAGTGGGCGGTAATAACCTGGAACGCGCTGCTTACAAAGGGGAATGGGAGTGGAGACCATCAATGATTTCAAAAGGAAAATTGGATTGGCCCTTGAGGGAGATAAGCCTACAGGACTACAGGGCTAGAACGGAAGGGTGGGACTGACTGGATTGCCCAGCTGACAGCTGGCAGGGCCTCGATGAGCTGAACGGCCTCTTTATGCACCACGATTCTCTGTATTAGCTGCGTCTCAGTGGGTAGCACACTCCCCTCTGAGCCAAAAGGTTGTGGGTTCGTAGGGCAGGTGAGTCTGCGCCCAATCCGATCGGGTGTAAAATAGTGCACGGTGACGTCGGGCGAGCGCCCTGGTGTCATTGCCCACTCGCGCGATATCACGGTCAGCTGGTCAGCGCGAGAGTTGGCAGCAGACCCGCCAACAATTAAGAGGCCTATTAAGTCAATTAATTAAGCAGCATTTTTCACTTTAAGGTTGGCAGGTGGGCGAATCAGCCAAGCAGCCTTTGGATTTTTTAGGAAACCTCATCCACTGAGGTTTCCAACCAGTAATTTAAAAAAAAAATTAAATTTAAACATCATTTTTAATATGTCCCTGTTCATGTGACTGAGTCACATGTGGGGACATGTTTCTCTCAATCTGAATATCTGAAGAAGAGTCATACGGACTCGAAACTTTAACTCTGCTTCTCTCTCTGCAGATGCTGCCAGCCCTGCTGCGATTTTCCAGCATTTTCTGTTTTTATTCCCCTTGAAGTGTTTGACTGTCACTGCAAGAGCACCACTGCGATTTTAAAGACTTCTCGCCAATTGCAGAAATAAGTCACAATGCAAGTCACACGAAACTGCTTTCCAATAGGAGGAGGGGCCATTCAGCCCTTCAAGAATGCTACGCCATTCAGTTGGATCGAGGCCAGAATTTTACCCTCTGCGATCGGACATGTGACCGACCCAACCTAGCACGAAATCGCACGAGAAAATGTCCGGCAGGTGTCCCGACATCATGGCGACTTCGGGCCATATCATGGTCGGCGGGCATGTGCGGGAGTAGGAATCGGACCCACCGGCAATCACAGTGCCAATTAAAGCCTCGGTTGACCGGGATGTTTAGTGGCCAGTGCACATTTACACAGGCCAATGGGCCAGGCGGCCTTCATGCTTTTGCATCATTCTCGGTCCAGGGTGGGACAAAATGCCCAGAGGCAGTGTTTGAAGGTTGAGGAGTTTAGGGGTATTGCTGTCGGTTGTCAGTAGTTGCATTAGATGTAGTTTGTGACCTTTCCCGTGCGCAGGTCCCCTTTGCAGCTCCCTGAGGCAGCTCCACAGCAGTTGTCAGCCACCAGGGAGCTCATTGTAAACCGCTCGCCCGCGCCCTCACTTATCTTGCTGCCCGCCCTCTTCCCCACACCCGGCAGTGCTGAGCCCCTCTCAGCGTGCATTTCACGCCGGTTAATTGGCCAGCCAGCGTTAAACCGCGTGTCAGATGGGATCGTGACTGGAAGCGCACATCGTGCCCTCCTCCAGACCTGCCAATCGCACACGCACGACTAGCGCAAAATTCAACCCCAAGGCCGATCAGTATCTCAACTCCAATTGCCCACCCCTGCATTCTCTGACTCAGCAAATTCTCTGATCCAATTATTCTCTGGAGCTTCGAAGAATGCGAGGTGATCTCATTCAAACATACAAAATTCTTATAGGACCCAACAGGGCAGATTCAGGAAGGATGTTCCCCCTGGTTGCGGGGGTCTAGAACCAGGGGACACAATCTCAGAATAAAGGGAAAGCCATCTAGGACTGAGGTGAGGAGGAATTTCTTCAGTCAAAGGGTTGGTAAATCTTTGGAATTCTCTATCCCAGAGGGCATGTAGAGGCTCAGCTGCTGAGTATAATCGAAGCAGAGGGCAATAGATTTCTAGATACCAATGACATCAAGAGATAGGGGGATAGTGCAGCAAAATGGTGTTGAAGTAAAAGATCAGCCATGATCTCATTGAATGGGATGAATAGCCTACTGACATCTTTTGGCTATCTCCACCTATCACTGGCCCTCTATCCAGCTCTACTTGTCCCCCCCCCCCACCCCCTTAAACCAGCTTATATTTCACCTCTCTTCTATTTTTACTTAGTTCTGTTGAAGAGTCATACGGACTCGAAACGTTAACTGTGTTCTTCTCCGCAGATGCTGCCAGACCTGCTGAGTTTTTCCAGGTATTTTTATTTTTGTTTTGAATAGCCTAATCCTGTTCCTATTTCTCATGTTCCTCCTGATTTCCCTTCTGGATATTCTAATTTTAGGATGATGTCCCTCATTCTTGATTACTCCTTGATTACAAAAGGTAAAACTTTCTCCTTATCAATATTGTTTCAACATTTTAAACATCTCAAGCAAATCAGCCTTCAATCTCCCATACTCAAATGATTACGGTTAAGTTTGTGTAAGCTGCTCTTGCCATTAAACTCTCTGAGCTTTCAATTGCAAGTTAAACCCAATAGAAGGATCAAGTTTGTAAACTGTATGACAATGGGAGACACCCCCTAACAATAGCACTTCTTTTAATTGCTTCATGGGATATGGATGTTACTGGCAAGGCCAGTATTTATTGCCCATCCCGAATGGTCCTTGTTCAGAGGGCATTTACAAGAGTCAACCACATTGCTGTGGGTCTGGAGTCACATGTAGGCCAGACCAGGTAAGGATGGCAGATTTCCTTCCAGATGGGCCTTTACAACGATTGTTTCATTGCCCAGTTTTTTATTTAATTATTGAATTCAAATTTCACCATCTAACCATGGCAGGATTTGAACGCAGCACCTCAGAGCCACACTCTGAAGAAGAGTCATACATACTCAAAATGCTAACTGTTTTTGTCCCCCCCCCTCTACAGATGCTGCTAGACCTGCTGAGTTTTCCCAGCATTTTCTGTTTTTATTTCAGATTTCAAGTATTTCACTTTTCCCCCAACTCTCTGGATTACAAGTCTCGTGATAATACCACCTCTCCCTCCCTTCCCACAACTGAGTCTGTGAGGAGATGAGAATAGTAGGCAGCTAAAGCATGGGGTTTTGCTAGCATTGCCATATGAGAGGTTTAATAGCGTGACCTTACTCTAACCCCATTAATCACCTGATTAGAATTAAACACTCACTAAACAAGCTGTCTTGTATTGAAATGTTATTCTTTATATTTACAACATGTTGGCATTTAAACTTTGACATTTAGAAATTCCACAATAGTCGTGTTGACAGATTCCAAGCTATGGCCTGGTCCTTATTTATGCAGTCTGTTTCCAAATCTTATTGCGAGAGGATGCACACTCACATCATACAAAGCCTCCCTAACAGCACTATGGCTGTACCCACGCCACATGGACTGCAGCAGTTCAAGAAGGCAGCTCACCACCACCTTCTCAAGGGTAATTAGGGGTGGGCAATAGATGCTGACCCAGCCAGCGAAGCCCACATCCTGTGAAAGGATTTTTTAAAAATTAATGCACTGACTAACGCATGTCCCATTTTTTCCTGACGTTTATCTTTAATAGTAAATAAGAAAAACGGGCACACATTTTCAGTGTCAACCATAGCGCAAGAGTTCTATATAAACCAATCAGAAGACACAGTCCGAGAAATTTATTGACGCCATTTTGCAGGTTGGGTACATAAGCCTCCAACATGGCAGGTGGCATGCGTGAGAAAGAAGGCACTGCCAGTCATATCGGTGATGTCAGAAAAAAAGAGGTGCCCAGGGTCCATGCGTAGAACAGGCAGTGGGTCCTTTGTATGCTAATTAGGGACCTAACGAAATTGGGCTGCCCTGATCACTGCCGGCGCCAATTACATTCAGTAAAACCAGTGTACAGGGACCTCACAGACAGACCTCCACCAAAAAAAGGTAAGCTTCAAAAGGAAAAATAAATGACCTGAATGTGAATCTGGGAGGTGTAAGAGTGCCTCTCTTGGCTCCATAGCAGTGCTGGTGTCTGTTGCTGCTTACTACTAGGATTGCCAATCCACTAGAATTGGCCTGGAGTTGAGCTCAATCTCCAGGACACTGCTGTGTTCAGTCCTGGAGAAAACGATGGGCACGTCAAAAAATGTCTTTGAACATTTCTCTTTACCAGATATAAAAATACTGAAAATGGGGAGGGAAGACACGCTGACAGCCAAGCATCATCCAATCGTGTTAACAGGTCTTTTTGCTTTCCAACTGGCGTAGGAAGGCAGGATGGATGTCTTGGCCGACGAGTGGCTGAAGTGTGGGGCCAAGTCATGTGACGAATCTTTCGGGAATACATTAAACCACAGTTGGCAGCCATACTTAACACACCCTCACCCAGTCCCTTGCCAACTGCCTTCCCCTGGATTTGCTATCATTGCCAGCAGGTAGCCCAACACTGAAATCTAAATCACTCACCGCTCTCATGTAAATCAGGCAGATGGCCCTGTGCTGGGTGTGCGATGTGCTTAGCCGACCTGGTTTGCCCCCATTCCCAGCACCATGAGTTTGATGAGTCCTTAAGGCTGCCTCTTTGCCAAACCAGAGATTAATTGCACACAGTTCCCTTCGAATATTGGCAAAGGGCTGTACTCAATATATTCACGTTAACGCGGTGTCAGAGCTATTTCACCCTCGTCGCCAAATGTAATGACTTGACGGGGCGGACAGGTTTCAACAAGAAACAGGTAAACTTTATTACAGAAAGCTTTTCGGGTGCTACATGCTCGATCAGGACCCTGATCAGGAAACTCCCTCACCACCCCCCCCCCCCCCCAAGTTGCCCACGGTTAAGGCTCATTGGCTGGAGCCTCCAAAGACATCCCTTGACCCCTGAGACAGTGGGCAAGGCTGCACCTTCAGTCACTACTGTAAGACATGTGGGTAGGATGGGTTGTGCGGGAGTTTGACGGTGTTTGGTCAGGCTTAGGTGGTCAGGGAGGGTTGCTGGTCGAGAGAGGGGCTGGTGGTCAGGAAGGGTGGGGGTTGGTCAGGGTGGTCGGGTGGTCGGGAAAGTGGGGGGGAGTCAGGTGTTTGGTGCGTGTGGGGTAGTCGAAGGGTGGGGAGTCATTTGATCGGAGGTGTGTGGAGGTTAGGAGGCTCCAGGGGCCATGGGCAGTGGGCAGGGTTGTTGGGTTGGAGGTGGCTCTGGTGGTTAGATGGGTGAGGGAGGTAGTTGGGTCTGGGAGGGGTGGCGTATTTGCCAAACTGGCAAGAAGATCTGGGCCAAAGACTTTTTAGTTGACATCAATGTTGATCCTTCTTTGCTCCTGCTCAACCTCTTGTAAGCTGAATGCTTGGGGGAGAAGTGAAAGCGACTTCTGTCGGGGAGAATGTGCTGTCAATAAAAAAATCAGTGAGCTGGATTTCACAGGAGGGCAGTCCACTCACCCAGCCCCACCCCACTGGAAGAAAAGTCAGCTGACAGACAAGGCCCCTCAAAGAAGCCCTCCCTACTTCAATAACTTTCTTATACAAGGTTATTAAATTCCATCCATTGCGAAAGGGAACAATTCCAAAGAGCATTTGAAAAGCCACAATATACTGAGCTTGCAGTGTGGGTAATGGTGGTACAGTGGTAATATCGCTGGGCTGGTAATCCAGAGGGTATGGATGGAGGTTCAAACCCCACCCTGCCAGCTGGTGGGGTTTAAACTCAATTAATAAATCTGGAGTTGAAGCCTATCATATCAGTGATGGTGACCGTGACAACTGATGAAGATGAGGTTTGATAAGATAAAGCAGGAGGAGGCTTATTTGAAGCATAAACACCAGCATAGTCTTGATGGGCTGAATGATCTGCAAGATTGCTGTTAAAAACTCATCTGGTTCACTAATGCCCTTGGGGGAAGGAAATCTGCCACCCTTACCTGGTCTGGCCTACATGTGACTCCAGACCCACAGCAATGTGGTTGACTCTGAAATGACCGAGCAAGCCACTCAGTTCAAGGGCAATTAGGGATGGGCAACAAATGCTGGCCTTGCCACAGCCCATGAAAGAGTAAAGAAAATTAAGGCTTCTTAAGAGCCCCTTTCTAATAGGTTTAACTATAGTCTTCATCTATTAACAGCATCGTGTAATTTTAATCAAGGTAAGCTGTGTGCTCTTTATTCAGACCTCCTCATAGGAAAAGAGAGCTGAAACACTTGCCCCCTGACTGCTGCTTTTCCTCCATTTTGCCGCAGTTAGCTACAAACTGGTACGGATGCAAGAAAATCACATTTATCACCCGCTGGGGAGCGATGTTAAAGCTTCAACAGATAACACAAATTCAGCACCTGCTGGAAATCTGAAGCAAAACCACAGAAATACTGGATACGGAGCAGGGAATTTTCCACTCCCACCCGTGGCGGTGCCCACCTCTCGGGGCACTGGAAAATCCCAGCCATCGAGCAGGCCAGTCAACGTTTTGGAGAGAGGACAGGCAGTCTCTGGCGTTACGCCAATTTTCCCATGATGGTGTAAAGCTTCTTCTTCTGCGGTGAAGATGTGGTTTGATAAAGTAAAGTGAGAGGAGGCTCATGCGAAGCATAAACGCCAGCATAGCCTTGATAGGCCCAATGGCCAGTTCCTGGTCTGATAAAAGTCTACTTCATGGTATTCCACTTAAGAACATTTTATCCGGTGTCTGTGAATGCACACTGGCTTTAGAAATGTAACTTGTGCAAGAGCAGAATCTGAGCAATAAATAACCTGGCGGATTGGATGGATTCACAGGAACAGGAGGAGGTGTGGCATGGTGCTACTGTTACTGGACCAGTAATGCAGAACCCCAGCCTAATGCTCTTGGGACATTTAAACTCAGTAAATAAATTTGGACTTAAAATCTAGTCTCGTTAATGGTGACCATGGAACCATTGTCGATCGTCTTATAAACCCATCTGCTTCACCAATGTCCTTTAGAGAAGGAAATCTGGCATTCATACCTGGTCTGGCCTACATGTGACTCTAATCCACAGCAACACGTTGACTCCCAGCTGCCCTCTGAAATGGCCTAGCAAGCCAGTCAGTTGAAGGGCAACTAGGGATGGGCAACAAATGCTGGTCTTGCCAGCAACACCCACATCCCATGAAAGAATAAAGAACAAAAGGGAAGGGGGATCACTCAATCCCTTCAGCATGTTCTGTCATTTAATTAATCATGGCTGCTCAGCACCTCAAATCCACCTCCTCACATAGATCCCGCATCTCTTATACCCGTGCCTCACAAAAAGCCAGCAATCTCCATTTTGATATTTTCAGTTGATCTTCAATAACACTTTGGGGGCGGATTGTTCTAGATCCCATTTGTGTCCATGGATGAAGATGAGACAGTTGGAGAATGGACAAGACATCCCTGCCAGATAACATCCCATTCAGTGAGGATGACAATGAAACCTTTAGGCAAGTTTAACAACAGCAGTAACAGCAGTCTGCTTCTGTTATCCCACCTTTAACATAGAAAACATCCAAGAGCCTTCAAAGAGACTTGAGGGTAAAATGGGCACCATGCCATGGGAGAGATTAGGGTGCAGAAAAGATTCACGAGAATGGTTCCAGGGATGAGGGCCTGCAGTTAGTGAGATAGAATGGAGAAGCTGGGATTGTTCTCCTTAAAGAAGGGAAGGTTGGGAGGAGATTTGGCAGAGGTGTTCAAAATCACGATGGGTCTGGCCAGAGTCGATAGAGACAAAAGCAGTTCCTGTTGGCGGAAGGATTGAGAACCAGACAACATCGATTTAAGGTGACTGGCAAAAAAAAACAAACGGCAACATGAATTAAAATGATTTCACGCAGTGAGGGGTTAGGATCTGGAATGCCCTACCTGTAAGTGCGCTGGAGTCAAATTCAACTGGGACTTTCAAAAGGAAATTGGATAAACACCTAAAGGGATAAAAAAAATTTGCAGTGCCGAGGGGTAAAAGCATAAGGGTGGGTCTAGCTGATTCGCTCTTGCAGAGAGCTGGTACAGTCATGATGGCCTAAGTGGCTTCATTCTGTGCTCTAACTATGGGCGGAATATTCCACTCCCGCCAGCAGCAGGAATCGAGGTGGGGGGGGGGGAGCAAGATTTGGCAGGAGGCCAAAAATCAGTTTCCCGATGTCGGGAAATTCGTTTGGAATCTTGGTCTCCCAACTTTCATGGCGGCTTTAAGGTAGCGCGCCCTGTGGAGCTATGTCGGGGACCCCATTTGCATCTCATGAATGTTCATTAAAAGCCCAACACACCAAGATCTTGTCCCCCCCCCTCCTCCAAATTTAGCGTCCCGCCGGCAGGAATTTAGAACGTTCTGTTTCACCACCGTACTCCTGGTGAGGTAGACGTCTTCCTGGGCTTTCAGGTCACCAGGCTAATGCCTTCCTTTCACGCGCCCACTGAGAGATATCAACTGCCTGGCGCACACCCTGCGCCAAGGCTGGGCACGGGGGTGGGGTGAAACCGAGCCCGGAGTGTTGGGGGGGGGGGGGGGGGGGGGGTTGGGGGGGGTGGTAGGGGGGGAGTCAAGGATCAGAGTGGAAGAGTGAATAGCTGTCCACTTATACACAGCTGCCGGACATTGGGGCCTGTGATGGGGCAGCCACTTCCTGCCTGACCCCGCCATGAGATTCCACGTGCCCCTCGCAGCTGCATGATCAACGAGCTGAGCGGTGCCGGGCCTCTCACACGCTCAGCCGCCCGGCCCCCACTGCGGAAGTCACTCCGGCCTTCGCTTCCACCACCGGACTCAGCCTCTGGAACCGAAAATTCCATCCTGTAATTCTGCCCATAACCTCCTCAAGCCCTACACTCCCTACCCCAACCCACTCAGCTCCTACACCCCCTACCCCAACCCACTCAGCTCCTACACTCCCTACCCCAACCCACTCACCTCCTACACCCCGTACCCCAACCCACTCAGCACCTACACCCCCTACCCCAACCCACTCAGCTCCTACACCCCCTACCCCAACCCACTCAGCACCTACACTCCCTACCCCAACCCACTCAGCACCTACACCCCCTACCCCAACCCACTCAGCTCCTACACTCCCTAACCCAACCCACTCAGCATCTACACCCCCTACCCCAACCCACTCAGCTCCTACACCCCCTAACCCAACCCACTCAGCTCCTACACTCCCTACCCCAACCCACTCAGCTCCTACACCCCCTACCCCAACCCACTCAGCACCTACACTCCCTACCCCAACCCACTCAGCACCTACACCCCCTACCCCAACCCACTCAGCACCTACACCCCTACCCCAACCCACTCAGCTCCTACACCCCCTACCCCAACCCACTCAGCACCTACACTCCCTACCCCAACCTACTCAGCTCCTACACCCCCTACCCCAACCCACTCAGCACCTACACTCCCTACCCCAAGCTACTCAGCTCCTACACTCCCTACCCCAACCCACTCAGCTCCTACACCTCCTACCCCAACCCACTCAGCTCCTACACTCCCTACCCCAACCTACTCAGCACCTACACACGCTACCTCAACCCACTCAGCACCTACACCCCCTACCCCAACCCACTCAGCACCTACACCCCCTACCCCAACCCACTCAGCTCCTACACTCCCTCCCCCAACCCACTCAGCACCTACACTCCCTAACCCAACCCACTCAGCTCCTAAACTCCCTACCCCAACCCACTCAGCTCCTACACCCCCTACCCCAACCCACTCAGCTCCTACACTCCCTACCCCAACCCACTCAGCACCTACACCCCCTACCCCAACCCACTCAACACCTACACACCCTACCCCAACCCACTCAGCACCTACACCCCCTACCCCAACCCACTCAGCTCCTACACCCCCTACCCCAACCCACTCAGCACCTACACCCCCTACCCCAACCCACTCAGCTCCTACACCCCCTACCCCAACCCACTCAGCTCCTACACTCCCTACCCCAACCCACTCAGCTCCTACACTCCCTAACCCAACCCACTCAGCACCTACACCCCCTACCCCAACCCACTCAGCACCTACACCCCCTACCCCAACCCACTCAGCTCCTACACTCCCTAACCCAACCCACTCAGCTCCTACACCCCCTACCCCGACCCACTCAGCTCCTACACCCCCTACCCCAACCCACTCAGCTCCTACACCCCCTACCCCAACCCACTCAGCACCTACACCCCCTACCCCAACCCACTCAACACCTACACACCCTACCCCAACCCACTCAGCTCCTACACCCCCTACCCCAACCCACTCAGCTCCTACACTCCCTACCCCAACCCACTCAGCACCTACACCCCCTACCCCAACCCACTCAGCACCTACACCCCCTACCCCAACCCACTCAGCTCCTACCCTCCCTAACCCAACCCACTCAGCTCCTACACCCCCTACCCCAACCCACTCAGCTCCTACACCCCCTACCCCAACCCACTCAGCTCCTACATCCCCTACCCCAACCCACTCAGCACCTACACCCCCTACCCCAACCCACTCAGCTCCTACACTCCCTAACCCAACCCACTCAGCTCCTACACCCCCTACCCCAACCCACTCAGCTCCTACACCCCCTACCCCAACCCACTCAGCTCCTACACCCCCTACCCCAACCCACTCAGCACCTACACCCCCTACCCCAACCCACTCAGCTCCTACACTCCCTACCCCAACCCACTCAGCACCTACACCCCCTACCCCAACCCACTCAGCTCCTACACTCCCTACCCCAACCCACTCAGCTCCTACACCCCCTACCCCAACCCACTCAGCACCTACACTCCCTACCCCAACCCACTCAGCACCTACACCCCCTACCCCAACCCACTCAGCACCTACACCCCTACCCCAACCCACTCAGCTCCTACACCCCCTACCCCAACCCACTCAGCACCTACACTCCCTACCCCAACCTACTCAGCTCCTACACCCCCTACCCCAACCCACTCAGCACCTACACCCCCTACCCCAACCCACTCAGCTCCTACACCCCCTACCCCAACCCACTCAGCACCTACACCCCCTACCCCAACCCACTCAGCACCTACACCCCCTACCCCAACCCACTCAGCTCCTACATCCCCTACCACGACCCACTCAGCTCCTCTGAATCTGACCCCACCTTCCTTGAGCAGCTTTGAGAGCAGCTATTTTTCACATCAATGAAGCACCTTGAGGTATTTTTTCTACACGAAAGGTACCTCATAATTGTAAGTTGCCGTTGCTGTTCTTTGATCACTCTTCACAATAACCCTGGAGCACACACACAAAGCAGGGGCAGAGATATTCCTTTTAACATGGATCATTAAAATGTACAAGCGTAGGTCACATCATTATTCATTAAAAGGCAAGCAGTTCAAATACTGGGTACTCGGCTATTTGAGAATTTAGCCCACTCCTATCTCCGCCGCTGACCACCATCGGCATTCCACTCAGGCAGTGGCTTTTGTTTTGAATACAACATTAATCAAATCCAGATTACATCACGTCATGTCTCCCTGGCTTTTGTCCACACCGTCCACACTAGTCTGTTCACCAGATTTGGCTCCAGTCCCCAACACCTGGAGAAGCAACATCATGGCGTGTCCTCCAACTGGGAGCAGGGAGTGGTCTGGGGGGGGTTTGATGAGGAAAAGAAAGTGCAAAAGCATGCAGGTTACTTCCCCTTGGAGGAGGATGGTGGTGGGATTGTCACTGGGCTAGTATTCCAGAGACCTAGCTGGGGACCTGCGTCCGAATCCCACCACAGCAATGAATTCAATTAATAAATCCGGAAGTAAATGCCTGATGACATCACCAAACCATTGTAGATTGTCATTAAAGACCCCATCTAGTTCACTCACGCCCTTTAGGGAAGGAAATCTGCCATCCTTACCTGATCTGGCCTACATGTGACTCCAGACCAGAGCACTGTAGTTGACTCTTAAAATGCCCTCTGAACAAGGATGGGCAATAAATGCTGGCCCAGCCAGTGACACCCACATCCCACGTATGGAAAAAAGTCCTTCAAACAGAGAGGCTATCTCTAAGAAGGCATTTAGGGTCACTAGCTTGGATTTGAAGTGCTCCTGGAGGCTTCATTAGGTGATTACTTGCTCCAACTGCACAGCCTAAGAGCCCTTTTCATAATTAATAAAATGGTGTCAAATCAAATGCACAACTTAATGTTCAGGAGATTACAGGGAGATTTGATAGAGGTGTATAAGATTGTGACTGGTTTAAATAAGGTAGACAAGGAAACACTCCCATTAGCTGATGGTACAAGGAGTAGAGGACACAGATTTATGTGTTTGGGCAGGAGACATGGGGTGGGTGGGGTGGTTTGGTGGAGGTGGGAGGGCAGGGTTTGTGACCAAGAACCTTTTTCACTCAGCGAGCAGTAATGGCCTGGAACTCACGGCTTATGAAGTTGGAAGTGGAGGAAATCAATCATTTGAAAAGGAAATTGGGTGAGCACTTGAGGCAGATAAGTGCAGGGGCACAGAAATAGAGCAGGGAATGGATTGCCCTACACAGAGCGTGGATGAATGGTCGCCTACTGTGCCATTATGGCTCTATGGGTGGGATTTTCCAGACCCCCTCCACCGGCAGGCATCATCACAGGTGAGGCGGGAAGATATGGAGAGCCGTTAAAAGTCAAGGGCTTTCCAAAATTTCCCATCCCACCTGCAACGACGTTCATCCGGTGGTGGGGCCAGGAAATCCTGGCCTATGACTCCATGAAATATTAATTCCTGTAGACTTGGGGGCAATCCTGGAGGGTTAGCAACTCTAGAAGCACACCAGTACTGTAAGGTTAGCTAAAAGGATCATCAGACAAAATGGTGCTGTAGTGGTAATGTCACTGGACCAGAGGTCCTAGCCAATTCTCTGAGGGACCTGGGTTCAAATCTCACCATGGCAGCTGGTGGGGTTTGTATTCAGTTAATAAATCTGGAATTATAAAGCTAGTATCAGTCATGGTAACTGTGAAGCTAACAGTGATTGTCATAAAAGCCCATCTGGTTCACCAATGTCCTTTAGGGAAGGAAATCTGCTGGCCTACATGTCATTCCTGGCCCACAGCAATGTGGTTGATTCTTAACGACCATGCAAGCCTCTCAGTTCAAGAGCAATTAGGGATGGGCAACAAATGCTGGCCTTGCCAGTGACACCTATGCCCCATGAAAGAATTTTTAAAATGAGGCAAAGAAGGTGCTCAGATATCTAGAATTTGCTTCCACCATCTACCTGAGAAGCCAGTGCTGAGCCTTATCCCAGAGATAGAAAGCTCTACCAGCTTCAATGTCCAGCTAATCACTAGTTTCACAAGTGATAAAGTTACATAGCGCCTATCATGTTCTCAAGTCACCCTAAAGGGCTTAATAGCCAGTCATGTATGTTTTGAAATGTAAGTTCCGTGTAAGGTCTGAATTTTCTAATGTCAATGTCCAGACCAGAAGGCAGCAGAGTGGGAGAAAAGAAGGTGAGTTAATTGTATTTGATGGTCCGCAGAGAGCCATTCTCAAGAACATGAGCTGGAGATCGTGGCTCCGCTGTTTCAATCTCCATCCCATGAGAATGTAGAATGGAGGGATCCCCCACCCGCAGCCTCATACTGCCCTGACATTGACCTTGGAAGTGGTTGCAGTAGACTACCAAGCCAAAACAGGGATGTCAGAGTAGCAATAAGTGGGGCAGAGTTCCAGCAAGTTAAATGTCTCTAGCTGGCCTTGAACACTTAACTTGACCTTGGGGTAAAATAGCAGACAGGGTTGCAGTGTCACTCTATTGAGCCATGAAACTCTGTCAGAAAGCACTGAGACACTAGTCCCTGTGTCTAGCTTGAATTCGGGCAGATGCCCATTAACCTCAATGTCAGCCCCTCCAAAACTGTTTTTGATCTTGATTGGTGTCTCCCTGGTTGTCAATATCTGGAATTTCTTAAACGGAAGTTTGTTTACCAGATTTGTACTTCTGTCTTGTAAACACAGATTCCCTGGAATGATAGACCACTTTAAAGTAGCCCAACTGGCTGCGCCTATGGCACTGCACAATTCGGATGGGGCATTCTTCCTGCCATAGCGGTGACATCGCAATATGGTGTTTGGCACCTTTTCAGAGTGCTTCCCTGGTTGCTGCCCTGCTTGACTTTTGGTTTTACAACCGATGAATTGAACACCTTCATCAGGCTGGTCTTGGGAAATTTCCCTCTCACCTTGAGCAAAAAGCCTTCTTCTACCTCCCCTCTTTGGCCTGTCTAGCCGGTTGTACAGCTTTGTTTAAATTTAAATCTTCCTGATATTGTAAAGTGTCAGAGAGATTCTCAGCTAAAATGCCAAGGACTATTTGATCTCTGATCTTTTAGTCTTCATATTCATAATTTGTAGCTAAGTAGTGTTATATATTTTTGTATTGTCTTTAAATATCTGTAAATAGGTAGGAACTAATTAGCTAGAAATTAATGCATTATGTGTAAGTGTTCCAGGGGTCTACATTTCATGTCTGCACTGGAGATTGATGTGAAGTATAACAGAACCGGTTCAATCTGGTCCTTCTAAGTACCATATAGCATAGCAAAATTTAACATAAAGAGTTTCTGATTTTTCCATGCTTAAAGTCTGATTATTAATGACATCTTGGAACCAAAAGACACCAAAAATATTTAGCACAGTGGCAGCAAGCGTCTTTGAGTAAACCTAAAGCATCTTAAATGAATTTAGTGCTTCTATCGACACCTCTCGAAGCTGCCATGAAATCACCTGCAGAGGTGCTGAACGGAAGAAAATATAAAACTACCCTGCCAAACAAAATGCATCCTCTAAATGACCAGGAGGGAGTGAGACAACAACTCACTGAAGCACAGGAAAGAGGATGTCAGCGCTTCAATAGACACGCTAAATCCCTACCTGGGCAGTTGAAAGGACAAAGGCCAGGATATTCCGGGGAATGTCACGAGAGGGACAGAAAATTTGGAGAGGCAGCCCATTGGCTTTCAGCAGGAACTTCCAGCCCCACCCACAGGAGGGACCAGAAAATCCTGGCCAAAGTGTACACGTACAAGATCCAATTATGGAAACTGCCACAAACACACTGTTAACTTTATCCCTGCATCCCATCCCGACCCCATCAGGAAATGGAGATTTCACAACCCACCTAATTAAGTCACCCCACACACTACATTTCCCGCTCTTGCGGGATCAATGTTTCAGGTCGCTGATTTTTCGTCAGAGGTCCACTTTTTGGTCTGTCTTTGGATCGGAGCAAACAATCTTTAAATCTCAAACAGAGAGAGAAAGGAAAGGCTGCTGCCATTGTAAAGGCCTTGGAAAGCCAGTCAAAAGTTTTCCAAGAGGGCGTTGCAGCCCCAAGACAAGATAAGGCCACCCCGCCAATTCTTCCCATATATCTAGCCAAAGCAGCAACACCATAAGTTCGCCAACAGCCAGATTACCAGGTTTCCCAAAAGCAGAAAGCTATGTGCAAGTTGAAGGTAGGCCATTTGGTCCATCTAGCTCAAGCTTCAGCAGAAAGCTAAAGGACTTTCATCTCTGTGTCTGTCCTCTGGAATGACTCCAGAGATTTTGTCTTTTGTTGTGGAGTATCTAAAAGACACTCAACACAGAGTCAGCTGTAGGTAGATTCAGCAGCAGTTCCTTATTTACTACAAGTGTGAACATGCAGGAATGTTCTTTCAGAATGCTCTAAAAGGCAATTCGAAGTTACAGTTTCTGTTGGTTAAATGTACCATCTTTGGGGTAACTCATCATTAACTCACAATGCTCTTATCTTGTATGCATAATTGTTACGGCCTTAATTACAAATGCGTTTACAGCATAAATGGGGAATGACCTGTTCACCATCTCCACAGTTCAGGAGGAATTTGTAAAACATAAACACAGAATGACCCAATCGTTAGCACAAACAATGTTCCAAAACATGTACTTTGCTTATCTACCCTGACGTTTCACTGGAGTGCCTAGCATTCTGCATGCCTTGACACTGAGGTCAAACTATCAGTTTATTCCAGTGTAGCTCATAGCTCATTCATTAACTTATTTTATCCTGACCCAATGGTCACATTCCTTTAGCTTTATCGCAGACTGATTCATAGGCTAGTCACCAGGTTCCAGGTCTGGCCAAAAGGTCATCTGCATTCTAGTTTTTTTTCTAAACTGCAAACACTTAAAACCTATATCCGCAACTTGGCCGAACCTGGGTAATCCCATGATGCGCCCCGATAAGCATCTTTACTTTTCTACCTTAGAAAATTCCAGGATGGATTGGTCTTTACGTGATGAAATACTTCCTGACGTCAATCCTGAACTTGGCATCTAGCTCAGTTATACAGCCAAGTGGCAACCCCACGTAAAATATCAGCTTGCAATTCTACAGCACCATTAATGTTCAAGACATCCCGAGCTGCTTCACAAAGAAATAATAAAGACAACGGACTCTGTACCATGGAAGCAAGGTGAGGTGACAAGATGGATAATAAGGAGATTTTAACTGGGAGGACGTTCTTGAAGGGTAGTCCAAGGCAACTGAATGCTCTGTCACTGTTGGTGAGACGCATGGGAGTTTGGAGGCAGAGTTGAATGGCATAAATGTATGACTGGTGGGGAATATGGAGGTAAGTGATAAGAGGTATTAGTTCTGCCTGCATTTGTCTAGATGACCAAGAGTCCAACAGTTTTCTTCTGCTATTGCCTTTAGTTGTGTTACCCCCTATTACCAATTTTTCAGATGTGGGTGTCGCTGATGATGTCAGCATTTATTGCCCATCCCTAGTTGCCTCAAATTACCTGGCTGGCTCGCTATAGGCCATTTCAGAGGGACCTTAAGAGTCAACCATGTGTGGCTGTGAGTCTGAAGTCAGGCCACACGAGCTAAGGATGGCGGGTTTTCTTCCATTGAGGATGTTGCCAAGCCAGATGAGCTGTTACAGCAATCTGGTCATTTCATGGAGTAGAATCCTCTGGTCCCGCCAGCAGCAAGAAGCTTGATGAGCGGGGGAAGCTTCATTTGGTGTGAGGCCAAAAATCAGTTTCCCAATGATGGGATGAATTTTAGGAATGATGCTCTTGGGACTTTAAAGGGGGGTTAAAGGTGAGTTGAGCTCCCTGATGAACAATGTCAAGAAGCCCTTTTGCCTGCAGTAGCAAGTCACACACGTTCATTAAAAGACCAGCTAGCCAGAATTACGCTCCCCCTCCAAATTAAGCTCCCCGCCAACAAAAAATTCGAATGCTCATTTTTATGACTGCAGATAAGGCGTGTGTGACTTTTTCCGTGGTTAATGGTGACTTGCCGCTGCATTGTCCCCTTTGGGGAGCATCTGTAAATGCCCACACTGATACCAGCTTTTTATTCCAGATTTATTTATTGAATTTAAATTTCCTTGCTGCTATGACTGGATTTGAACTCCTGCATCCAGATCATTAGTTCATGTCTATGTGGATCTCTGAATATTTTCCTCGCTTTATTTATTGTTTCTATTTGCTTTCCTTTGCATTTCACTGGTTGTGTACACGCAGTCACTAAGTATTCACTCTCGCACCTTCCTTCTCTCCTTCTGTACAGCACCATCAAGTGGCCCTTGGATGCTAAAGTAGACAGTGAGATGGACGAATATAAAATATAATCAGAATGTGCAGCAAAATGCAATGACTTCTACTGGACTTCAAGGCAATTAGTTTGAAACAAAACTGACCCGATCAGTGGACATTTTCATTTACTACACCCGGGTCCAATTATTTTGTCTTGTTCCTATTTCTTATGGGTAATTTCTGTGTCCCACAGCCACTTTATAACCCTCAGGGCAACCTGCCTTATTCTATCGGAAACAATGCTTCTAAAAAAGTAGCACAGTTTCCTGTAAAGCCTAAGTGGGATCCATCAAACCTGATGGTCTGCTTCAGCCGTTAGTTCACCCAAGAGGATGTGGTGGTGTAGCAGTATTGTCACTGGGCTCATAATCTAGAGCCCCGGGGCAATGATCTGGGGAGTGGCCTAGGTACAAATCCTTCCACAGCAGGTGTTGGAATTTGAACCCAATGCTAGCCATGAAACTATTGTCAATTGTTGTAAAAGCCCATCTGGTTCACTAATGTCCTTCAGTGAAAGAAATCTGCTGGGTGACATGTGGTTAACTCCTAAATGCCCTCTGAACAGGGCAGTTAGGGATGGGCAATAAATGCTGGCCTAGTCAGCCCATGACTGAATAATAAAAAAATAACTTCCTTCATCCAAGTAACCTCTTGCTTAGAGGGAGCCTTGGAAAGAAGGGGTGTCAATGAACATTAAGATTAGATGGATTTGACCATTTTTGATCGAAAGCAGCCAAATTGCTTTTTGCCTCTTTCCTGCAAAATGGAACGAGAGAATTTATACAGATAGATATAAATATTTACATTTGAAAAGTCGTTCGAGACATCCCCAATTCACTTCACAGCCAATTAACTGTTTTTGAGGCGCTGTCGCCATTGTTTAATGAGAAAACACGGCAGTTGGTTTGTAAACGTAAAGGTCCCACGCACGGCAGGGAGATAAATGAGAAAGCACTTGATTTTTGGGAGTGTTGGTTGAGGGTTAAGCGTTGACCAGGACACTGGCAGAGCTCCCCTGCTGTTCCTTGAATAGTACAATGGGATCTTATATGTCCTCCTTGTAATATAAGGGTCTGGTATATACGGGGTTAATGTGGGGCTGAATACCGTACCTACCACATGGTGATATAAGGCACATAACCCTAGACCTATGGTTGGTGTGATGTTGACCAGAGATGTGGTAAGGCCTGGTCATGGAGACATCTCCTTACTGTACATATGTATATGGTTAAAAGTAGTTAATAAAGTCTAGCTGTTATCATACTGAAGATTATGAGGACTTCTTTCACAGACTCATTCTGCAACCAACAATCCTGAACAGGAACACAGTTTAGCTTCTCAATCCAAATGATTCTGACTGTAAAGTGCTCCCTCTGTACTGCACCAAATTGTCAGTCTAGAATATGTCTTCAGGTCCCTGAAGTGAACCATGGACCCACTCAAAGTGCCAACAGAAATTCAGCTGCGTATTAACTTTGATATTGAGCTGCAGACAACCTGCAACTAAAGTGGTAGATGTCTGTTTGATATGCAACACAATCCTTTCCAAATGAGTTTTGATCTTACTAGGAAGAGCAACAGTCTGTAACCGTTTGTTTGGAGGATGTAGTTAGGCATTGTCTACTGGCAATACATTCTCCCAGTGAAATCTCAAGGCATTTAGTGACAGGACTAGTCTCAAACCTTTTGACTACGTAAAGAATAATGAAGGACATGATTGGAACCTGCTCAAATGTTTAAGGAAACTCTCAAGCCAGGTCAATTGCCATCTATCTGGGCAGCTTCGATTTGATTTTACCAAAGTCTGCTGCAACCCCCAACATATTAACTGGATGATTGTAAGATCTGATACTTTAGTGGTACACTTCCAGAGGTAAGTACCTGATACTTCAACTGAAAGAGAGCCTTCCAGAGATGAGAGATCTTTCCAGAGAGGAGACATTTTAAGTGAGCAGTGAGCCATCCAGAGAAATCGTCTCAGAAAATAATGGCCATTCAGTATTGTCTTCATATTGAGGATACTCTCCATCATGTTGTGTGGCACTACCACCTTGTTAAATGGGATAGATTTCAAACAGGTCTATCAACTCAGCAAAATTGTACTCATCCACAATCTGTAACCGAATTCCAAACCCACGACCACTATCATCTAGAAGGACAAGGGCAGCAGATACATGGGAACACCACCACCTGGAAGTTCCCCTCCAAGTCACTCACCTTCCTGACTTGGAAATATATCAGCCATTCCTTCACTGTCGCTGGATCAAAATCCTGGAACTCCCTCCCTAACAGCACTGTGGGTGTACCTTCTGCAGCGGTTCCAGAAGGCAGCTCACCGCCACCTTCTCAAGGGCAATTAGGGATGGGCAATAAATGCTGGCCCAGCCAGCAAAGCCCACATCCCGTGAATTAAGAAAACAGACAAAAATAATCCATCATTAGGACATCTCAGTGCAAAACTTTATCAAAAAGATTAGAGACCTGACAGCAGTTGGAAATATGCGTTGGCAACACATGCGGCCGGCCAAAGGGACTTTACCCTTGATTTTATGGGCGGCAGCTCATGGATAAGCTGCCGTCGGGTTTGGGATCCTGTTCGGAACAGTCACCTGCCCCATAGAGCTGCTGGACCAATCAGAGGAATGGCAGCCACTGCTGAGGGAGGCAGGGACCTTGCAGCCTAAACCAGGTAGGCCAAAGTTTAAAAAAACTTTAAACTCATACTGATGGGGTGGGAGGACCCCTCTGAGGTAATTGCTTACCCTCCCTGCCTGTGGCCCCCTCTTTGAATGAAAAAATAGCTCCCCCACCCCCAGCCCCCGGGGGAGATTGGCTGCATTCAGTTGGTGGCACTCCCACCCTGTGGTGGTGTTGGTGAGCAGAGGGGCAGTTGGGGGGAGCTGTGTTGACCCCCAATGGCAAAGTGCAGACAGCCAGGTAAAATGCCCATTATTGGGCCACTTGAACATTTAAATTTCCTTCCCGTCCCCCTTGTGGCCTGTCCAAAGCCATTCCCACATTCCCAAAGGCAGGATACAGTCGGGGAGTCGATCCACCGCCATGGTTTTACCACCCCTCCCCCTGCTCCTGCCGTGGTCCCATCTTGTGTGGGCCAACAAAATCACAATTTCCTGAGAGGAACAGATTGCGGAAAAACTCCCCCAAAGATCTTTAGGATTGTGAAATAAATGCAATTCTTCAAGCTATATCTAACCTATTGTCGAGCCATTTTGATTTGGAAATCCAACAGAAGAGTTGTCCAGTGATGGGTACGCTATTGTTAGAGGGTGAACTTTGAAAACAGTCCTTACTGAAACACATATCTAGTGTCTTTCAAGGTCTGATTTAAAACTGACATGATTTATATTCTCTATACGTATATATATGTCCAAACATCCAAACCCACGATCTCAGAACAAGGGCAGCAGATAGATGGGAACACCACCACCTGGAAGTTCCCCTCCAAGTCATTCAGCATCCTGGCTTGGAAATATATCGCCGTTCCTTCACTGTCACCGGGTCAAAATCCTGGAACTCCCTCCCTAACAGCACTGTGCATGTACCTACACCACCCGGACTGCAGCGGTTCAAGAAAGCAGCTCAACACCAACCTTCTCAGGGGCAATTAGGGATGGGTAATAAAAATACTGGCCTAGCCAGTGATGCCTACATTGCGTGAAAGAATAAAAAAAGGATAGCTAGATGGATGGATAGATGGGTAGATAGATGGATGGGTAGATAGATAGATGGGCAAATAAATAGCTGGATAGATGGGTATATAGATAGATGGGTAGATAGATGGATAAATGGGTAGATGGGTGGATGGATAGATGGGTAGGTGGCTAGATGGGTAGATGGATAGATGAGTAGATGGATGGATGGGTATGTAGATGGATGGGCAGATGGATAAATGGGTATTGGGTGGATGGATAGATATGTAGATGGATAGATGGGTATATGGATAGATGGGTAAATAGGTAGATGGATGGATGGGTAGATAGGCAGATGGATAAATAAATAGATAGATAGATGGGTAGATGGATAGATGGTTAAATAGATAATAAATAGATGGGTTGATAGATAGATGGGTAGATAAATAGATAGGTAGATGGATAAAGGGGTATATGGATAGATGGATAGATGGGTAGATGGGTAATTAGAGTGGTAGGTATGTAGATGGGTGGGTAGGTGAGTGGATGGATCGGTCAGTTGATAGATTGACAGATAGATAGATAGATAATGACTGAAATATTCAAAGCCTTCAGACATGTGTTTAGAAAAGATTGCATCATCTCAATTACCCACTTCTACAAGACATATAATGGACAAAGGAAATACTTATAGCTCAGGACATCCTAATAACCCTCTACTCTCAGGCTTATCATCAGTAGTTTGGGAGCAGTGTAACCCTCGTTTCTATCCTTTATTACTATTTCCTCTCTATATATTTTCCAAAACAGTTATTCATTATTCTCATAAGTGCAAATGAATTTTTCAATAAGAGAGAAATTAAACAGTGTATTTTATGACCTCAGGATGTCCCAAAGTAATTCACAACTAGTGAAATCTTTAATTCTCTAGAGTAGGTCTCGAACCCATAAAATTCCAACTCGCGGCTGGAAGTTCTACCCCTGAGCCAATGTGAGTTTACGAAGACTTAGGACATCTGTGTGTGAAATTCCATTGCCTGCTAATCTGATGTGAGCTGCCCACGTTTTGATTTGAATGCATTCATGTTTCTGTTAAAACAATGCACACAGCAATAGCACATGACCATCTCCACACCCCTATTCATTGAGGGTAATTCCAAGGTCATAGGCAAGAAGAACAAGCTCCAAGCTGTGTGCCTGAAAACCTGGAGTGAAGCTTGAACCTACAATTTTGTGGCTTGACCACAAGACATATTATCAAATGAGCAACCCTGACACTTGTCTTGGAAACATGCACACAACTTATACAGAAAAGGAGATTGGAGCAGATGTTACCCATCAAGATTTTACCAGGGAAATGAAAGCAACACATTCCCTTTTAGGTCCACAACCCTCCCCAATGTGACCACATCCTATGTCAGTTGATTCTCTTTAAAGCTGGGTTTGTGGGAACATCATTGCACACTTCAATATAACCAAAATAAAAAAATGCTTGGTCTCCAGAGGCTCCAGAGCAAGGAGCATTTAATAATATATCAGGAAAGCAACCGCACAGTGAAGGACCCCCAATTCTATGTCGTCTGTATGGAGTCATTCTCAGACAGACTGTTTTCCATTGGGAGGGAGGGCTTGGGAAGATGGGCACGCAAAGGAACACAGGGTAGTCATCTAGGCTACTATGGTGTGTCGCCATGGCGTAGATTATAGTTCAGGGGCAGGGAGGGAGTGGGAGTGCGGGGAGAGGGTCTGGAGGGGAGTGTTGTCCTGAGGGATGGGTAACTAGAGGCTGCTCTTAAATTATTTCCTTTAAGGTGCGATCAATCTGAGTTAAGAGCAAGAGTTTGAAGGCAAGGGCTGGGACAGATTGTGAGGGGGGAGTCTGATCTTGCATGGGTGTCCAATCACGTCTCCTTTAAAACCAGAAGTGGGTGCGTTTGGAGGCAGTTTGGGTTCCTGTTCCAGACTTCTTGAGGTCTGACCTCTGACCCGACGCCAGCCTACCCATTTTTGGGAGTTAAGGTTCAGCCCATTGTATTATAGTATCGTACAGCAAAGAAGGCCATTCAGCCCATCCTCCTATGCTAGCTCTTTGGCTGATGGCATCCGTCCATCTTGGCAGATGCTGGACTGTGCCCAGGTTTGTGTCTCTATTGAACGTTGTCTGTTGTGGCTGTAGATGCTGATTCCTGAGTGGCAATTCCTACTGCAGCTGGCACAGTTGGATAGCGTTGGCCTGAGCTCAACGGATGTTCCTTCCTTCCAGCGGGCTCTCTTTTCCGCCATCTGGTCATTCCTTTTGTTCTCCGTTTTTTCCACACAGCCCCTGCCACCTGACTGTGTGTCTCCATCCACTCTGGTCAGCAGGGAGGACTTCCCATGCATTGAATCCAATCCCCATCAGCTTGAAGCCTCACTTACTGACATCCTTGTATCGCAGACGTGGGGTGACCCGTTGGTCTCGTGCCAATAGCAAGCTCACCGTAGAGCATGCCTTTGGGAGTGAGGTCATCATCCATTCAGCTCACGTGACCCTGCCGGCAGAGTCACCGCTGACTCAAGAGGGGAAACTCGCTGGGATCCCTGAACGCTGGCGTATTTCCACGCTCGGCAAACTGTCCTGCCAGGAAATGACCAATATTCATCTGGGGCAGCGGAGGTGGAAGCTGTTTGGCCATTTTTCTTGGTTTACGTAAGCCTTGCTATTGTAACGGAGGGTGTCGAGAACACAAGCCTGGTACATACTGAGCTTTGTATTCCCGGTTAGTTTGTTGTTTGCCCACATTTGGCTTTTCAATTTTTACATGACAGCTGCAGCCTTGGCAACCCTGGCGCTGATCTTGGCATCGAGGGACAGGTTTCTGGTAATTGTTGATCCAAGGTATGTGAAGCTGTCAACGATCTCCAGAGTGAGGTCCTTGATGTTGATGCAAGGCGGAGAGTCTACATCCCGGCCCATAACTTTGGTCTTTCTGACACTGATTGTCAGTCCAAACTCCTTGCAGGCCGTGGGGAACTGATCTAAAACTTGCTGCAGTTGAACTCCAGTACGGGTTTCCAGCATGGTGTCATCAGCAAACAGCAACTCACAGGCTAGGATTTCACACACGTTGGTCTTGCCAAGTTGAACAGCTTGCCATCAGCTCTAGCCTGCAAGTAGGCACCCTCATTTGAGTCACCAAAAATGGGCAATGGCAGCATGGAGAAGAATATGCCAAAGAGAGTTGGCACCAGGACACAGCCTTGCTTTACCCTGCTGCTGATCATGAAAGCGTCTGATGTTGCTGCATTGTAACTGGTGGAACTGCGCATGTTTGCATGGAAAGAGGAAATGATGCCCAGGAGTCTGGGTGAACAGCCTATTTTCCACAGTTTGAAGGGTCTGTCTCTGCTAACAAGGTAGAAGACTTTGGTGAGGTCAGTGAAGGTAATGTAGGGCGGTCTGTGCTGTTCTCCTGTAATTGCTAAAGTGAGAGAATAATGTCTCCTGTTAACCTCCCAGCACTAAAGTGGCGCTGCATGTCTCTGGTTGATGTGAGGCTTCAAGTGCAGTAGCACAGTGGGTGGTGCATAGTGGTCAATCAGCTGGTCACCTCTTGCTTTCAGCTCCCGCCACTGGCTAGCTGTAGAACTAATGGAGAAAGAGAGCTGACCGAGTGCGTTCGCCTCTCCCGCCAGTGCCTCTTCATCAGCACGTAGCTCTTTGCTCAATCTATCTAACTCATCCCATTTTCCTGCTCTTTCCCATGGCACTGCAAGTACTTTCCCCAAGTGTCTATCCAATTCCCTTCTAAAGTTACTATTGAATCTGCTTCCAGTATTTGCGAATAAACTTTTAATGCAAGTCTGAGCGTGAATACTCAACCCAGTGGGGAGCTGTTCTTCAGTTTTAAACCTTTCTTCAGGCAACTGGTAGTTATGATGCAGCACCTGAGAAGGATGAAGACACACGTTGGCTGTGAGTTTCCTGGGATCTCCTGTCACTAGGCCACCAGACTGTAAGTATAAATGGGATTCCTTTCGTAAGCACAGTGCAGTTACATCTGAACCGCTACAGGAAGTCAAAGGAACATCAGGGTCCATAACAGGACACCATCTGCAGGTAGACACGGGGGCTCCGATGGATGAGGAGACCTTTCCAGAATCCTGGCTAGTAGATTGAGTACAGAGAGCTATCTGAACGCCTGTAAGAGTGGGGTTTTCACTCCAGTGAATTCACAGTTCTGTAGAAGTGAAAACAAAATGATGTTACCTTCCTCTCTCATTCCGTCTTTGTTAAATGTCCATTTACTCTGCAAAGTGTGCCGATCTCCCAGTGATTTGCGTTCAGTTAAATGTGGAGATTGTTCTCTTAAGTGCAGAGAAGGTTAAGGGGCGAAACAGAAAGACTTGCATTTATATAGCACCTTTCATGTGCACGAAGTGCTTTACAGTCACTTGTAATGTAGGAAACTAGCATCCAATTTGTGCACAGCAAGCTTCCACAATGTGATAATGATCAGATAATCTGTTTTTGCGATGCTGATTAACGGTTAAATATTAACCAGGACACCAGGGACAGCTCCACCGCTCTCCAAAATAGCGCCCTGGGATCTTTTATGTCCACCTGAGCGGGCAGACGGGATTTCAGCTTCACATCCCATGAACCATCCAGATTCACACCCAGGGCAATCGTCAGTTCAAATCAACACCCAGCTGCCCTATCTCTGTGCAGATGCGGCACAAGAGATGCCACCCTCTTCAGGAACTGAGGGGAGAGGGAGAAATATTAGTGGGAACAATTGCACCATGAAGTTCCCAAGGACAGCAAGAACTGCCATTAAAGTCAACATCACAGGGAAGTTGCTATGATCCTGGTGCTTCCCACAGCGAGTCACCCCCACATGGGACCTATCTCAGTCTTGCAAATAAGGTTTCCATCTGTGATTAACTGTATCCCTGGAGGTTTCATCACATGACTTGCCCCCAACGCTCCAGCCATTAGTTGGCCAAGACATCCATTCTTGTGATGCACTGCCTTCCTACACCACTTGCAAAGCAAAAGGACTCATTACCCAGTTGGATGATGCTTGACTGGCAACCAGACAGCCTTTATTTCCCAACCCCCACCCCATTTTCAATATTTTTATATCTGGTAAAGAGAAATGTTCAAAGAAAATTACAAAAGAAACAACTTTTTTTAAAAAGCTCCGATGATTTTTTTCTCCAGGGTTGCACACGGCAGTGTCCTGGAGATTGATCTTCAATTCCTGGAGACTCTGGGCCAATCCTGGAGGGTTGGCAACCCCCCTTGCAAAGCCTGGAAACGCTGCTGCCCGTTGGGAGGTCTGGATCATGGAATGACCTCCCGTGAGTTCACAGTAAAAGAATGTCAGGCTGTAAGATACATTCAGAGTGAACTCGTTCTGCTTGAGGAAGGAAGTCAGGGCTACGGAGAGAACACAGAGTTTTGATCCCAACAAAGAAAAGCTTTAGTTATGAGGAGAGACTCGAGAACCTGGGACTTCTCTTTCATTAAGACAATGGAGGTAAAGAGGAGAACTGATAGGGTGGTCAGAATTACTGAAGGTTTGGCAAGGTAAATTAGAAAGCATTAAAATTAAGCAGAACGAAAGATGTGCATGTATACATTCCACGACCATTGAACATCTCAAAATACTTCATAGCCAATGAGGTTGTGTCGATAGATTGGACAAGTTGGAGCTGTCCTCCTTGGAGAAGAGAAGGCTGAGAGGAGATTTGATAGAGGTGTTCAAAATCATGAGGGGATCTGGGCAGAGTAGATAGGGAGAAGCTGTTCCCACTGGTGCAGTGATCATGAGGAGAGGGCACAGGTTCAAGATAATTGGCAAAAGAAGCAATAGCGACATGAGGAGAAACTTTTTCACCCAGCGAGCGGGTGCAATCTGGAATGTGTTGCCTGAGGGTGTGGTGGAGGCAGATTCAATCCAGACAGAATTGCGTTATTATCTGAAAAGGAAGAATGTGCAATGCTACAGCGAGAAGGTGGGAGAATGGCGCTAGGTGAATTGCTCATCCTGAGAAAGCTGGCAGCGATCCTGTGAAGTACTTTGAAGTGGTAGACACTGTTGTAATACAGAAAACACAGCAGCCCAATTTGCACACAGCAAGCTCCCACACACAGCAATGTGATCATCCGTTTTTGTCATGTTGATTGAGGGATAAATATTGGCCAGGATCGCCATGGGACCTTTCACATCCACCCGAGACAGTAAATGGGGCCTCAGTTCAATGCCTTTTCCAAAAAAATGGCACCTCTGACAGCGCAGCACTGCACTGGCGTGTCAGCCTTGATTTGCGTGAGAATCTGTATCCACTGCTTGAAGAGTTGGCATCGAAATGACATTAATTACCAAAAAGGCAAAGGGAATGATTCGCCTGCCAGAAACAGTGGAGAGCAGCAGAATCCAAAATAGCTTTTAAAAGAGAAGTTAATAAATATTTGTAAAAGAAATCATGAAAATGTACTGGGGAAAGGTTGAGGGAAAGGGACCAAGTGGTTTGTTCTTGTTTTACACAATCACAGATTTGCTACAACACAGAAAGAGGCCATTTGACCCGTCATGTCTGAGCCAGCTCTCCAAATTTGCGCCTAGTGCCATTCCCCCCACCCCCTTCTCCCTGTAACGCTGCCTATTCTTCCTACTCAGGTTATAATCAAATTGCCTCTTGAAAGCCTCAATTGAGTCTGCCTCCACTTCACTCTCAGGCAGTGCATTCCAGACCCTAACCACTCGCTGCGTGAAAAAGCTTCCCCTCAAGCCAACATTGCTCCTTTTGCCAATTGCCATAAACCTCTGCCCTCTCATTCTTGATCCTTCCACCAATGGGAGCAGTTTCTCCCTATCTACTCCGTCCAGACCCCTCGCGATGTAGAAAGCCTCTAACAAAGCTCATTTCAACCTCCTCTTCTCTAAGGAGAACATTCCCAACTTCTCCAATCTATCTACATAATTGAAGTCCCTCAGCCCTGGGATCATTCTCATGAATCTTTTCTGCACACTCCCTAATGTCTTCACATCCTTCCTAAAGTGTGGTGCCCAGAACACAATTGGAAAACACAATTGATTTTTTTTTAAAAGACTAAAGTCACATTCCAGGGACTTGGGGGTCATAATCAAAAATGGCTGCACATTTGCATCACTGTACCACCTACGTTTCAGAAACCCATTGAAATGGAGACAACCTGTCTGCAAAGTCACACCCAAAACAATTGCCTAGAAAGAGATGAATGGGGGCTATCTCCTATCCCATTAGCAAAGTGTCCAGACAATCACCTGGGTGGAGACAAACCATTAGACATAATCACTTGAACAATGGGACCCTGGGTGAGCGAAGAATTCCCAGCCATGCTCTAATCAAGTTACAATTGTAATGCACTAGCCATGACCCTATTTGGATCCCTGGGAGAGAAGGCCATGAGACAAGCCAACCCTTTGTGTGTTTTAAGTTGCTGCTTATCTGCAGAACAGGACAAACAACTGAGAGGCTGAAGGAACAAGACACTGAGTGGGTTTCTTTTCTCTCTCTCTCTCTCTCGCCCTATCCAATTTACAAATTATTGAACCCTGCCTGCTGATGTTGACTATCCAGGTGCTGCAGACAGAGATTTTAAAAAGAACTCAACCCAGCGCCGTTGTCTCTAGAAAAACAGATAAATTGGCCACCTAGATCTTTAAACCAACTCAAAGCTGAAAGCAGCAGGACCACTGAATTCAGCCTCAAGCTGAGTCAGCAACTCTCAAGAGCCGTACACTCCTTTAATTTTACTGGACCCTAAATTAATTCATCTATCCTCCTCACGCCATAATCTATTTGTGTGTGTGTGAACGTCGAGTGTTTGTGTGTGTGTGTGTGAAAGTCGGAGCGTATTTTTATTATTTTACTTGGATCAGGTTAACTACAATAAAAACTATCCTCTTCGCTTCTTAAAGACTCAAGAAAACCTGCCTGATCATGTCTTTTATGGCTACAGCACATAAACAGTTAAAGACTCGCTGAATTGGCTAGTATATTCTTTTAAACAAAAAAACCTGTTGTGGTCAAACGAAGAGAGGGAAGAGAAGGGAGCCATTCGACCCTTCCTCAGCTGATGCTAACAGTCCTGAGGTGATGAATGATGCTATATAAATGCAAGTTCTTTCAGTTTGTCTTTCTTTCAGGGGGACCGCGCAGCAGTGATGGACTGAATGGTCTCTTTCCATACTTCAAGATTCTATGGCACAATGAATTAATCCATGCATAAGACGCTTTGCCTGTTTTCAGAGGCTGCTTTTACCCAGGCTGTCACCAGCTTAACTCAGCATTACTTGCTGCATCCTTAACCATCAGTTACTCCATAAAGAATTAATAATCGCTTGGGGTAATGTGTCCAGTTCTGGGCGCCACACTTCAGGAAAGATGTCAAGGCCTAGGAGAGGCTGCAGAAGAGATTTACTTCAATGCTACCTGGAGTGAAGGTCTTCAATTCTGTGGACAGACTGGAGAAGCTGGGACTGTTCTGTCTCGAGCAGGGAGGTTTAAGAGGAAGAATTAAAAGAGGTGTTTGAAATTATGAATGGCTCAACAAAGTGCGTAAAGAGAAGCTGTTTCCAGTGGGAGAAGTATCAGTGGCCAGAGGATACAAATTTAGAGTAACTGGCAAAAGAGCCAGAGGTGAGGTGAGGAGCAATGCTTTAGGGCAACAGGTTTTGATCTAACATGCATGGCCTGAAAGAACGGGGGAAAGAAAATTCAATAAGATTGTTCAAAAGGAAATTGCGTAAATGCTTGAAGGAGAGAAAATTTGTGGAGTTATGGGGGAAATAGTAGGGAAGTGGGGCCATAATAAATTAAAGGCAAAATACTGCCGATGCTGGAAATCTGAAACGAAAACCCTGGAAAAGCTCAGCAGGTCTGACAGCATCTGTGGAGAGAGAAACAGAGTTAACGTTTCGAATCCATATGACTCTCCTTCAGATCTGGAGTGAGGTAGAGATGTGGTGAAATATATAATGTTTAAGCGAGTGGAGCAGATGAAGATGGATAGAAGGCCAGCGATAGGTGGGGGCTAAGGAGAGATGGCAAAAGATGTCATCAACAAAAGGTCAAAGAGTTGTTAATGGTGGTGGTACTGGCTAAATGAGGTGCTAATGGTGACATTAAGAAAGCAAAGTGTGATTATGTTAAATGCCCCTCCCCTTCCTAGAATATCTTGGAAAGAGGACGCAAGCTCACGTTCACTGATGTAAATTAATATAAAATATCAGGGTAAGCACTCTGGAAAGTGACAGACGACCCTAGTGGGGGTGGGGTAGGGGGGAGGGGCCAGTGGTTGGAAGAAAGATCGAAAATAGGCTAAAAGCTGGAGATAAAACAATGAATGAAAATGGAAATACATTTTAATAATAACAATAATGGAAATAAGTGGGATTTTTTTATTAATAAAAATTAAAAAAATAAAAATGAATATGGAAAAAATGGGGAATGAAAAAGGGGGGTGGGGATGGAGGAGAGTGTTCATGATCTAAAGTTGTTGAACTCAATATTCAGTCCGGAAGGCTGTAAAGTGCCTAGTCGGAAGATGAGGTGCTGTTCCTCCAGTTTGTGTTGAGCTTCACTGGAACAATGCAGCAGGCCAAGGACGGACATGTGGGCATGAGAGCAGGGTGGAGTGTTGAAATGGCAAGCGACAGGGAGGTCTGGGTCAGGCTTGCGGACAGACCGAAGGTGTTCTGCAAAGTGGTCACCCAGTCTGCATTTGGTCTCTCCAATGTAGAGGAAACCGCATTGGGAGCAACAAATGCAGTAGACTAAATTGAGGGAAGTGCAAGTGAAATGCTGCTTCACCTGAAAGGAGTGTTTGGACCTTTGGACGATGAGGAGGGGTTAAGTAAAGGGGCAGGTGTTGCACTTACTGCGGTTGCATGGGAAGGTGCCGTGGGAGGGGGTTGAGGTGTTAGGATTGATGGAGGAGTGGACCAAGGTGTCCCGGAGGGAACGGTCCTTGCGGAATGCCGCCAGGGGGGGTGAAGGGAAGATGGTGGTGGCATCATACTGGAGTTGGCGGAAATGGCAGAGGATGATCCTCTGAATATGGAGGTGATAAGTGAGGACAAGGGGGACCCTGTCATGTTTCTGGGAGGGAGGAGAAGGCGTGAGGGCGGATGCGCAGGAGATGGGCCGGACACGGTTGAGGGCCCTGTCAACGACCGTGGGTGGGAAACCTTGGATAAGGAAGAAGGAAGACTTGTGAAAAGCGTTGTTTTGGAATGTGGCTTCATCGGAACAGATGTGATGGAGGTAAAGGAACTGAGAGAATGGGATGGAGTCCTTACAGGAAGCGGGGTGTGAGGAGCTGTAGTCGAGGTAGCTGTGGGAGTTGGTAGGCTTGTAATGGATATTGGTGGACAGTCTATCACCAGAGATTGAGACAGAGAGGTCAAGGAAGGGAAGGGAAGTGTCAGAGATGGACCATGTGAAAATGATGGAGGGGTGGAAATTGGAAACAAAATTAATACATTTTTCCAGGTCCAGATGAGAGCAAGAAGTGGCACCGAAGTAATCATCGATGTACCGGAGAAAGAGTTGTGGGAGGGGGCTGGAGTAGGACTGGAACAAGGAATGTTCCACATACCCCATAAAGAGACAGGCATAGCTGGGGCCCATGCGGATACCCATAGCCACACCTGTTATTTGGAGGAAGTGAGAGGAGTTGAAGGAGAAATTGTTCAGTGTGAGAACAAGTTCAGCCAGACGGAGGAGAGTAGTGGAGGATGGGGATTGTTCGGGCCTCTGTTCAAGGAAGAAGCAGAGAGACCTCAGGCCATCCTGGTGGGGGTTGGAGGTGTCGAGGGATTGGACGTTCATGGTGAAGAGGAAGCGGCTGGGGACAGGGAACTGGAAATTGTTGATATGATGTAGGGCATCAGAGGAATCACTCAGGAAGTGGGGCCAATTGGATAGCACTTCAAACAGCCGGCACAACTACGATGGGCCGAATGGCCTACTTTTGTGCAGAATAAATTTACCAGAATGGCACGAAGGATGAAGGATTTTAGTCAAACAGAGGGACCACAGAAGCTGGGTTTTTTTTAATGTATTCCTTCATGGGGTGTAAGTATCATTGACAAGGCCAGCATTTGTTGCCCTTGAACTGAGTGGATTGTCAGGTCATTTAAGAACCAACCACATTGCTGTGGATCCAGAGTTACATGTAGGCCAGACCAGGTTTCCTTCCTAAAGGGCATTAGTGAACCAGGTGGGCTTTTACAACAATCAATGATAGTTGTCATAGTCACCATTACAGAGACTAGCTTTCAATTCCAGATTTATTAATCGAATCAAAATTCCACCAGCTACTGTGGCTGGATTTGAACCCATGCCCCCAGAGAATTAGCCTTGGGCCTCTGGATTTCTAGCCCAGTGACATTGCCACTGGACCACCATCTCTCCAAGCTGCGATGGCTCTCAGCAGAGAGGAGTAAAAGGTTAAGACGGAACTTTGAACATGTTCATTGGGCATGCTAATGTTTGAGTCTGTCACCATCTTTTCTTGCCGGGTGCTGTGCTGCATTTTTCACCTGTGTAATTATGGTGACATTTTGTCGAGACTGCGCAGGTCACATGTTGCCACCCTCCCTGGTCATAATACAGGGGAACATGTCACAATAATGGTTTCTCCGCTGCGCTATCCATCTGATAGGCCGGGTCCCATGTTTCCTGTCAGTAAGTGGAGACTTTACACTTTAAACAAACAGAAAGCAGAAGAGCTGATTTATTGCGGTAAATAACAGACTGGGCACTGAGCTAAAAGCTGTAACTCGATCTCCTGTTTATATAAGGTGTATAAATGGTTCAGACTGCTGGAGTGGCAGTTCTGTGACAGCAGCTGATCGGTTTGGGTCTCTCATCCGCTCCCTACCCTCCCAATCCGCTGGTTATTATCCTGTACACGTTATCAGTCCGAGAATCAAACTGCTGTTGAGGAAGCAGCCGCTTTCCCAGCTGACCATCGGTGACAGGGGAGGGGGGGGGGGGTGCGGTGAGGGGGTGCGGGGGTGGTGTGGTGGGGGCTGAAACCAGGGCATTTGTGGGCAGTGTTCGAAACAGGGTAAATATCCCTTCAAGTTGCACGGAACTCTCCCATACACTGCACACGCAGCAGGCAAGAATCTCAAAGATTTATGTCTTTACATGACCTTCTACATGGTTGGAGTTCATTGCTCATGCTGCTTTTATTGGAAACAGCTGTCCAGCCTTTTGGAATAACAGTGCAAAAATTGCACATTTTTGTGGTTTCTCTATATGCCTGACCTCAGTTACAAGAGTTGAACGCATTGGCTGGAGCCTCTTACTGCTCAGACTGTTGTTTCTTTAATCGGACCGCAGTATTTATTTGGAGTGGTTTTGTTGCAACCATTTTGTGTCCCGCTAAATGTAGACAACTTAACGCCTGCTCTAAAACAAAAAAAAATGCTGCACCTAAAGTCAGGATGACTTGAGTTTCTTGGGCTATCGTGGTGACCTCTGCTTTCTGCCGTGAACTCCACTCCTCTGCCGCTCACCGGTTTCCAGCCTCAGGTCTTACTCATCATTGGGGCCTCCAGCTTCTGGATCTGCAACACTGGCTGCAAGCTGCAAGGATTGCCAACCCTCCAGGATTGGCCTGGAGTCTCCAGGGGTTAAAGGTCAATTCCCAGGACACGGCTGTGGGCTACCCTCGGTGGGGGGAGGTGGGGGGGGGTCGCGAAACATATTATCAGGCACATGAAAAGAGATCTTTTTAAATTTCCCTTGAATATTTCTCTTTACCAGATAGAGAACTATTGAAAATGGAGGGGGCATGGGGGAGGGGAGGGGGTGGGGCGGGGGGGTGGGAAGGTTGTTTGGCTGACAGTCAAGCCTCATCCGATTGGGTAATGAGTCTCTTTGCTTTGCCGTTGGCGCAGGAAGGCAGTGGGTCACAAGGATGGATGAGGTTTACAAAAATGTTTCCGGGGGAAGAATTTTCCAGTCGGCGAGCGGGGGGCGGGGCCCTGTCACCGAGGCGTAAAATGACGGCGGGGGTGACATCGGGCTTGCGTCCTGACATCAACGCGCGTCATTTAGATTTTCAGTTCGGCTGCGCGCCCGCCGAACTGTCAAAGGCCTGTTGAGGCCATTAAGAAAGTAATTAAAATTGTTAAGAATACTGTCCGTCCAACCTTGAGGTTGGCGGGGGGGCAGGTGAAGAGCCCAGGCAGCCTTCGCATTTTTCATGGAACCTCATCCGCGGGCGGGATGAGGTTTCCTGACGGATTTACTAATGAAATAAAAAAATTCTTAAAAATTAATGGACATGTCCCAGCTCATGTGACTGTTTCACATGAGGGGCCATGTCTTTAAAAAATTGTTTTTTGCTTTAATTAAACTTTTCAGAACTTGACCTAATCTGGGCGGTGCCTCAGGGAGATTTCCGCGCTCTTTGGTGTGCATGTGCTAAAGAGCGCAGGCCCCAACTCAGGGAATCCCCATCCTGCCCACACAGGGAGCACTCAGCAGGGGTGTGCATCCAAAGAGAACAGTCCCAACCTCTCCCATCTATCTTCGTAACTGAAGTCTCTCACCCCTGGAACCATTCTTGTAAACCTCTTCTGCACTCTCTCCAATGTATTTGCATCCTTCCTACAATACGGTGCTCAGAACTGTACACAATATTCCAGCTGAGGTCTAACGAGTGTCTTATATAAATTCAGCATAAACTCCTTGCTTTTGTACTCTATGCCCCTATTGATAAAGCCCAGCATACTATATGCTTTAGGGACATCAGGAAAGGATTGACAGACTGGGACTCTCTTCTCTGGAAAAATAAGGCTGAGGGGTCACCTAACAGAGATCTTTAAAATGTTAAAAGGTTTTGATAGGGTGGATACAGAGAGAATGTTTCCTCTCCTGGGGAAGAGGCCATCAGTCTAAGATAGTCACTAAGAAACCAAATAGGGAAAACAGAAAATAATTTCTCATTCAGAGAGCGCTGGGAGTGTGGAACTTGCTACCCCAGGGAGCAGTTGAAGTGATTAGTATCAGCGTTTAAGGGGAAGCTAGCTAAGCATATGAGGGAGAAGGGAGTAGAGGGTTACGATGATAGATTTAGACGAGGAAAGACAGGAGGGTCAAAGGGAGCAAGAACACTGGCATTGAATAGTTGGGCCAAATGGCCCGTTTCTTTCTCTGTTCTTTCATGGGATGTGGGCATCGTTGACAAGGCCAGCATTTGTTACCCACCCCTAATTGCCCTTGAACTGAGTGACTTCCTAGAGTCGACCATGCTATTGTGGGTCTGGAGTCACATGTAGACCAGACCAGGTAAGGGCAGCAGGTTTCCTTCCCTTAAAGAGCATGAGTGAGCCAGATGGGTTTTTACAACAATTGATTAGCTTTCAGTTGCAGATTTGTAAGGGCATAAGAACATAAGAAATAGGTGCTTGAGTAGGCCATTCAGCCCTTCGAGCCCACCCCACCATTCAACGAAACCATGGCTGATGTACTGCTTTATTGAATGTTTTTAATATGTAGAAATCTATCGATCTCAGTCTTGAACATACTCAGTGATCGAGCCTCTACTGGCCTCTGGGGCAGAGAATTCCAAAGATTCAGCACCCTCTGAGTGAAGAAAATCCTCCTTGCCTCAGTACTAAATGGCTTTCCCCTTATTCTGAGACTGTGTCCCCAGTTCTAGAGCACCCCTACACCAGCCACTCCTCCCTTCCAACCCCCACCTCTGCCAGAGGAAACATCCTTCCTGCACCTACCCTCTTGAGTAAGAATTTTGTAGGTTGGAATGAGATCACCTCTCACTCTTCTAAACCCCAGAGAATAAAAGCTCAGTCCATTTAACCATTCCTCACAGGAAAATCCCTCCATCCCAGGATTTAATTTGGTGAGCCTCCATTGCACATCCTCTATGGTAAGTATACCCCCTCTGTGGCAAGGAAGCAGCTTTTCTCACTAAAGATGGAAGAAATCTGGAGGAACCTGGAAGAAATCAGGCTGAGGAGCTGCGAGGTGTGAAACCAAAGCTCCATGGCACCACCAGTGGTAGGAGGACATAATTACAGCATGACATGTTTACATAAGCTGTTTCCATTATAAATGTGGGTAGAGGAAATTACACTGGGAAAAGCTGACACAGAACGATGAAAAAATAGAAACAGGGAAGGTTTTGTAGAAGGCATGGGCACATATCCATGAGATTTCTGAATTATTACAGATAAAAGCATTTGACTTGACAGCACAGCAGGGAATATAATGCTGTATGTGATGGAATAGGCCCACATTCCATCCAGAACTAAAATTAACCAGTTCCAGTTGGTCAGCTCATAATGGGGCTGGCATCCTGGAGAAACTAAATGAAATAATGAACATTACCTCAACTCCTTGTCCGTCAACCCCCACTGGGAATATGTTGATGCAGTCACTGGAGTGGACGCAGGCTTGTCTGCTTGAACGTGATACAGGCCTGTCACAACTAGATTCAGACTCCAACCTTAAGGAAACCCAAGTTAAGGAGAGAAAATCATTCCAGTTCACTCACACAAATATATAAGCTTACTATAAACATCACTGAGCCATCTAATTCCTTGGACAAGGTATAAAAAGATATTAAACATTAGCACGAAGGACATAACTTCAAGGTAAGGCGATACACAAAGTGCTTTCCAGCCAACGAAATACTTTTTAAAGTGTAGTTACTGTTGTAATGCAGGAAATGTGGCAACCAATTTGCGCACAGCAAGATCTCACAAGCAGCAATGTGATAATGACCCGAAAATCTGTTCCCTTGTGATGTTAATTGAGGGATAAATATTGGCCAGGACACTGGGGATAAATCCCCTGATCTTCTTCGAAATAGTGCCATGGGGTCTTTTACATCTACCCAAGCAGAGGGATGGGGCTCTGGTTTAATGTCTCACCTGAAAGGGCAACAAGTCTAACAGTGCAGAGTTCCCTCAGTGCTGCACCGAAGTGTCAGCCTCGATATTTGTGCTCAAGCTCTGGAGTGGGACTTGAGAACGAAATCTTGAAGCAAGAGTGCTACTAACTGAGCCACATACAACACTCACACAAGTTTTACAGTACCCAATCCTCGCTAGATACAGGCAAGGCCCCAGAGGATTGGAGGGTCTGCTAACGTTGTATCATTATTTAAAAAGGGTGCAAGGGATAGGCCAGAAAATTACAGGCCAGTCAGTCTGACTTTGGTGGTGGGCAAATTGTCAGAAACAATCCTGAGAGAGAGGATAAACTGTCATTTAGAAAGGCACAGATTGGTCAGGGATAGTCAGCATGTTTTTGTTAGGGGAAGATCGTGTCTTACTAACTCAATAGAATTTTTTGAGGAAATAACAAGAAGGATTGATGAGGGCGGTGTAGCAGATGCTTTCTACGTGGACTTCAGTAGGGCATTTGACAAGATCCCACATGGCAGACTGGTCAGGAAAGTGAGATCTCATGGGATATAGGGGAAGGTGGCAGGTTGGATCCAAAATTGGCTCAGTGACAGGAAACAAAGGGTAGTGGTTGATGGATGTTTTTGTAAATGGGAAACAATTTCCAGTAGTGTCCCACAGGGCTTAGTGTTGGGGCCCTTGTTATTTGTTCTATATATTAATGATTTAGACTTAAATGAGGGAGGCATGATTGGGAAGTTTGTAGATGACACAAAAACTGGCCATGTAGTTGATAGTGATGAGGATAGCTGTCGACTCCAGAATGATATCAATGGTTTGGTTGAGTGGGCGGAGAAGTGGAAAATGGAATTCAATCTGGAAAATGTGAGGTAATGCATTTGGGGAGGGCCAACAAACGCAAGGGAATACTCACTAAATAGGAAGTTATTGAGCGGGGTTGAGGAAGTGAGAGACCTTGGAGTGCATGTCCACAGATCCTTGAAGGTGGCAGAGCAGGTGGACAAGGTGGTCAAGAAAGCATATGGAATGCTTTCCTTTATTGGGTGAGGTATTGAATATGAAAGCAGGGATGTAATGATGGAACTGTATAAAACACTGGTTAGGGCACAGCTGGAAATTTGTGCACAGTTCTGGTCACGACATCACAGGAAGGACATAATTGCCCTGGAGAGAGTACAGAAGAGATTTACAGGGATATTGCCAGGGTTGGAAAATTGCAGCTGTGCGGAGAGATTGGATAGGCTGGGGTTCTTTTCCTCAGAACAGAGGAAGATAAGGGGTGACCTAATTACAAAATAATGGGGAGCCTAGATAGGGTAAACAGGAAAGATTGATTACCAGGGGGCATCGATTTAAGGTGATTGGTTGGAGGATTAGAGGGGACATGAGGGAAAACCTTTTCACTCAGAAGGTGAGGGGTGTCTGGAATTCACTGTCTAAGTTGGTGGGTTGAGGTTGAAGTGCTCAACTCACTTACCGGGATCTGCATCTGAAGTGCTGTAACCTGCAAGGCTACGGACCAGGGGCTGGCAAGTGGGATTAAAATGAGCGGCTGGTCTTTTCTTCTCCGCCGATGCTGCCAGACCTGCTGAGTTTTTCCAGGTAATTCTGTTTTTGGCTGGTTTCTTTGTTCCCTTTTTGGCCGGCGCAGACATGACGGGCTGAGTGGCCTCTTTCTGCACTGTAACTTTCCTAGGGCTCTGTGGTTTGTATCCCATTAACATCCTGAATACTGAATCATCCAGCTCCTTCAGGGGAGTATACAAAATATTCAATGCTGTGCATATAAGACATGAATTTGAGCCACAGCATCACATTACAGGAAGAATTACATTAAAAGAATTGAAACTGGTGAAAGGATAACATTATGACTGAGCAACAAGAGAGAAAGGCTTGTACATCCACAGCAGTTTCCACAGTCTCGGGACACCTCAAAGCGCTTTACAGCCAATGAAGTAGATTCTGAGATCTGGAAACTCAGCAGCCAATTTGCGCACAGCAAGATCCCACACACCGCCATGTAATAAAAGCCAGATAACAATGGTTGTCCCGATCAGGTCACTATTTGCTGTGTATCGTGCAACCTCGTGAATGGGCCAGAGGCTGTCACGTTCAGGCGCGAGAAGTGCCCAGTCTACCTCAAGTTACTCTGGAAAGGCAAAGTGTCACATAAACGTGAGCGCCTGGCGAAGGAAGCTGTTTCACGCCGCGACTATTCAGTTGCGATGCGAGTGGTATTTTCTGCTCATGAGATGCCGCCGTCAGCCCAAAAAGCCGTTCTGCCTACCACACGGCGGGTATGAATTTCAGTGGCGCAACGCCAGGTGTGTAGGTCCTACCTCCCAGCGACTGGCTGATCAAATCCAACAGCAGGTTCTTCGGTTGTTCATAACAGGCAGAGCAGAGGCTGCGCTTGCAAAACCAAAAATAAATTTTGCGTGCAGTTCTGGTCACCACGTTACAGGGAGGACGTCATTGCTCTGGAGAGAGGGCACAGGAGATTTACAGGAACGTTGCCAGGGCTTGAAAATCGCAGCGATGAGGAGAGATTGGATAGGCTGGGGTTGGTCTCCTTAGAACAGAGGAGGCTAAGGGGTGACCTAATTGAGGTGTACAAAATGATGAGGGGCCTAGATAGGGTAGTCAGGAAAGCCCTGTTTCCCCTAGCTGAGGGATTAATAACCGGGTGTCATAGGTGGAAGGTGATTGGTAGAAGGATTAGAGGGGACGTGAGGAAAAATGTTTTTCTTGATTCATTCTCTGCAAAGAAAAGGAATGTGTTCGAGCCTTGGGCCTTTTTTGAGTTCCCAGGGCTCTTGGGAGCTTACAGTTCCCCGTTGCTTTGTGCATGGAAACGGCCCTAAGTGTGGTAGCGGGTGGGTAAAACAACGTTTTACCTGTTGGTCCCAATGGCGGGTTTTCACAACGTGTCATCTCAACCCCGCCACATTATTTATGCATTCCCAGGAAACACGTTGTTTGCATGGCGGATGGGCTGCTATTCGCCTGCCACACCATCATCTTCGCCAGGTACCACACTGAACATAAAGCCACGCTCATAAAGCTTCCAGCCCAGGGCGGCAGCAAAGAAAACATGGCCCCGAGAGGCAAGAAGACTGCAGCCCTCGGGTGCGTTTTGGATGGCATGGAGGCCCCCTGTAATGTCCTCTACCCCCGCTCTGGCTGCAGGAGGGGCAGCTACATTACCACTCCTTGGTAGGCGATGGCAGTGGTGATCAGTGCCAACGCTGCACTGAAGAGGTTGGCCATCGAATAGAGGACGAATGATCGGGATTGAACAGTCCACTGCCGGAAATCGGCGCGCTTTTGGCTGGGCTGCCGAAACTCCCACATCAGGTCCCACCACGATGGGGGCTGGAAAATCCCAGTCCATGACTGAGCCTCCACAGCCCAAAGGGTGGTGATGTAACCCTGAGCTGGCAGTGAGTGAGATGCCAGTGAAAGTGTGATGGGTTTGAGTGTCTGAGGCAGTGCCTGAGTGTTGAGATGGTTGCCATGCCCTGGCTGCGCCAATGAGATCATTCGTCCTCGATTCGGTGGCCAACCTCTTCAGTGCAGCGTTGGCACTGATCACCACTGCCATCGCCTACCAAGGAGCGTTAATGTAGCTGCCCCTCCTGCAGCCAGAGCGGGCGTAGAGGACATTACAGGGGGCCTCCATGGCATCCAAAACGCACCCGAGGGCTGCAGTCTTCTTGCCTCTCGGGGCCATGTTTTCTTTGCTGCCGCCCTGGGCTGGAAGCTTTATGAGCGTGGCTTTATGTTCAGTGTGGTACCTGGTGAAGATGATGGTGTGGCAGGCGAATAGCAGCCCGTCCACCATGCAAACAGCGTGTTTCCTGGGAATGCATAAATAATGTGGCGGGGTTGAGATGACATGGAGTGAAAACCCGCCATTGGGACCAACAGGTAAAACGTTGTTTTATCCACCCGCTACCTCACTTAGTGTAGATCTGGGACAATACCATTCGAAGTGTGGTGTAACTAAGATTCGATACAGATTTAACATAACTTCCCTACTTTTCAACTCTATCCTCTCAAAATGAAGCCTAGTGTTTGGTTTCTCACTGCAACTTTGTGTCAGCTAAGCTCATTACAGCACTCCCACTCTGAACGAGAAGGTAGTGGATCCAAACGCCAATCTACAATTTAAACAAATAATCCTAGACTAATAACTGTGTTCAGCACTGAAGGAGTGCTACAATGACACAGGTGCCATTTTCCAGATGGGATGTTAAACCAAGGCCCTGAGTCCCTACCCTGCTGGATACCCCCTGCCACTATTCAATGAAGAACCACGAAGTTGTACCTGCCATTGGTCCCTCCACTGGTCACTCAATTCCTTGCTGTTTATGGGATCTTGCTGTGTGGTAATTGGTTTTGTAGAGAATTTCTTAGTCATCGCACTGATACTGTTTTTCATCCAACTTCCCCTAACCCTTTGCCTTCTCATACATCCCCCTCCATAGGTGGGATAGAGACGAGTGAACATGCCGTAAGTATGATAAAGACCTCGAGGTCACACAACCATCTGGGGTCACGCATTGTGTGGCATCTTACCAAAGATGCATCCCAGTTCCTGGATCCACAACTTAGGGCCAGGCTAACTTTTGACAAAGAAGAAATGAGACCACTTGCATTTATATAGCATTTTTCATGATCGCAAGATGTCCTAAAGCATTTCACAGCCAAAGATGTGTATTAACAGCTAACATAACAGCCAATCGATGGACAGTAATCAGATCAATCACCAATTGGATTTATTGATGCTGAGGAAATATTATTGGTCAGAGCACCAGCAGAACCCCCTTGAACTTCTTTGAGATAGTATCATGTGATCTTTTATGGCCACCCATAAAGACAGATGGGACTTTAGTTAAATGTCCCATCCAAAACCTGGAACCTGTGACAGTGCAGCTCTCCATCAGCCCTGCACAGATGTGCCAACTTAGATTGTGCGCTCAAGTCTCTGGACTGGGAGTGGAGCCCATGACCTTAAGACTCAGAGGTGGGGGGGGGGGCACTATCTCTGGTGAGATAATTAGCAGAGACCCACAGAACATTTGTGCTCAAATTAGTATCCTTAACCAGTGCCGCCATCTGATCCATCCCTCCCATGCCACCCCTCCCATGCCATTCTCTCCCTCCCATGACATAATAATAGTTTGAAACTCAAATTATGTAATAGAGCTGACACCTTCTCAGTGACGCAGTAGGGGTGAGTGATTGCAATGTCGACACTGTGTGTGTGTCTTCATACTTCATCCTTTCAAGTGCTAATGCATTAATTATTCATCTAATTAGATCAGTTTACATTTACTAGTATTGAGCCATAATAACCTTTATGCTTAAATGGGCAGGCCTTATCCATCATTTCAATATGGAACCAAATTCTCCCAATTATTTTTCATGTTACAGTGAACGGCCATTTGTACCGTTTCTCCACCGATCCTCTTCTGAATTTATCCTAGAATGGGTCAGCAGAGAAGGAGGCCATTCAGCCCATCATGTCCTCACCAGTTCTCAGCCAGTCCTGCTCTGCTGCCCTTTATTTTTAGCCCCGCAAAGCTTTCTCTTCAAATAATGATCCAATTCCCTTTATGAAAGCCACCATTGACTCTGCCTCCGCTACACTCCCAGGCTTTTCCTCAAGCCGCCCTTGGTTTTTCTGCCAATCATTTTAAATCAGTGTCCTCTGGTTCACAATCTTTCTGCCAACAGAAAAACTTTTTTACCCAGAGGGTGGTGACGGTCTGGAATGCGCTGCCTGGGAGGGTGGTGGAGGCGGGTTGCCTCACATCCTTTAAAAAGTACTGGGTGAGCACTTGGCACGTCATAACATTCAAGGCTATGGGCCAAGTGCTGGTAAATGGGATTAGGTAGGTAGGTCAGGTGTTTCTCACATGTCGGTGCAGACTCGATGGGCTGAAGAGCCTCTTCTGCACTGTGTGATTCTGTGAACAGGGACCATTTCTCCTTATCCATTCTGTCCACACCCACTCATGATTTTGAACAACATCTATCAAATCTCTTCCTAACATCCTCTTCTCTAAGGACAGCAACCCCAGATCCTCCAATCTATCCGCATAACTGAAATCCCTCATCCCATCCTCAGAAACCTTACAGTGGGGGATTGGGTTACTCTGTAGAGGTGTACCTCGGGGTATATGTTTGTAAGTTATTTTGCAATTTTTTCTCATTTATTCATTCATGGGATGTGGGCCTCGCTGGCTGGGCCAGCATTTATTGCCCATCCCTAATTGCCCTTGAGAACATGATGGTGAGCGGCCTTTTTGAACCACAGCTTGTCGGTACACCCACGGCGCTGTTGGGTAGAGAGCTCCAAGATTTTGATCCAATGACGATGAAGGGACGGTGAAATAATACCTAAATCAAGATAGCGTGTGACATGAAGAGGAACTTGGAGACGATGGTGTTCCCATGTGCTTGTCCTCCTAAGGGGTGGATGTATGTTTATGTAATTCTCCTGTGCTTTTTTTTTTAAGTAAAATTAATCTGCCTGAGGCTTTAAATTTAAAATGAGGCCTGATGTGATGATTGGTCCAATCCGAAAAAATTGGCCTGCAATCAGGTCCAATTTTTACCCAAAACGTTGCAAAAATCGCAAGCACAAAGGGTGGAATTTTACAGGGGGTGGGAGAGGAGGGAGAGCATACTGCTCGCACCATCCTCTGGAAGAAAAGTCCATCCTGAATGGGAAGCCATTAAAAAAGGCCACCCCGCAGTGATAACACGCCGGGCACGGCCTACAGGTGAGGGTGGGACTACCTCCCCTTCAGCAGGAGAAGGCCTCGCCCTCCAGAGCCGCAGGCCAATCTGACTGGCCGGTGACTCTAGCAGTCCGAGCTCAGTAGTAGCAGACACTGCTGGGACTATGAGTAGACCCTGGGGTGAAGATAACATGGATCCTGGAGACAGGTAAGTCCAGGGTTTTGGACGGCAACAAATTGGGGAAATTTGGGAGGGTGGGGGGAATGGGGATGGGGGACTTTGGTGGCCAGGTGGGAGTTGGCAAATGGGGGAAATAATACCTTTGGGGGGGGCGGGAGTTGTCCTCTGACATGTACAGGGCACAGTCCCCCTCCTCCCAAAAGTACATACCCCCACTTCCTCTCCGCCTTTTATCCAGTTTTGCTAAAATAAAGCCTGCCCACTCCCACCGTCCTGCCCATGCCAATCGTATTATGTTGTGGGTACTATCATATTCGAGTCAATTGGCTTGCTAACAAGCCCAGTTGCTCATGAATGACTTTTTCAAAATGGCGTGCAGCCTGCCAATTTCGCCACCTTCCCCCCCCTAACGTTTTATGGGGAACAAGTCAGGGGCAGATGGAAAGGCAGTGAGTCAGCCACGTGTCATATTTTACATGCCCCCCCTCCCCCCCAGCAACCACCCTCACCAAAACACACCCCCAGGATGGTGGGGGGGGTGTGGTGGGGGGGGAGGGGGCGTAAACATCTTGGGATGTTTTACTAGATTGAAGGGCGACATATAAATGCAAATTGTTCCTGTAGTTACAATGTTGGTATCCACGGTGCCCAGAGCATTCCTCACCTGGGAAGTTATGGATTTATTTAATTATAAAATCTTCTATGTAGATTCCTTTCCTGTAGGTTAATGGAACACTGAGCTATATATCCAACTATTTTTTGGAGGTAGGTAACCTTATAGATAAATAACTCACAAGAGGAAGTATTTTGATTGATTATCTTTAATCCTATTGCTGCTGAACCCCTCCCCCAGGTACCATGTCCTAAAAGGAAGTTGGTGGCTATGGGCTTCCATTGAACTGGTCCTTGATTCTGCTTGGCAAAGTACTACAGTGATTTGCCATTAATTTTTGTAGTATGGATGATGAGGAAACTCTTCCACTCATCAGGTAAACAGAAGGGGTCTACAGACTGGTAATCAGCATATTTGGCCATGTTACAAACATACCTTTCATGGCCATCAAGTACTAAAGTAGGGCTTGAACCCAAAGTTCCTAGCCCAGAGGTAGAGACACTATCACTCCACCACAAGACCCCCCTACTGCTGAACTAAATCTTTTTAAGGGCTAAGGGAGTCGAGAACAAGTCTTCAAGTTGCTATGGAGTTAAACGGTGGGGGAATAATTGGATCAGGGTAACTGAGGTTATTTGGTGCCCATTTTAAAGACATGTATTCTGTCCTTATTTGTCCTGATTTTACATTATTATTTATTACCAATTAACGAAACCGCCATTTAGGACACAGAAAAACAAAATGAGGTGGAGCCTTGGAGAATCTCAATGGTGTGGGTTAAGGAACTGGGAGACGTAAAACTGAGGCACTGCAGTGCCACCACTGATGGGAGGGTGTAACTGCAGTCTGCCAACTGCACAGGTGGCTTCCATTCTAAATATGATCATGGGAATTTATAATAGAAAAGTTGGCACACACTTGTGACAACAGTTTGACAACAGGCTGTAAGGTTTTGTAGAGAGGAAGCATGGACAGACATCAGATTTTTAACAGATGGTTGTTTCAAGAGTGAATTAATTAAATCGAAAAGGGGGTCCGCCATTTCCCACAAATTTGCGGTGAATTCAAGAATAATTCTGCAGTTGCCATATTGTTGTCACAGTCAGATCAACCATGATCTTATTGAATGGCGGAGCAGGTTCGAGGGGACGAGCGGCCTGCTCCTGCTCCTAATTCGTATGCTTGTATTCTCGGGAGCCTGGTTCTGTAAATACAGTTAACGGGTGGAATAATAACAGTTACCCTTGGGCCTTTCAACTCTTTGACCGAAGACATTTAGATTTGGTGAAATTTCATTGTGGGAAGGCAAGTGGTGAGGATGACACAAGAGTCTACAGAGGGATATAGACAGGTTAAGTGAGTGGGCAAAAAGTTGGCAGATGGAATATAATGTGGGAAAATGTGAGGTTATGCACTTTGGCAGGAAGAATAGAGGAGCTGGATATTATTTAAATGGAGAAAGACTGCAGAAAGCTGCAGAACAGAGGGATTTGGGGGCCCTCGTGCATGAATCACAAAAAGCTAGTATATAAGTTCAGCAGATAATAGGGAAGGCAAATGGAATTTTGGCCTTTATTTCAAAGGGAATGAAGTATATAAATAGGGAAACCTTGCCAAAACTATATAAGGCACTAGTTAGACCACACCTAGACTATGTGAACAGTTTTGGCCACCTTACCTAAGGAAAGATGTACTGGCATTGCAGGCAGTCCAGAGAAGGTTCACTAACTTGATCCTGGGTATGGAGGGATTTTCTTATGAGGAGAGGTTGAGTACATTGGGCCTGTACTCATTGGAGTTTAGAAGAATGAGAGGCGACCTTATTGAAACATATAAGATTCTTAGGGGGCTTGACAGGGTAGATGCTGAGAGGTTGTTTCTCCTTGTGGGAGAGTCTAGGACCAGGGGGCATAATCTCAGAGTAAGGGGTCACCCATTTAAGACAGAGATGAGGAGGAATTTCTTCTCTCAGAGGGTAGTGAATCCATGGAATTCTTTACTGCAGAGGGCTGTAGAGGCTGGGTCATTAAATATATTCAAGGCTGAGATAGGTTTTTAATCAGTAAAGGAATCTAAGGGTTATGGGGAAAAGGCAGGAAAGCGGAGTTGAGGATTATGAGATCAGCCATGATCTCATTGAGTTGTGGAGCAGACTCGATGGGCTGAATGGCCTACTTCTGCTCTTACGTCTTATGGTCTTGCGGTCACTCTGCACTTCATTTGCTTTATCAATAATTAACTGACTTTTATAGTTTGGTGTTCAAGTGTGTGCATCAGACTAAAACCTACCAAAATTATGCAATTTTTATTGGGCTCAAGGCTTGTTTACTCTTTCTTTTATAATTCATTCCATGATTTTAGTGACTACAAAGGCCAAAGCCTTATTTTATTTTAATTAGAATAGCATTAGCTCTTTCTCCTTCTTCTAGTGCCATTTCTGTGCCCATTAAGCTATGAAAATAACCTTCTGCACCTAATTTCTTCAGTATTCCATCTGGTCCTGTTTATTTTAATCAGAATCCAGATACTCGAGATTTTTGTTCATCCCATGCTATGTGGTCATACCTGAAAACTGCAGCCAAAAGTACAATCAGCTGGTGAGTGTTGTCGTGGGTAAATAGCTTGCACACTGCTGCATGACCTGTCAAATTTGGCTGGGATCTGACAATGTGATTTATATGTGAAGCCAACACACGTAGGTATGTGTCATGTGTTGCAATTCCGGAAGGGATCAATAACTTTCAAGAGATGAAGTTCTCACGAGACCAACGGAAATAAGACAAACCAAAAGCAAAGCACTGTGGATGTTGGAAACCTGAAATAAAAGCAGAAAATGCTGGAGAAACTCACGTCTGGCAGCGTCTGTGGAGAGAGAAAAACAGAGTTAACGCTTCGAGTCGGTGTGACTCTTTTTCAGAGCTGAGGAGAGGTAGAAATATGAGGGGTTTTCTGCCATTGATGATGGGGAGGGGTAGGAAGAACAAAAGGGAATGTCTGGAAAAGAGTAGAGGGTGGGAGGGATTATATGACATTGAATGTCATGGAACAAAAGGCAGAGGGAGTGGCCATGGCTGTAGTAAAGAGGCAAAACATTGGTCCAGAGTGAATGTGAATGGCAGAATAATGAAGAACTCTGTCTGAAAGGGATATATGAGAGATGTTTGTGAGGGCGCGAACCCTTGATCCCCTGTCAAGCCACACACCCACATTAAAAGAGGTGTGGGTAGGGGAAACCAGTGTCCCACAACTCTCCAACTCTCAATTATGACTCCAAGTAGCTGGCTGTGCCCACCAGCAGTGCACATACCTCAGGATCTCGACTCAGCAGCCGTGCAAGAGTAAGGGAGGAGCTCATCAGCTTTGGCTGGTGTGGCCTGGGGAGGTCACTCCTTTTAAAGGGCATGAAGACAAGGAAAAGCAGAAGAGGCTGAAGATGCTAACAAGTTAGAACATGGCTCTGAAGGGCGGAGACCAGCAAGGTGGGTGATACATCCCAGGGCACTGTCATGATACCGAGTCACCTATGAGGAGTCAGGGACATCACACAGTATAAAGCCCATAGTTAGTTGTGGAACTGTCTTAACTAAAGAATAGAAGATACAGAAGAGGTTGGGTCTCCTGAAACCAACTCAAGCCACAGCGAAGATGGTCAATACAGATAAACATGGCATGACAGCAGGTCTCCTGGCAGGAGTAGCTAAAAGCAGGAGAGGGGGCCTGCTCAGAAGAAAACACATGGTAAACAAGATTAAGACTGGCACATGGTGGAAAAAAAAACAAACCAAAAGGAGGGACAGAGTTAATGGTCTAAAATTGTTGAACTTAATGAGGAGGCCAGAGGTTGTAAATTGCCTAATCGGGCGTTCGGCCACTCAGCCTCGAGCTTGCGTTGAGCTTCCCAGGGGCACTAGAGTCGGCCAAGGGCAGAATGTGAGCACAAGAGCAGAATGGTGAGTTGAAATGGTTAAATGTCAGGAAGGTCTGGTTCAAGCTTACAGACTGAGCGAAGGTGTTTTGCAAAGTGGTCACCCAGTCTGCCTTTGGACTCCCCAGTGTAGAAGAGACAACAGATGCAGTGGACTAATCTGGAAATTGCGCTCTGCCTGGGAGGGGTGTTTCGGACCTTGGACAGTGAGGGGAAAGGAGGTAAAAGGGCAGGCATTACACCTCCTGCGGTTGCATGGACAGGTGCCGTGGAGAGGGGATGAGGTGCTGGGAGTGATGGAGGTGTGGACTAGGGTGTTGCGGAGGGAAAAGTCCCTTCAGAATACTGACAGTGAAGGAGGGAAAGATGTGTTTGGTGGCGGCCTCATGCTGGACTTGGCAGAGGATGATCCCTTGAATGTGGAGGCTAGTGAGGTGGAAAGCGAGGACAAGGGGAATCTTATCATGGTTCTGGGAAGGAGGGGAAGGGAGGAGAGCAGAAGATTAGGAAATGGGTCAGACACGGCTGAGGGCCCTGTCAACCATAGTGGGGTGGGGGAGGGCAAAACTCTCCATTGAGGAAAAAGGGAGACATATGAGAAGCGCTAATGTAGAAGATCACATCACCTGAACCAAAGCAACGGAGACGAAGAAACTGGGAGGATGGAATTCTTTATTGTCTTCTGGGCTCAACAGTAATTTCAATAATTTCAGACCATGAACTCTGTTCCTCATTTTGATTCTGTTTAATTTGTCATGTGTGTTTGGTTATAGAAGAGCTATAGTTGTGTTGAAATGTTAACTTTGTTTCTCTCCTGTCAGATGCTGCCAAACCTGCTGAGTATTTCCAGCTCTTTCTGTTTTTATTAACAGAAATAAACCAATAGACAATATTTCATTTTAAGACTTTTACTGTAACAAATAAAAACCAACATAGATTAAACATTAATTAAATACATCAAACTAAAGAAAAGGAACTTCTACATTAATGAACATTGAAATATTCCTTACGTAAGCCTTTTACTTTACGCCATGCTTCTGGTCAAAATGTAGCATTAAAGGGGGAGTTCCAAAGTCACTCTGAACTCTCCAGCAGAGGTTCAGTTTCCCTACCACGCTAGGTTGAAACTTTCAGTGTCCTTTGACAATTGCTCCACTCCACCCGATGATACAATTATCACCAACAAAGCATACCTTGACCACTCTCCATTCCTTAAATCTTCAAGAGCCCTGTTTGTTCTGTTCCCAGAAACCAAACTCTTAAAAGCATCCTGCTTGGTTATTAACACAAAATAGTTTTCCCTGCTTTTCCAAAGTGGAAGCTTCTTTGTTCCTCTCAGTCACAGCTTTCCTTTTTCTGTGATATACAGTGAAAGGTGCTAAAACTGCCACCTCACATCACTAGTTTACTATTTGCATTTCTCTCCCAATGGCAACCAGATCACATGGGCATTTCTCTAAACCAAGGGGGTATTTTAAAACATAACCGTCATGCAAAATTCAGAGTTTGTGATGACAGGACAGTGCATGCCACTGGAAAATTTGATTTAAATGAACATTTGATGTCAGCAATGGCTCAGCTGATAGCACCTTCATCTCTGAGTCAGAAGTGCAATACCGAGGGAGTGCTGCAATGCCAGATGTGCTGCCTTTTGTGTGAAACATTAAACCAAAGCCCTGTTAGCCTTAAAAGGATTTAAAAGATCCCACGGCACTATTCTGAAGAAGAGCAGCTGAGATCTCCCCAGAGTCCTGACTAATATTTACGTCTCATCACTGAAATCAATATGCCATCACAGTTTATATCCATATCACAAAAAAGAGTATCTCACCGTTATCACATGGTTATTTGTGGGAGCTTGCTGAGTGCAAATTGGCTGCCATATTTCCTACATAACAACAGCGGCTACACTTCAAAAGGTGTGCAGTCATGTGGATAAAATGGGAAATCTCTGTTCTCTCAGGTGGGTGTAAAATATCCCGTGGTACTTATCCCAAAGAAGAGCAGGAGAGTTATTCCCGATATCCTGGTCAATATCATGTGGATAAAATGGGAAATCTCTGTTCTCTCAGGTGGGTGTAAAATATCCCGTCGTACTTATCCCAAAGAAGAGCAGGAGAGTTATTCCTGATATCCTGGTCAATATCATCATTAACTGTGAAGTGCTTTGAAGCATTCTATGGCTGTGAAAGACACTACATCAACGCAAGTTCTTCCCTTAATATTGGGGTAGTCCAGGGGAAAGGGTTTGGCATGCCCCTGTTACTACAGTGAACTATACACGACCCTTCAATCCAGTGGGATTTCAGGGCCTGATCTTTTGGGACTTAGGCCAAACCCAAATTGGCATGCCTCGTCCTGCAAACACAGCATTCATAGCATGTGGCGAACGCTGGCCTGCTCCCTGTCAGTTATTACATTCAAATTCCCCTATAGGTTGGCAAGCTTTGAGCATGGTGCAATCAACTGGCTCATTGGGAGCAAATCCCGCTGCCAGCCATAGAACACTGTACGTAGTAAATTAATCATCCCAAGCCTTCAGTCCTTCCATCCATCTTAACATTTTGGAACAGCAGCTCATGATCTTGTAGTAAGAATGAGGTAGAAGTTACTTATTTAATGTCTCTTTCTCTCTCTAATTATTTCAGCAACAAATTGCGCTGTTAATGTTGAGTGCAATGGCTCACATTTCCATTATGGTCTGAAGCACCAAGCCAGCACTATAAGGCACTGCAGCATGTGGATCTGGGCACACTAATGGAACTTGGAGCAAGAGCTTATATGTTCTCATTAAAACGAATAAAACAAGAATGCTGTATTGTCACGTTCATGTCCCTGGATTGCTGCCGGAATTAAACAGGGCTCACACCCCCAGGTTAGAATAACACTGGCCTTCAAGATTTCGATACCTAGTTCTGGGAGGTAAATCATAGAATGGTTACAGCACAGAAGGAGGCCATTCGGCCTGTCATTTCCATGGGAGCTCCCTACAAAAGCAACTCTGCTAGACCTGTTCTCTTGCCCTCCCTGAATGTCTTGGCTGTTATGAGGAAGATAAAACATTTCTATGGTAATTATTTAAGTGATCATGTGGTGAAATCATAAAGAACTGGCATCAAGTAATTTGTCCATTTTAAATATTAACTTGCAGGGATTAGAAGCGGACACTGTAATGTTAGTAACAAACGTGGACACAACACGGTAAACAGATTTTAATTCAATCCACTCCCTGGCCTCTTACTCATGTTCAGCCAAACCATTGGCAACCTTGACCCTTTGACCCTGAATGGTCTTCCCCTTTGCCAGTCCTCTTCACTGCGCTTTCTGCTTGCTTCCTCTTCCCAAATAAAGCGCACCATTGCAGCCTCTGCTGCTGAGGCCTTTCCACCGGAAGGAATATAGGCACAGGAGGAGGCCATTCGGCCCCTCAAGCCTGTTCCGCCATTCAGTTAGACCATGGCTGACCTGTATCTTAACTCTGTTTACCTGCAACTCTTAATG